>NW_008360323.1:3605506-3665406 GCF_000622305.1 Nannospalax galili | reverse complement strand
ATAGATGATAGATAGATAGATAGATAGATAGATGATAGATAGATGATAGATAGATAGATAGATAGATAGATAGATAGATGATAGATAGATAGATAGATAGATAGATAGATAGATAGATAGATAGATAGATAGATGCAAGCAAGGATCCTTGCTGTGCATTCTAGATGAAAGACCCATGACACAGAGCTGGTTTTAATCCCAAAGGGTCAGAGCAACAAGTGTAACTTTTAAGTAATTCATCTCCGTGGTTCGTAGGAGACTACCGTTGACTAGAGGAGACACATGCAGAAAACCTGTGGTCTTGCCTCTGAGGGCTTTGATGTGGATTCTTCTTCTTTTCTCCCCTTTTCATAAAATGTGACTTGAAAGAAAAGCAAAGCCCTACCTCTGAAAAATGATCCTGCTCTGTTAAGAGGCAGACAAGGCAATAAGTTTAAAACAAAATTTAGGTGGGAGGGGGAGAAACAGCTGTAGACATTAACCTAAAAGTTCAGCATAGCCTGCCAAGACATGTGACAGTGCTTAACTTGCTCAGAGTGGGGACTCTCCTCAGAGACCTCTCTGAGCATTATCAAAAGCATTCCCTTTAAAAGAGGCCAACTCCTGATAATAATACCAGGGAATCTAACTCAGCATCTCCCCACGTAATGGGATTCAGATTCTTTGCAAACTTGGGAGTGTTGAAGGTTTAATTACCCAGTAAAACAAGAAAAATGCATTATACAGTAGAGATAAATGAATGGGAACACCAGGGAAACATGTTTCTCCATAAGTCATTTGGTCACATGATCTCTCTTCCCCATTTCCTCTCCCTATTATTATAGCTATTTTATTACACTGTCCCTAAAGACAAAGGGCAAAAAGCAAAGTGCTCAGCTTCCTCAAAGTTCTTCCCGCTAGAGAGTATAGTTTCCTCAGATGACTTAAAGCTTTTTGCAAGTTCCTTTTTAGTGTTTCAGAGACATAGGAAAAAGCTGTTCAACATCAAGGTAACATAAAACCAAATATACATTAAAAAAATACAAGACAAAAGAGAAACAGATGATTAAATATATCTTTCTATCATCTATCATCTGTTGTTCAATCCATCTATCAATCTTTTATTATTTCCTAGGGCATTTTTTCCTATTTAATTGCTCCTCTTTCAAAGATATGTAATCATCAAGAAATATCTACATAAGTTAGATGATGGGACTCAATAACAGTGACCAGGAACTAAATGAATCTTTTTCAATGTTTCATGTAGGAACTGAACGAGTTTGTCTTTTTATCTAAATTGGATTTTATTTGATGCTTTTACGGATTTTATTTTTCATTTATTCTTTGAAACTCTTATACTTGTATACAATGTATTTTAATCCTATCTGCTTCTCAGTGTCCCTAGGACGGCCCCCCATCACACTTCCCTCTCAGCTTCATGTTCATGTTCTCTTTTTATGACTCACTGAGTCTAATTAGTGCTATCCCAGTTTGCATAGTCATGGGCTCATCGAAGGGGGCACGGACAACCTTCAGTGGCCACACTTCTAGAGAAAAGTGATTCTTCATCCCCAAACAGCCACAGAACTGAAAGAACTGCTCCATGAACCAGTCCTGGATTATCCATCGTGTCCGCCCCACTTTTACACAGCTGTCTGTGGAAACTTGAGGCTGTTTAGGCATGGATATTAAACCATGCTTTGAAGTAAGGACTCAGTGTTATATGATCTGCTTGTGATAGTAATAGAGAAGTCACATTTCACTTCCACATTGTGATGCAGTGTTGTAATATGTCACCAGGAAAAACTATAGTCACATGACTTCCACAGATACACTAAAATGCTTTACATACACGCTGAAGCAAAGTAGGACAGAAAAATCCTTCTGCATTGCTATACTTATATTTTTATCCAACTAGCAAAAATGAAAACAAAACTATTATGAGAAAAAAAATGTCATGGAAACTATAATAATTAATAGCAACGTAGAAACATAGTCCTCCACCAAAACTCTATAATTTTAAAGAAGAGGTTGTATATAAACCAAAACTGAACACCAAAATAAAAGGATTGGGAAATTATGACTATTTCATTGCAAATTATGGAAAGAATTTTAGAAAATACACAAAGTCCAATAAATGCTTAAGTCACCTAGTATGAATATGATTTGTAATTTCAAAACACTTGAAAAAGTAGTTCCAACAGAGGTGAGTGTTCATCTGTCTAAAGTGGTAGTTCATCTAAATAATAAAATTATTTCAGAATAATCATGTATTTTCTGTGCTGTAAGCTTAGTTCTCATAAGAATTTTTAAGTTAAAAATGAAACAAAGGGCTGTAGAGATGGCTCAGCAGTTAAGAGCACTAGCTGCTCTTGCAGAGGACCCAGGTTCAGTTCCCAGAACTCCCATGGCGTCTAACAACTGTCCATAACTCCAGTTCCAGGGGATCCGATGCCCTCTTCTGACCTCTGTGGGCTCTGCATGACATGGGTGTACTTCCACACATGCAGGCAATACACTCATACACATAAAATAAAAATAATAGGCTACTGAAAATTCAAAGAAAAGAATCATGCACAGTGAACCTAACAAGACATGCTCATAATTGTTTTCACTTTAGTAAGAGTCATTATAAACTATTCAATAACTTACAAGTTCTGCAGACATTTGCATTCAGATCTGTTTTCTCTCACCTTGTTTCTGTCTTGCAAAGGGGGCCTGTATTGACACCCCAACAGTGCACAATGATCTAGCCAAAATGCCCCAACAAAGAGTCTTTTTCCTCTGGTAGCTGCCAAATCATAGCCATTTGACTGCAATTTCAGATGTAATGACAGGCCTTAGGACTATCATTATAGTACTTTAGGCAAGGAAGCCTAAACTGGGATTTTCACTTGTGGGTGTGTAGGATGGAGCTGATTTACAGTGAGTCAGTCAGGATTCTTGAACAAGCTGTCTAATGTGCCCACTCCATTTTCCTTGACTACAAAGTGCAGAGGATTAATACTTGTGCCATGTCAGCAAGAGCGACAGGAGTTTGACCTTTCTCCATAACAGGAGAGAGACTACACTTCCACTGCCTTTTCCTGCAGGAGCTCTTTGCAGGGCACTGGAACATATCATTACTATGACATCACTGCCAGGGGTTGCCATTTCAGAGAAAACATACAAATGGCCCAATAATGGGTTTCTTCATGCGTCAGTGGAAGCCAGTAAAAGGAGCTTTGTTTGTGTCCTTATTGTCTGATGTACTGGAACTAGAGTGCCTTTTTGACCTTTGCATTGTCAGTCATAGCGCTCTAACACAACACAGCCAGGCTAGGAGTTGAAGGAAAAATGTAGAAATCAGGAATAACTATGTTGTCTCCTTTGGACAGTGTGAGATCAAATGTGGAGTTTCCTGTCTGTCTACGTTAACTTTAGTGGAGATAAGACTCAGTATTGCTTCACTCCCTCTGCATGTGGAGCGGGCCTAGCTGGCACGGAGTCAGGAGCTGGCGTCTCGGTGAAATTATTGATTTGTTGCATCTTTGTCAAAGCATACCAGCTTGGACTTCAGCACTAAACACCGCAGACTCAGAGCTATTTAAACAAAGAGCTGGCAGATAAGGAGATTCTGTAACTAGTCCATGAATATGCTTAAGCATAAATCACTTGAAAGTAGAGTGTTCTGACCTATAGAAACCTATGTCTTTTCTCACTCTAACAGTTGCATATCAAAAACAAGGGAAGGTTCACCACGAATATGTGGTGAACATTCATTTCTCTTTGGTTGTCTGGTATCCGTTGCAGTTTTGTCTCATTCGATTTGTGTTCCTTTGTCTTCCACTTGTAGTCCAAGTGCAGAGATGGGGATCTACCACTGTCTCAGCAACGGAGTTTGTTCCAAAGACCTCAGATGATCTACATCTGGCATTTTCCTACTAATAGGAACAAGAGAGAACTTTAAAAATGTACATTTACCCATGCAAACATTCTCAAAACTAGAGTTTAAATCCAGTTCATTGATTTTTGAAGGTTATTCAGGTGTTACACAACTCTTATCAGAAAGAGGAGACGGGATTTGGAATTTAAAATTTATAAATATATCTACTGCAATTAATAGTTTAATCTGAGAAAATGCCTACTACATGCACTAAAAATAATGCTGACTTATATGTTGTAAGAATATTAAATATCAGCTAGGTGTGGTGGAACATGCCTTTAATCCCAGCGCTCAGGAGGCATAGGTAATGGATCTCTATGAGATCCAGGATAACCTGGTCTACATAGCAAGTTCTAGGCCAGCTGGGGCTATAAGGAGACCCTGTCTGAAATAAAACAAAGCAAAGGAATATTGGATAACAATCTATATCAGGGTATATCAGGGTATAAAACTCAGTTTCTAAATAATAAAACTCAGTTTCTAAATAATAGCCTCATACAAGATTTCTAGTTTTATTATTCGGGAAGACTCTCAAGTAAAGTCCTGAATAGTTGCTTTAAAGTCAAATATGAAAGCAAGTAATATTTTCAGTGATCATTTTCTTCTTTGGCCAGCTAGGTCTACATAGTGAGTTCCAGGACATCTGAGGCTACAGGGAGGCCCTGCTTCAAAAAGACAAAAAAAAAAAAAACCCTCTTATTATCAGACATTCTGCTAAAGGTATACTGTTCTGTGACTGAACATAACACATTTCTGATTCTAGGGAGACGGTCAATGCAACATTTAAAACCAAGAGCAGCACATTGAGAAGATGCTATGTTCCAATATATTAAAAGAGTATGTCATTTCCTTGAATGGTCTGAAATTTGTCTTTGTTCTAATTTTTAACATTTTACTATAAAACATACAAAAATGCTGAACAAAGCAAAGATATACACTTCATTGATTTCTCATAAACCAAACATCTGTGCACTGCATCAAGAATTAGTATGCTGCCTTTGCCCTTCATTTCCTTTCCCCCAAACAACCTCTTTCCTCTTCCTCAAAAACATCCATTGTCCTGATTTTTATGGTAATTGCTTTTCTTGTATTTTTATACCTAAGCACATGTCCCTAATTCTGAGAGTTTACTTTTGTGTGTTTCCTTTTTTACTTCATATAAATGGAATTATATGGTATATGTTCACTTGTGCCTGGATTTTTTCACTCAACATTGTTTCTTTATCATTTGTCCATGGTACTGCACACAACTTTAATTGGATAATTTCAAATACATATGCATTATGATCAAGTTTGTTTCTAGTTTTGTGTTTTGCTAATTAAATTGCTATGAATGGTTTTTGAAGCACGTAGAAATCCAATTTCTTTGGACATCTACCTTGAGATGGAACTGAGTCTTTAATAGATGAAGTGACAAAGTAATGTCTGAATCTCATGTCTCTAAAACAGAAGAAAACATTTCCAGGACCTGTTAGATTAAAATAATAGAGATCAATAAATTATATTTTGGTGGTATTGTGTTTTATATTTGATGTAGCAAGACAACTCACTTTAAAGACTAAACAATGATAAATAAGGTCAGTAGCTTTTCCAGCACTATTGAACAAAATGAAGGAGGGCATTTGAGGAGGCATTGACCACATCATGAGTCATTTTCTTAATTGTTAATTGATGCAGGAAGACCAAGCCCACCATGGTCAGTGCCATGCCAGGGCAGATAGAACTGGGCTGTATAGGAAAGGCACCTGAGGAAGCTACCAGCTACCGTTCAGTCTGATGGAGGAAATCCCTCAGTTGAGGTTCCCTTTTCTCAGGTGACTCTAGTTTATGTCAAGTTGACAAAAACTAACCAGCACAAGCAGCAAGTACTCTTAACTTCTGAGCTGTCTCTCCACTACCATTACCCAGCCTTAAAATTACTCATATCAATCTATTTGTACAGTCACTGTGTGTTTTTTCCTCTCTTACTACTCTTGATCTAGTGAAAAAAATAATAAAACTGGCCATGAATATTGTCTCCTCTAGTAACTTTGATGTTTTAATATTCTTTAATAATTAATAATCTTTAAAATAACATGTAGAGTTTACTGAAATATAAGCTAATTGTCAAGTAGGAGCTTCAATATCCCATAAAAATTAATGGGAGGCTGGAGAGATGACTCAACAGTTAAGAGCACTTACTGCTCTTGCAGAGGACCCAGGTTTGGTTCTCAACATTCACAACAGACAATTCACAACTGCTTGAACTCCAGTACCAGGAAATATGATGCCCTCTTCTGGTCTTCACAGGCACTGCATGCACATGAAGCATATAAAAGCATGCACACACACATACACATAATTATTTTTAATTACTAAACTTTAGTGCTAAGAGGTACTGTGATGGCGTCCAAGAAAGAAAAGTCATTAGTCTTAACCACCTCTTAAGTTACAATGCCAACCTGACAGGCAAGATATGCCCACTAGTGCAATAGTGGCATGACTATTATGGGGGTAACTAACTGCTCACTGATTGGATTTGAGGCCCACTCCTCTAGAGGAATTTATATGTACCACTGTAAGCCTTGTTAAAACCCCCTGAAATTCAGAGGGTGGGGAAGTCAAAGGAAAAAAAAAAAAAAAAAAAAGGAGGGGGGGATTAATGAACTTAACCATTCCCATATCTCCTCATTCCCAGTGAAATAGAAAAAACATAGTCTTGCATAATTTCAGACATTCCTAAGGTCTTGACTTGGGTTACTACTTCTTCCTGACCTGAGATCTTGTCTCCATGTTTATGAATTCAAATGCTGTACCACTGAGTTTGCAAAATAATACTTTTCCTTTCTCTCTCTCTCATGTATTCAAAATATATATATATTTTAAAATCCATGCACAGAGCTTTTACAGGTAAACAACTTTACATAAGATTAGTTTTATTTGTTTCTATAACAGCAATTGAACAATATCAGCAACTACATTTTGCTTTGGTTTAAGTAATGACATTTATGTGTCATTGAGAATCTCAAACTCCATGTGGTTTTACTAGTCTTTCCAATAGCCTAGGACTCTCACCATCTGTTATGGTTTGAATATGAAATGGCCCCCATAGTCTCATGTGTTAGACAGTTGGTCTCCAGCTAGTGGTTCTATTTTGGGAGTTTTGGGAAACTTCAGGAGTGGGGCCTAGTTGGAGGGAGTAAGTTGCTGGAAGAATGCCTTTCAAGGTTAACCCTGATCCCCAATCCTTTCTTTATCCTCTGTTTTCTGTCTGCCATGAGGTGAACAGCCTTCTCCACACACTCCCACTTACAGCAACACTGAGTCAAGTGGCCATGGATTGAACTCTCTGTAATTATGAACCAAAACAAACATTCGTCATTGGATTGCTCCTATCAGGTATTTTATAACAGCACAAGAAAGGCTAAATAATTCACAACCATAGCCAGATCAAGATGAACATGTATTTTTCTGCTTGCATTGTTGGAAACAGCTATTCCCACTTCCCCCAGACATAGGCACAGATGTACACATGCGTTCTAAGCACTGTGGGGATTTATCTTTTACTGCAAGCATATATTAAAATAATTACACAAACATAGGCAATTTTATTCTAAAATAAATTTTTATTCTAGTCATCAAAATATCAACAGTTTGGCCTCTCTGCTATATAATATTAACACTCTTATCCACAGATATTGGAAGAATGGTTCACAATAACCTGTGTATTATACCTTGAAGGAAGGTAGATAGTGAAAAGCATACTTGTTATGATGAAGAATTTCTCCTTACATAAATTCATCACATGGTGTAATCATGGGTATAAAGGTTTAGTCTATGATGATCTTTATAACATTGTACCTATGAAAATCATCAACCTAAATGTTCAACAACAGGAATGACTACATTATTCATTTTCATCCATAAAGTAAAATATTATGAAGCTATATTATTGTATTAAAATATTTATAATCATTTAATCATATGAGAATACTTTTTATTAGTAATAAGAAGGTAAAAAGTGAGTTTCAAAATATTCATATAAGAATTCAGTAAAAATGTTTTCAAATCTCATCTAAGACACTTATATAAAACATATGTTGAAGGTTTCTCCTAGCTGGTGGCCTTTAACTCTATGCATGGACTTGGGCAGACAAAAACCCAGCATAGAACTGGGGGAATAAACAGCAGACCCCAATCTTAGCTGAAGAAATATTGGCATCTGATTTATTGCTAGGTGAGGAAGAGCTGATCTTCATAAAACAGATAGACTGACTAGACCTCAATGGATTGACTTGCACTGGGGGACATCTAAGGACACTGACTGATACAGTGGACCTTAACACGGATGACAGAGAATATGGGTTACAGTGCAGGGGGGCTATGGGAGGGTGTCAAGTAGGGGGCCGGGGTATAAAGATGATTAAGATTATTTGAGATCTTCTATATGAAATACACAAAAATTCAATAAAAACAGATTTTAAAAAGCTTAAAAATTTTTGAATTAAAATGTTACTACTGATGATAAAATATAATCTATACTTTTAGCATTTTTCAATAGCTTATAGTTTCTGTGATATATATGGTTTCCTTTTAAAGAAATAATAGTTATGTTCAGACAGAATAGCCAACCAAGGCACATTTCTGCTCTGAACTTAGCTTCAACTAGTAACATGAAGGCTATGATTTCTTTTATTTCCCACAAAGCCTGTTTTTATTAAATAAAAATGCTAGTTCAATGCCCCAAAATAATCTCAAGTTATCATTAGTACCAACACTTTATTTTATATGACATCAATTTTTATTGTTGAAGGTTGAGGGTTAGAGCCAAGTGGCAAAATACATGGTTAGGCAGGGACTTCATTTATTGTGAAGGTGGTCCAAAGTGCACATTTGTTTCCTAATTAGTAAGATTTTATTTAATAATCTTTCATTTGTATCTGTCCATAACTTTATTCTTTTAACAAAATGTTTTGATCATCAGTTATGCATCATGCAAAGATTTCAGATGCCCCAAAGATCACACTATTTTACACTATTTTATTATAGTGGGAGATGGCAGGCACCACAGAAAACCCACATGTATTTGTCAGGAAAGTGCTATGCAGAGAAATAAGCAAGATGCAGGAGGAAGGCAGCAGTAGGAAGGGCTCCTGCTGTCTTCTACAAGGTGGTCAGGAAAAGCCTTAACCATCAGAGGCCATTAGAGCTGAGACCTCAGTACAGATACTGGTGTAGAGAGTGCAGAGTACTGGTGTGGCAGGTGCAAAGACAGGATCATGAGAAGACTCAAGGAACATCCAGGAGCCCAGCTGTGCCTGAATGAGACCAGAGGGGAGAGTGGATGTTCACGCATGATAAACTCACTATTTGTAGATGCACAGTGCCTTTAAGGGCTACTTTATTTTTTCCTATCAAAATCTCATGGTAAGAAATGTCTTTTCCCACTCCTTTCCATGATTCCTCACTTAAAATTCATGGAGAGCAGTTTTCTCTCTCTATCCCATATGGCTATCATTCACTGTACCCACTGTATCATCTTTTAGTACCAAAAAGCATGCCTTCATAACAGTCATATTTACTTTACATAATTTGTTTTGGAGGGCGTTAGGGTAAATTATCCAAATAACATTTCAAGAGTCAATGAGATTAAGATACCTAAAACTAGAACACTAGTAAGTATAATGATTTTAAAAACACCAGCAGAAATTGTCACAGAGTCATTAAAAATAAAAAGCATTCATCTAGGAGCCAGAAGTTTCCCTCTTGTAAAGATCATCTTGCCGAGAAGTTCATAAGGCTAAGGTATGATTGGGTGGATTTCACCAGGGGTGCCAAGTTCTTGACAAGACTTTTTCTTCCTTCCTTAGAGCACACAAAACGAAAGTGATATGAGATATACTTGGCATCTTCATTTTAAATGTTTGGTTCACTGCTGCCCAAGACAAAGAGTCAGGCTCCTCAACTCTGAGATATTGCAGTGAGCCAGAACTCACGGTGGGGCGGGGTGGGGGGGGGGGGCTCCCTTAGTTCTTAGTTTGAGAAACAGAACTTCTCTTATGCAGAGTTGACACCTATGTATGGCTGGTCTCAGCAAGATAGGTATAATTTGGTATACCATAATTGAAAAATGGCCTCTTGTGCCATTGGATATTTATGGTGATTTCTTGAAGAAATCTAGGAGACTGCTTCCAGATAGCAACTAGTTTTCCGCAGGACAGCTTCCTTGTAATGAACAACGCCTAATGGAGTTTCCTCATGGCACACCGTCCTCAGGTGAGTTCATCACAAGTGGACTGTGTTAGAAGGAGTGCTCACCTGCATCGTACAGGATGATAAAGAAGTTATCATCTGTGTCAACCACTTCAGTTCTCCTGACCAAGCAGCATCAGTTGAACCGTTGTAAGAACACCTCAAAATTTCTTTAAAGGATGGAATGTATGCTATAAAAGAGACCATATGCAAATTATGAAATATTAATCTAAAGGGAGAAAAGCCATGAATGATTGTGGGCATAAAATCTAGACAGGCAACCATAGGGGCCTTTGAGTGAATTCTGCACTAAAGTTTATGGAGAGCCTTCACTGCCTTGACCAAGGCCACATGCCTGTCCTGTGATTGTGTGGACCCTTTCCATTTTCTCATTATGTTTTGCTCTCTATTTCTTGTATAACATTATAAGCACAAGACTTTCATTATTTCTTTTAGATCTCTCAGAAATGTCTTCTGAAGAACTAGCAATGCTTCCCGTACTTGGTGTGGTAGAAGTCTCCCTAGCACCCACAGAAAAGGGCCTTCTGGACTCAAATGCCATGTGATGCACAGAAACGTTTGCATTTCCCAAGCCACATTTGTTCCACAATTCTTGTAGGCTATCTGGTTGTTTGCTTAGAATTAAAAGTAAGGCAGTTTGATCAGATTGAGACTTTCATTGCGTTTTACAGATAGTTGTTTCTTTTCTAAGTGAGGGCTACAAAGGCATGAACGAAGTATGATTACTTTATACAGAAACAAATGAAGCAGAGGTTTAGCAAAGACATAGAGTTCGAACTTGGTGCAGCAGTCTCTCCTGACTCTCCTTGAGCCAGGTGAATTGCTGTGTATGGCCTTCGTACCCTTCATTCACTGATTACTAAAACTGAATGCATGCTATGCAGTGTTTTGAAGAAGACAATTTTTGGTTCTATGAAGCTTACCTTCTATCTTGTATTTTCATATTTTCTTGTATTGTTTTAAATAAGTGTGGTCAAAAACAAAACTTCAAAACTAGGCAGCAGAATAAATACCTAAAAGTGGTTTTAAAATGCTCTGCAATTTTCATAGCTAAATTCTAATATTTTCATAAAATTGTTTATGTGAGAGTCTTCAGGTTCTAGATGTTTGTGAAAATTCTTATTTAACATTTACCTGAGATACACCAATATTTTTGCTCGTATGTGCTTGTTGAAGTAGTCTGGTTTTATGCCTTCAAACAAGTCTGATGGAATGCTGCTCGGTTTAAATAGTTCATGATATCAGCATGTCAGAGGCTTAAATTTGCAGTTAAGAGTCTTTTTAATGAGGCGCGACAGGGCATGTATCCAAGCAGAATTTTGCTGTCTTTAATCTTGAGCTTTATAGTAAGAGTTCACCATATCTAGTTAATGTAGGAGAATGTGAACTGGCAATGCTTTATTCCATATGTTATATATTTATGAGACCTGCTTATCCAGAACTCACAGCCCAATTATTACTCTAGCCAGAGACCTTATTTCTACATTCTTGTTTTCTCCTCATGCACAGCTGCAAACCACAAGTGAAGTTTCTAATGTTAGACAAGGTGTATCCATTAGTTCCACTAAAAAGCTCTAACCACTGGAGCTCATTGATTTTTAGTTTCATATATCTTTAATGAGGAGATTAAATACTTGTTTAGGAAGCAGAGCCCAGCTTAAGTGATGCTTGTTCCTACAGTGTGTACACTTGAAGGCCTCTGTAATCTCTAGCATAGGCCATACCATGGAAAAAGCCTTTTCATCCTAAAATAGAATGCACAAGGAAATCTATAATTGTGTAAATGAGCATATTACAAGGATTTTTAAGAGCATTTGAAAATAATAAGTAGAGGAGAGGCAAAATATTTCTAATTTTCTGATATCTGAGCATATCTTCTGGGGCATTTACTATTAATTCTCTCTAAGTGGTTAGCAACACGCCACATTCACTTTTCAAGTGAAAATTAAATGCATTTTGATCACAAAGTGGTGTTGACTATAAGGGAACAAAAAATGTTAAGAAAAAGATAGGATATGATCCAAGCTATATATCTCTCGAATTTCAAGAAAAAAAAAAACTGTTTTAAAAAAATCTGTTCCGTGTTCAAGATTTTCTTTAAGTAAATGAAAGTTTATAAAATAACTAATGAGATGATGGCAGTTCAATCTCAAAAAACTAAACAAAAGTGATTGGAGCTGAGAGCGAAAATGTACGGCTGCCTTGTCCTGTGCACCGACCGTGGGGCGCAACTTGTCCCTTAAAATAGTATCAAAGAGAGAGAGAGAGAGAGAGAGAGAGAGAGAGAGAGAGAGAGAGATTGCCATTTCATGCATGTGGAGCCCTTTGTGTGTGGTAAACAATCCATACTCTAAGAGATGGGCTGCAGGTCCCTAGGTAATCTAACCAGAGTGGGAAAAGAAGATCAATAGATTGCTCACTCTCCTTTAAAGAACAAAAAGTTTTCTCCTTGGGGAAAGAATGAGCGAGCATGATGATGAGGCAGAGTAGGGGTGCAGAGGAGATGTGTGAGGAAAATGGGAGAAGCACCCCCACCCAGCTCCAGCACCGTACTTGCTCGTTCTTTCTTTCCCCAAGCAGAAAGCATGCAAAACATGTTACACCTTTAATGATTTTGTGATTGACCCTTCATAATACTGAGGCAAATTTGATCCATGCAAGAAAAAAAAAAAAAAAAAAAAAAAATCTAAGTGTTGATAAGCACATTTTTAAACATCAATTCCTCTAATAATTTTATAATGATTCAATGAAAAGCATTTGACTATAAATTTTTTCTCAGAATTTTTAAGGTATTCAGACCCTTTAAACTGGTAATTCTATCTGTAGAAATTCATTGTAATAATTACTACTATTTCTAATAATTAGAATCTATATACCACAGGTTGGGGAAACTCTAAATATCTAACCAGAAAGGATATTGAAATAAATTATCCTTTATGATAATTATTATTAAATTATGATACAATCATATAATGAGGTATTTTCCAGCCATTGACACCACATGAAGTTCTCACTTTTGGCACAGGGAAATAGCACAGAGTACAACCTACTTGAAAAAAATGAAGAAAATATTCATAATATTCATAATACAATCATTATAATACAATAATTTTGAGAAATATTGTTTAGAGCAACATTGTGGGACCTCACTAGTAACTGACTCTTCCCAGATTTTTTGTTTGCCAAGTTCTGTACAACGAGAATGTATTAATTCTAACTAAATTTTAAGACTAAGGAATAAAACAGATACTAAGAAATATAAGAATCCTTACAGATGTGCCCAACCTTTTGTAATTGTGACATGGAATTGGCATCTTCACAGTTCACACTCTAGAATCCAACAACCAAGTAACAAAAAATAGTCAACACCAAAAAACTCTCGGGTTTTAATAAAGTTTACAATTTTGTGTTGGGGTCCTAATCATACATGGTCTCCAGGAATTGGGGAAGGCTAATGTATATAATCTGGGGAAGGCTAGGAAGAGACAGCTTGATCCATGCTGAGAAAAGGTTTTCCAGTGTGCATACCCCAAGTTCACTCATACGCCTCAGGATCTCTGTAAGTAAGCTCAGTAAATCATTGGTTTTCCAGGAAAACTTTAATTAAACATTGGTTTGACACTAGAACCTTAAAAGGGGATAAGCATTGCTTAGTATCCCCAGGAAAAGCATTCTCACACCAGATGGAAAATTTATTTGTTAATGTTAGTATGTCTCATAATTATCAAAAAAGAAAATGAGAATGTAAAAGATGTTAAAAGGATATGGGAATGGAGATATTTTCTAAAATAGGCAGAAAAAAAAAGCTTAAGCAAGTGATGAAGGTCTGTGTAGGTTTGCTATGATATATAAAGGATGAGACAAAAATAATATACACATACTCTTAAAATTTCTACAGTCAAAGTTTAGTCAACTAGTTTAAGGAACAAAATATATGTTTAGTCAAGGTTTATCTGAGAAAGTTTCGTTTTTGCCCAAGCTTTATCTGCATAGCACATGGTAATCAAAAGTACCAGACTGGTAGAAATAACTTTCTTGGATGTTTAACAGTCATACTTTGAGGCCTATACTAATCTGGTCAGAGAGACTTAAAGGACAGTTTTTTGCTGCTTGCCCTCCAAGGTCAACTAAGTTCCAGGGGCCTATGGAGAATCTCTCAAAATGTCCTGCAACTGTGGTAAGTCCCCTGTCCTCTTGTTTAGGAAGGCCATGGAGACCCCACCAGATGGACTTGAACCAGTGTCCAGTCTACGAAGAGGAGGGTCAACACAGAGGATACATTTCCCCCATGCTTCCAAGTGAAGCCAGGCTTGCCCTCCAAGGTCAACTAAGTTCCAGGGGCCTATGGAGAATCTCTCAAAATGTCCTGCAACTGTGGTAAGTCCCCTGTCCTCTTGTTTAGGAAGGCCATGGAGACCCCACCAGATGGACTTGAACCAGTGTCCAGTCTACGAAGAGGAGGGTCAACACAGAGGATACATTTCCCCCATGCTTCCAAGTGAAGCCAGGCACGGTGGAGCAGGACCTTTGACTTATCTTCACATAGATGGAACTGGTAAAAGAAAGGAGCCAGGGGCTCCTCCCAAGCCCATGTGACCCCTGAGAAACAAATCCTCAAACCACCTTAAGAGCAAAAATAAATTGGTGTATTTGGGCCAACTGTATGGTCTTAAACACCCAAAAGGAAAGTATAGCCAAAGATTAAAGTGATCAGTATATTTCTTTAAGATTTCAAGGGATTACACTTCCCAGACATTAGGCTTATTTTGTTCCTAACCAGAAAGTGCTGCTCAGATGTAAGACTTGAAATCTTGGTCTGCAATACTGTAGTGTCCACCTGTAGCTAAGGGAGACAACCCACTATTATTCTAAAATAATGGCTAAATGTGTTTTCTCCCCTATCTAGAAGCCTCTAAGAGGGAGCTGACACTGATTCTAGCCACTCCAACAGCTATCAAAGTGCTTGAAAACAAATCCTGAGTCCATCACTCTTGAGCCCAGCCTTGGCAGACAAAAGAAAAATGAGGAAGAACCCAATAGAGGAATGCTTTTGGAATCTCTTGTCAAGAAATTCTGACGGACTCTGAAGCGAACGTTAGAAATTTGCCCAGTTCTGACTCTTTTCTGGTTCCCTGTCTAGAACTTGTAATGCTAACTACTCTTGCATTTACTTCTCCTTCACATCTCCTATTCACTAGTCAAGGACTTCCATTTCACCCTACAGATAAGAATTATGCTATTTGGAAGTCTTTTCGATAGACCCACTGAAGGGGTACCCCAATTGCCAAACCCTGCATCCTTGCTCAGCACGGAAGAAGCCAGAGCGGTCTACCTCCTGATTCCTTATTGGCAATTTGAGTAACCTCCTCAGAGGATGGTGTGATAAGAATAAGAGGTAGGACTTGCCTAGCCAGTTGGAGTTAAAAGACTCCAAAGAAAAGCAGCCAGTTTCTTGGCTAAAATCAAAATGTTTTGGGGACTCTTAGCAACATACTCTGTTCCAAAGGCCAAAAATGGCAAAAATATTTGGGAGCTTTTATCTAATCCCTAAAACATTTTAGGGTTACCCCTTCAGAGGGGGTAATGTGAGAGTAGCAAAACTCGGGAGGCAGAGGCAGGCAGAGTGCCAGGAGAGCTGGGGCTACAGGGAGACCCTGTCTCAAAAAGACCAAGAAAAAAAAAAAAAAAAAAAACTACATGAAGTTGTCAGAAAAAAGGTGATGGGGAGATATGGGAATATAGGAAGAATTGGAGGGGAGGGAACAGGCGTGGACTTGATCACCAACACCTTATATGCATGTATAAAATTCTCAATTTTTTTTCTAAGTAAAATAAAAAAAAAAGATTTTGTGTGGGATGTACTTTAACTATGCCTAGGCACAAGTATATCCAAGTTGAACATACGCAGAATAAATCTGTATGGTAGGCACCATTTTAAACCCCCCAAATTTTATGAAATCAAAATTTTATTGTGATCAAAACACACAATTCAGTTCAGGACCTTGCACATGTTAAACACTGCTGCAAATGAGTTACACCCCTAACTGATACATTATTTTTTATGTGATATCTTTATCTTAATATTTTATTTATTATTTTTATTTAATGTGCATGAGTGTGTGTATTGCCTTCATGCAAGTAGGTGCACCCGTGTCGTGCAATGCTCGGGGAGGTCAGAAGAGGACATCAAATTCTCCTAAACAGGAGTTACAGACTTTTGTTAGTCACTTTCCATGTGGGTGCTGGGAATCAAACCTGGGTCCTCTGCAAGAACAGCCAGTGCTCTCTCCAGCTCTGTCCAGTCCCTGACTGATAATATTCTTATATCAAGAACATTTCAGTCTTTTCCTTGGAAATTTTCCGTACAGAATATTGTGTCCTCTATGTTAATTTTCACTGGTCCAGATACCATTTTCAGGACACACAGTAACTTGGGAGAACATTTTCTCTTCTATATTGAATGACTGTAAAGTTCTCTACTTTTGTTTAGAGTGAATTGCTATACCAGCAATGGGCATTTAAGGACCGTTCGGCATTGAAGGACATTACAAGCCACTACTTCCAAATACAGCTTGTGGGCTAGGAAAAATGCTATGTTCTCTGAAATATCTAAGTAACAAAGTCCCGCAAAGTGATCTGATTCTAATGTACTGTTCATATCAAAATCAGAGAATATGGCTCTCCACTTCCAAATGGAATGGCTGATCAGAGATGGGGCTATGCAGACGTTTAATACTTCTGTTTAATCTTCACGCATGTGCAAAAGTGGCCTTAATTCTGCTCTCATTTTCTGCTTTCCCCCTATTTAGCTAACAGCACTTTAGAAGATAATTCACAAAAATTGTCTTTTGTATGCCCAAAGGGCATCATCATCGTCATTGTCATCATCATCATCATCATCATCATGCACTTCTCAACTGAACCTTGACCTCTAATATTTTTCTAAGCGAGACCTTTAGAGAAGTAGAAAATTGAGAGGGTGAAGGGAAAAATCTTCAAAAGCAGCATGCCTCTAAATTGATACCATGTAAACCTCTGGTGGTATTGGGAAACCACTGCTGGGGGTAAATGAAATGAATTCACTGGGGCATCTAATCCTACTCCTGGAACATTTAAACTGTTTAAATGCACCGGCGAGCAAACAAACTTCAAAGTGATCATTACACCCCAGATACTGTTGCTTGTGTGGCTGAAATCTTTAGGAGATTAGCCCCCCACAGGGAGAGAAGTTAAACACGGCCAGAACCACTTTGAAACTGTCGGGAGGATGCCCATTTACAGGCTGAGGATCAGGGCAAATGTGCCTAATTCCCAATGTGGCCCTGCCCTCACTCAGAAATAACTGATGGAGCTTAAAACTCCATCCACTCCACTCTCCGAAGTCCTCGTTTCTCGACCTTGTAGCCCCAAGCACATTGCAACTCTCGACTGGCACATAATTCAAAGCTCTTAAACATCCTTTGTTAAATAGCCACTTCTCTGTCACTATTGTCTCTGAAAAAGAATTAAATACTGGAAAGCACACATGAAAATAATACCATAAAAAAGCATGACTAACAGGGTTTGGTGGTTGTTGCTTTGTTTAGTTCCAAAAACGGAAAAAATTACAAGCAAAAATAGAAAAATATATTAATATTAGATTCTAGATTCTTTTCCTCAAGTCAGATATCCCCATGATTTTTCTCCCTCCTTTATCCAAGCTCTTAAATTTATAATGAAAGTATAATATTCCCTTAATTGACCAGTTTCTGAATAAAAAGTTTGGTTATTGCTAAACTAGCAAAGTGATTTTTGCTTATGTTGATTGTCTAAATACAGCAGCATGAATTCATTTGGTCTACATTGATTTGTTGGCTTTAATGCTGAAAAGGCAGAAGTCAGATGGAATCATCCCATCCTAGTACTCTGGTTCGGCGGGTGAGGTGAGGCACCCAAGGCTGGGGGTAAAAAGGTTATACAGCATGCACCAGAAGAAGCAGATGGATGCCTCTGCAGGGCAAGGAGCTGTTTGTTTACCTGGGACCTTTCAAATTGCTCACATTCTGTGACTCATAGAAATTCATACTACCAATTTTCAGATTTTAGATTTTAGAGTTTCGAGTTATTTCTATTTAGTTCACTTTGTCAGCTCACACCAGCAAATGTATAAGAGCACAAATCAGGTTTCATTTACTCTGTGGCATGATGCTTCCAAGTCAATGTGATTTCTTCTGAACATCACAATCACAAGTTAGATTCTTCTCCATAGACTTGAAGAAAACTTTGGGAATAATAAGGCCAAGGTGGGGAGGCAGAAGATCTCTCTATCTGGATCCATTTCTTCCTGTTCACTCTGATAGTTCCAGGACTAATAGCTCAGCCATATGGCTGAGTCAGACCAGTCAAGTGCTTAAACAATACACGTAAAGATCTCAAGCTTGAATGAAAAATAAAAAAAATGAGAGAGAGAGAGAGAGAGAGAGAGAGAATAGCCTAGAAATGATACAGTGTACTTTAAAATCTGTTTTTCAGCATGCCAGTTGAACGAAAAGGACCATCTCTCAGGCACAACATACTACTTGCCTCAAAGATTCATTACTTCACTGTTTGGGGGGATACCTATGTCTGACCATGTAGAAGTTCTCCCAGATTGAGGTTCTCTCTATCTCTCTTTCTCTTTCTGTCTCTATGCTCCTCTGTCTCTGTCTCTTCCCCCCGTGTGTCTCTGTCTCTCTCTGTCTCTGTCTCTGTCTCTCTCTCTCTCTCTCTCTTTCAAACGCACACACACACACGTATACACACACTGATCAAACCTCCAAAGTTGGCTGTTAAAACTCACATTCATGGCCCAGTTCACTCAACAATTGAAAACTACCAGCACATGATACATCGTTATTCCAACTTGCTATCCTTGTACTTTTCTTGTCTTTTATCCACATCCTTCACCTGTTCTCACGGTTGATTCTATCTTGTTTGTGTGCATTCGGTGAGGTAAACAAGTTTGTTGGGTGTAAAACTAATATAAATCCCCAAACAGCCATTATCACCATTTCTGAGAAGCTCCTTTTCCTCTTTTTCTTAGAAGATCCTGGCCTTTGTTTCTTCTTGGTTATTAGCATTTGTCAATCTGGCAGAAAGTTTTACACAAATGAACTAGTGTAATTGAATGTTAACCTATAACAAGAGTTTGTCACACTACAGTCACACGGCAGGAGATCTGCCATTGATTTTCCAGTAAATATGGCAAATGGTGAAAAATATATTGTGTGTCTCTCAGCACTAAATTTTTCAAGAGCCATTTTTCTTTGCTGTTGCTTTCAATTCCTCTGTCTTCAGGTGATATTTAATAAAACGTTCTCTTTCCTTGGAGTTTGGACTTGCACTGACTTGATGGATGCAGCCTTTACTGAAGTTGTCGTCCACTTTGCTGTTCCTGCATTCATAAGCCTCGCCTCCCTTCCTTGGTATAGCATGAAAAGCAAATTATGTAGAGAGAAAATGATTCTATCATGTGATTAAAGAGCAGGTATGAGCTGAGCCTTTCCTGTGTCATTTTAGTTACCCACATCCTTAAAGGCCAAAGGACAACTTTTTAACACAATAAAAGCAGTACTTGAAGTGTATAATAATTATCGGAATATTGTTGCTTTTTCAAGTCAAGTGCCTTTGTTTATTATCATGATTTTAATGTAAGAAAAATTATCAATCTCTAACTTGAATGCTTTAGACAGCCAGGTGTGGTGATGTCAGGGTGTGAATGGAGAGAAGGAGCCGTCCTTCCCACAGAAGATGGCATTCACTTTACAGTGCTGTTATCTCCCAGAGTTGGGAAACCTGCTTCTGTTTCTGGGGAATGGATGTCATAGTAGACTACGAATAACCAAAGTGCAGAGCGTAGCAGAGAACCAACTTCTTTTGGTAGCATGACTAGTCCTTTAGGGAGCTCATGAGTTTCCTCTTCCTACAGACACAGAGCAGCTGAAAACTGGAATAGGAAGGGTCTTATTTACCTGGTTATTCTACAGTCTCCAAGTGTCAACTATGTAAAAACATGTCAGACACCAAATCATTAAGACCTTGTTTTTTGTCCTCAAGAAATGTGCAGTCTATTAGACAAACACAGACTTGTTGAAAGTCTATGCCAAGAATGCTCAAAGTCTAAATTAAGTCAAGTTCTGTAATAAGATTGTTCTTGCCTGTGGAAGAATATTGAAAACTGCTTCCCACATCTGCTTCTTCTCCAGGAGGTAAACAATGGGACTTGACCATCATTGGGTTATTTTGTGATTTATTCATAGAGAAGAATCTTTCTCTACTACCAGTCTACACCTTTAATTGCACACACACACACACACACACACACACACACACACACACACTTCTACCATGTAAGGCAGATTGTTGAAAAATCAGTTGTTTGTTGTCCTTGCTTAAATGACACCACTTAAAAACACAAAACTTTATTGGCTCATAGTTGCCCTGAGCATAGATTCTAGATGCCAGCATTTGGATAACACTGGATGATCTTATTCCTCTCCTTTCCCTTTACTTTATGCTATTATTATTTACTTTATTCATGCATTCAATCAATATACAGATCTGCATTAAGCATCTGCTATGTAGTACGCATTATCAGCAAGACTAAAGCTCCTGGACCATATGTATTCTCTCAACCTGAAAAGTAGTTGATGCTCCATTTGCTTTTTTAAAATCTACTTAGGGTAACTCCAATTAAACACTTCCATATGAAATATTAGATATATGATAGATAGATGATAGATAGATAGATAGATAGATAGATAGATAGATAGGCAGGAAGCTTATAAAATAGGTGCCCATATGACTTTTTCAAATAGCCTTTGTAGTAACTATCCATGCCCCCATGCTCTCTTTTGCCCTACCCTACCCTCCCAACCCTTTCCTTACATAAACCTCCCTGCCCATTATTCCCCTTGTCTCCTTCATATCACCTGTGCTCTACACAGGGGATAATGTTCCTCTCAGAAGCCATAGGTCACCAAATAAAAAGCACAGTGCCAGGTGTGGAATACTTCCCTTGAAATTATTGGTCAGAGGTGCCCTGAAGACTCTGAAACTCCTGGAGACTCCTATTGCTCTTGGTTGCCTACCAGAACTGGACAGCAAGACCCTATTGCTGTAGACAACACACACATGGGTCACAGGCTATAGAGAAATCAAGTTGGTACTCACCAGAAACTTCCTCCCTGCTGGCTACCTTCCTTAGTATCTGACAGTGATATTCAGGCTTCTAGGGGAGAAAAGTCACCAACAGTTTACCGAACTGAGAATTCTGTGAGCTGCAGTAAAGACTGGAAAGCTATGCCCGTGGTTAGAATAGTCCAGTGGTGAAGCTGTATTATTTAGCTAAATGGACATAGTAGCAAACTGTCCTCTAAATTCATATTTCTATATCCGTAGATCGGTGCAGCTCTCAGATCTCATAGGATAGTTTCATTGTGCAGTGGATGGTGAGTAATGCTGAAATTCACAACTGGTCAAAGTGCAGAGAATGGGTGTCAGTGGAGTGCTCAGTGAGAAACAGAACGCCTATATTACAGCCCCTCCCCAGTGCTCATGACCATTGAAGGGGGCAGAAGTATTTTAAGAGACAGAGTCATAGAGGACTGGAGAAAAAGTTTCTTCTGGACTTGACAGGACCACTGTGCTTACTCACAACAGTGCCAACACAAGATCAAGACAGTTGATATTCTAGCATGGGGAGGAGGCACTCCTGAGCCCCCACCCCTAGCCAAGGAGCTACAGACAGTTTATGGCTTCTGGGGGGGGGAGAATCAGTTGACTTTAAGGGTCGCTGGTAGGTTGACCATGCTCCAGTGAATGGCCCTACGCCATAAGTACATGGACAGTATAAACTGGATTTGGTGGGTTAAGCTTTAAAAAAGGGAAAAAATAAAATTTAAATAAAACATGAAATTGGGAGGGGTAGGGAGGTTGGGGTGGATTTCGGAGCATTAGGGTGAAATGGGGCTGAATATGATCAAAATACATTGTACACACGTATGAGCTTCTCAAAGATTCAATAAATTTTTCTTTTAAAATTTACATAGTAATTAAAATGAGGCTCGAATTCATTCATTCGTCTGCCTCATTGCACTGCCTAGAATCTACCCAGTTGTAGAATACCACTGTGTGTGCTGCATTCCAAACCTGGATCCCATGAACTTTCTTAGAGCACTCCATTTCCTCCCTCTCTTCTATGAGTGTGTAATTCTACTCAGATCAGGACTGTGTGATGCATCTTGATATTCTTATGGAATTTAAAATGCAATAAGCATATATTTTGTGAAATAAATGAATAGAGCCAGTTTCCTTCAGCATTTCTGAGGGCACAATCCTGAAGGTATAAAGGTATGTCAGAAGACCCCAACATATTAAAAAATATGTTTCTATTCAAATATGCCACATCATTGTGTGTGTGTGTATGTATGTACATGCCATGTGTGTGCACATGTATATGTGTGGTTGTTTGAATGAGAATATTCCCCACAGGTTCAAGTATTTGAACATTTTGGCCCCAGCTGGCGGTGATGTTTGGGAGGTTTTAGGACGTCTGACCTTGCTGGAGGAAGCATGTCACTGGAGGTGGGCTTAGAAAGTTCTTAAGCCTCGCCAGATTCCAGTCTCTCTTCCCTTCCTGTGACGGCTTCAGATGTGAGTTCCTCTTTCTGCTCCTGCCTCCTCTTGCCTCCCTGCCATGATGGACTCTGATTCCTCTGGAATCGTAAGCTCAAATTAACTCGTTTTTACAAGTTCCCTTGGTCAGTGTTTTACCACAGCAACAGAAACCAGAAAAGTAAGACAGCACTCATGTGCAGTTGTGTGCACATATGTTTGAAGGCCTAATGCTGAGTCGTCTTTCACAGTTGCTCTCTACCTTTATTTTTTGAGATAGGATCAGCATGTGCCACTGTGCCCAGATTTTACATGGGTTCTGGGAATCTGAAATCATGTGCTCTTTCTTGTGTGGTAGACACTTCACTGACAGCCATTTCCCTAGCCCCAGTCATATTTTTTTGTATATGTACATAACAATAATTGGAGACTTCTCTTATCACCTGTTTTAACACTTTCATTGCAGAAAATAGTTTTTCTCTTTTTAATACCTGATATACAAAGATGTTAGTAGATCATTGCCTCTACAAAGCCACACTGATTTTCATTATTCTTTCAGGGTATTTCATGCTAAAAATGTATCACACAGGAAATGTATTTTGAATAGATTTGCTGCTCTGTTGGCTATTGGCTTTAAAAAAAGTTCCCAGGATATTTATTTCTGATAGCATTACACCATAAAGAAATTAAAATAGAGTGCCTTCATTTCAAGCTGACCCAGGAGAGGAAGAAAATGAACTCCAATGAATTGGCCTGTAGGCATTTACGACAAACTGAGTATACGGTTCTGCCACGGCACTTGTTCTCTCTGTCAGCAACTTGGTATGACAACACTGTGCTGTTCAGCAGACACCTCAGAAATTGTGCCTTAAATCCACCAGAAAAGCCCATGAGGCAGTGGGAAAGCCAGGAGAGCATCTCTTCCTGATGCTTGTCACGGTCCTTTATTTTCCTAGATGTTAAATCCGACTGATTCAGATGAACTTTCCTGTCATTTCTCACAGCCTCATCTTCCTTTCTAGATAGTCTAGTGACACCTCCATTAAAAAAAATTAAGTTACACTATTTTTCTTCTGTCAGATAAGCTATAGACCTTCCCTTGTAAATTCCATTCCTGAAAGCTTTTCTCCTCCAATTCATACAACTTGATTAATTCTACCCATCTTCCAAGATAAACTAGTAAATACAGTTCTCATGAGAGCACTCTCAGGGTTCACACCATTGGGGCTCCAACCTCAGTTAAATGGTAAAGATTTTGAAAATCTGAAATATCCAATTCTTATCAACTAACATCTGTTTTTCTTCTCAGTGACCGACTGCTATCATGTTTTAATGACCCTATGATTATTGTTAAACTTAAGAATTTAACTTGTCTGACCTATCTAGTAAAGGGAATGATTTCCCTTTAGAAACTTTACTGATGAAGAGGTTCGTGGATGCTGACTTCAGCTATCTCGAAAATGCAGAGAGAGCAAAAGAAAGACAGAGACAGTCAGACAGACAGACAGAGACACAGAGAGAGACTTTAAAATGAGAAAAGTTCTTTGTTGCCTTCTACTTTTATCCCTTCTGATGGGCATTTTAGAAATATGATTTTCAGTGTCAACTTGGGTCTTTTAGCTGAATTAGGTAATACCAAGAGGAAAAAGGATTGACCTGTCAGGATAGAAAAAGTCTAAATTCACAGAGAATTATGATATTTTTAGGGAGTAACTCTAGTTCTAATAGGATTTGCATCCCACGAATTTCAATACTTAAAAGACTAAGAGTAGACAAACATATCCACACAGAGGAAATGAGAATTATCTGATGAACTGAACAGTTAGTTATCTGATAAATTTAATCAACTAAAAATATTGTAACTTCAAATGTGTACTTCCTCTTCAATAATGAACCAATTTGCCTGAAACACCTATTTACAACTTCGGTTCAGTACTTCATTCCACCTATGTGGACCAGGGCTTTTTGGTGCGTATGTGTGTATCTATGGGTCTATGTGTCTATGCAGTGCACATGTGAGTTCAAATACCTGTGAAGTCCAGATTAGGGTGCCAGATTGCCTCAAACTAGAGTTATAAGGGGTTATGGACCATCCAGTGTAGGTACCAGGAACCAAACTGGATCCTCTACAAGAGGAACAACTGCTCTTAACCACCTGAGACCTCTCTCTAGCCCCTCATGACCTCTTTTATCTGAGAAATTTTTATGCAACTCTAGATATATATATATATATAATTCTTAATGATAATAAATCACAAAAATTCATTTTAAAACAGTTATTCAGAATGCATACTATTTTAGCATTTATTAAATAGGAAAACAAATTTGTATGCTTATGAGATAGATACGCTTATTTGTTTTAGAGCAAATATTTAAAACTTGGCTGGATGTGAAAATGTTGCATCATATAACATCTTCACTACTTCTTAGAGTTGATCAATATTTTGATTTTATAGTCATTAATGCTGAGAAATCCACTTCACATAGATACACAGTACAGAGCCAGTAGTCTGTTTAGAGCTATCACCAAAATTACTGGAAATTGTGTACTAATTCTGGAACAAAGTTAATTTAACATTTTTTTAAGAAACTCGAGTCAGCACTGAACCAGAAGTTTATAAAATTGAACATTCTAAAGCAATTCAACCTATACAAACACCAATTCAAATACCTACATCCTGAAAAATAATGGTAGGAAAAAAATATATAAAACTGTCTTTACCGTAATTATAATCTCATTTCAAGAAACTTTTCTATAAGAGCGTAAAATTTTGCACAAACAATAACAGTACTTCAGTTACTACCACACGTGGTCTGAAGTCTGACTTCTGATGTCTCAGGCAGCGTTCATGGGCACAGTGTGGTGTGGCGGCGGGCACAGTGCAAAGCGTGCATGCTATGTGTTCAGAACAAGACTGCCATGAAGTGGATCAGTGCAACACGGTGAGCAAAAGCTATAAGGAACACCCAGATTCATTTCATGTTTCGATTTGAATTAACTTTCCATGATTGTGAGTTCAGAACTCTTTTATTGATGCCAAGCTTTTTGCAAATTTCATATTCAGTTATGTGACTCCATATGGGGTTGTGACCCCATATGTGATCTGCATTACAGTTTGTCAGAATGACATTATAATTCAGTAAATGAATATGCAATTAGATTGATGAAAATTCCAATGTTTTCTGATTATTTAGGAAAATAGAGGTAAAATCTAGCATAGATTACCTTAAACCACAGACATTTGAAAGAGAATTAGAAACTCGACTGTTTTTATATTTTCCATTTAAAAGAAGTGCTGTGTTGGACATGTTTTTGCATCAGCTCTCAGACTTCTGTAAATGATTTTAACATTTCAAAGTTCAGATGAAAGTGTAATGACAAGACTATAAATTACATGAATACCAATTCCTCCCTCCTTGCTTCCTTTGTTCATATAGATGTAAATTCAAATTATCAAACAAAAAGTAGTTCACAAATATTTTAAAAGTTGATAGGCAAAGAACTGAGCCCAAAAATCATCTAGATAGTTGATTCCTGTGTAAATAGAAAAAATATAGTATACAAAATGAAAAAAATCCAAATCTTAAAATAGTCATTTGTAACATCTATCTAACTTGCAATTTCACCCATGAAGTTTAATAAAAGACAGAAAATGTACAACTAAAATCATTCATAAACCAAGAAGATTTATTTTAAAGGTAGCCATTCATAGCAACAAGCACTCGAAAACATATATTTTGTCTTTCAGCAGCTCCAATGTTAGAGAATTATAACTGTTACTTGTGATACAAGAATAATAAGATAATAGAATAGGTTGGCTTCTATAATGCTAAACCGCTCTGAAACAACAGCTAAAGTAATATTCAAATTTCTGCTTCAGAAAATTAAAAATTGCCAAAAATCTATGGTGTGGCGTCCACTACAGGACCAGCTAGTACAGAGAAAGGCACACAGCTCTTGGCGGAGGAGTTAATCTTATCTCAAATCAACCAAGCTGTGTGAGACAAAAGCCGACTAGACTTCACATTTAACTAGAAGCCTTGGACATAGGGTCAGCCTGCAGCATAAACCCTGAGCAATATAGCCCTTCATCTCCACATTAATCATGGGTGATATCAGAGACTATACATGGTCTGCTGGCTGGCAAGTTCTAGAAAAATCCTCCCAACTTTTAATTATAAACACATAAGCAAATTAGATAAAGATGAAATATTTTAACTGTGTATCAGAAAAAATGGCCTAGCAAGATAGAATCAAATTTCGAAAACATGACTTAAAAACAAAACATAAGAAAAATTAGGAATGCATTCATTAAGAAAGCATTTCCTTTGTGTTCATAAAATATAAGACACCATAAACTTTATCAAAGAAGATAAGATGAACCTTATCAAAGAATGAAGTATAAAGCAGACTAGCTGCATTAGGAAGGAATATTATGGTGTCATTGATGTTTTCTTGTATTTCTATAACTCACATTAAAAAAGTAAATAAATTAAGAGATGAAATAACATTCTCCGTTACTATCTGAACAAGACCCAGCATAACACCAGGCCTCAAGTTATAGAAAATAACTGTCAAGTACATTGAATAAAGGGTGAGATGGAAGGACTCAGACAGCATGTAAAAAAAAGTCAGAATTCAGTATTTCTTAAAGGTTCTAAATACCAAGTCAAAAAAACAAACAAACAAAAAAGGCCCAATCAACTGTCCATTAGCTCCAACTGTGAGGTGAAATGGTAGGGATGAATCATAACTGGGCTCTGGTAGGGCTTCCTGCTATGGGCACCAAGGGAAACAAGCAAACGGGAAGCCTTCTGGCATGCATCCTCAGAGGATGCAGCTGAACAGGGTGTCAGGTAAGTGAGCAGTAAGGATGGAGGCCACCAAGGAAAATGAAGGAAATAAGTGCACTACCCTGATCATGCTTCCCACATGTCTTCTCACTCTGAACAGAAAGAGAAGCACGCCTCAGGAGGCATAAGGCAAAGGCAAAATAGGTTAAAAATAGTACAGCTCATGAACTTACCAATCAATACACTGGCCAGTCAAAATCAAAGGAAAGAAAGGAGGCCCCCGTATTTGGAAAATGGGACAAAGATATTCACGTGTGCCCGTGATATGATCAGATGCACAGAAACACCAAAAGAATCAACTAAACAGACATGCACTGCAATTTTTCAGCAAGGTGCTACAAACAAAAAGCAATAGTTTCCCCACATGCACAAGAATTAGAAAAAAAAAAACAAGGAAAAAGTGGGACTAGAGAGATGACTTGAAAGATAAGAGCGCTTGCTGCTCCTCCAGAGGACCTAAGTTTGGTCCCCAGCACCCACAGTAGATGGCTCACAACTACTGTGACACGAGTTCTTTTTTCTTTTTTTTGAAATGTTTTATTTATTATTTTTATGTGTATGTGTGTAAGGTAAGTGCACCCGTGTCGTGTAATGCCCGTGGTGAACAGAAGAAGCTGTCGGATCCCCCTGGAACTGGAGTTACCGACAGTTGTTAGCTGCCATGTGAGTGTTGGGATTTGAACCTGGGTCTTCTGCAAGAACAACTAGTGTTCTTTACCACTGAGCCATGTCTCTGGCCCCATAACTCCAGTTCTAAGGTATCTGAATGTCTTCTTCTGGTGTCTGTGGACACCTGCACACATGTGGCACACACACACGCACATACAGACATAAACATATACACATTTCTTTTAATTTTGTTTTAAAAAAGAAGAGAATATATACTATTTTAAGAAATAAGAAAAACTAAGATAACTAGGGATGAATACAAAAAAAGTGTGTTTTACTTAGAAAAAAAAAAAAACCCAAACTGCTAAAGCACCTAAAAATTTTAGAAACTCTTGAGGTACAGATATATTTTTAATAAACAAGTTAACATTTTATGGATGAAGTTCTCCATAAATTAACCTATAAATCTAATGTAATTTCAATATAAACACAACACAATTAATGGAGGGGAAATATCCATTAAGATACTCATGAAAATTTACGAGAGGCAGGCTGAAGTAAGGTATTCATACAAGATATAAAATATATTTTAAGGCTGCAGAAATTAAAACGTGTGCTTTTCCAGCAATATGTGGCAGACTAATTAAAGAACAGTTTAAGAGTGGGAATAAATACATTATTTAATATTAGTTTATAATTAACGTGATGTTGAAAATCAGGACACTGTGTTGAGTGAATATTTAATAACCAATGTTGAAACATTGGATTTACCATTATAAAAATATAGATAAAGTGTATTTATTTTTAACCTCCAAATGTATTATTAGGTGGATTCAATATGTATCAGTACAAAGTGGGAAAAATACTGTAAAATTACTAGGACAAATTACTGATTTTTTAAAAAAACTTTGGAGTGCTATGATTTGAATATGTCCCTGAAATTTCATGTGTTGAAATACAGTCCTTAATGTCACAGTGTAGAAAGGAGACATCTTTAAGAGGTATTTGAAAGCTGACTGTAGTGAGGCAGGAAAACAGTCCTGTCATGAGTTCAAGACCAGCCTGGTCTGCATAGGCAAATTCCAGTCTATCCTGCTGTCTATAAGATGATGACTGATTATGCTGTTACTGGAGAGTGGTTAGATAGGGCGGGAGAGGATTCTGGATGAAAGGAAGTAGCCTGGTCACTTCCCCTCTCTGGTCCTTTTGTCCTTCTGAGGTCCTCCAAGGAATGATAGAGCAAGAAAGACCTCACCACAAACCAGCATCTTGACTCTGGACCTCCCAGCTCTCAGTACCATTAGCCAAATAAATTTTTATTTATTCCAAATTCCCCACCCTGTGGTACTGTGTTGTACAACATAAAGTAGACCAAGACATAGATGCCTTAAGCAATCATAGAAAACATTTAGAAACCACTATGTTATTTCTTGAAAATATAAAATCTCTGGAGCTGGAGAGACGGCTCACTGAAGAATACTGGCTGATCTTGCAGAGGACCAGGTTCAATTCCCACACCTACATGGCAGCTAACAACTATCTGTAAACTCTAGTTCCAGGTGATCTGACACCCTCTTCTGATCTCCTCAGGCAATGCATGATATGGGTACACTTCCATACATGCAGGCAATACATCCATACTTATAAAACAAAAGTAATAAATAATATAATTTTTTAAATCTTAGATCCCACTGTTCCTAAAATATACCATTGTTTTCATCTAATAAGAGAAAGTATTGCCATTTAAAATATGAAGTGTTCTTTATAATTATTGACTGTAATTGCATATCAACTTAAGTAACGTTAAAATGAAGTGAGAAGATGCATCTTATACTTTATGAAATATTGTAGATGAAAAATAGTCATATCTAGAAATACACTGGCAGAATTTTTTTTTATATATCAGGGGTAAATACAAAATTCTCTTAGCAACCAGGAGAGAAAAAAAAATACTACAAAGGAAGAAAAGTGAGGCCAGTCTCAATTTCCTCAAAATGTCAAGGACTGGAAGACACTAAGCTCATCTTGAGTTTTGGTAAAGGATGACATCCAGGAACTCTGTGAACTGCCACGAGATGAAAAAAAAAAAGATGTCCTCCAATAGTAAACAATACTGGGATATGTTACAGAACAGTCCAGAAAAACTTATGCAAAAACCTTGACTCTCACAATGGCTTGGTTGGTGACTCAAAAGAGACATGTAGGTTTAAGGGGTCATTAATTTTACTAAATCAGAAGTAGATTTATGAATACATTAAATATAAGGTAAATTATATTGAAAAAGTTCTCATATAACATTAGAAACGATAATTTAACAATTAATAATAACCTCATGGTTCACTGAATGTCAGCACCACAGGAAACCATCAATGAAACACAAAAGTAACAAGTCACATGTATGGTCTTATTATATAGGGAAAACTGCCCAATGTTCTATATGTAAGATTATGAAATAAGAAGCATGATGTATAATGAAAATACATGCTGATATTAAAAATAAATAAATAAAATAATATATACATAAGGTTTATATTTTCAGATAAGTATAGATATAAAATGCAAAATGGAATTTATTTCCTTCCCCTGGTTTTCGTATATCCTTTCCAAAAAGAAAACACACACACATAAACATACACATGCACATGCTACACAAATCCTTACAAATATTTATACTGAAGGTATGATGCTACAATAAGGAATTATCTGTGCTGGTGTATTTAGCTCTTTTCTATTTAGAAATTATTTCTTCTTATTCAGAAGCCTTTGTCTCTTCTGGTAACATGTTTGTTTTGTCTAAAGTACATAGGATTCCATGTGATTTGGGGGAGATGAGAAATCTAATCTTGCCTCTTTCCGTTCTGTAGGAATGATCACAAAGCACTTCATAGCATTTGATTTGATATTGCTAAAGGAGGCCAAGCAAAATGGGCTCAACTGCTGAAGGTGCATGCCACCAAACTTGATGATCTGAGCTCGATCCCTGGGACTCACATATTGAAAGGAGAGAACAGACTCCCACAAGTTGTACTTTGACCTCCTCTCACACACACACAGGCCACTCCCATACGCATATACACAGTAAATAAATGGAAAACACTGTGGAAAGGAAAGACTCTCACTCTCTGAGCTGGAGGTAAATGATGACGAAAAACTCTAGGGATATCGGTCATCATTTCTGGAAATTTTCAAGACTTTTTCTATATTATATAGCACAGAGCGACTGCTGCAGCAAATAGATCCTCAAACAAATAACAGTTGAAACACAGTAGAAGTTATCAGTATTGATGGCTCAAATAAAGTTTGAAGGTGACTTCAGTTTAGAAAGGAATGGTGGAGAAGTCTGATTCACACAGCAGCTCAGCCTCAAGTTGTCAGAAATCTTCAGCTCAACGTGTGACTCCCACAGCTGTCTGGGCATGGAAAGTGACATGTAAAAGGGCCTGTGTATGTGTATGGGGAGTGGTCAAACTGGAGGTGACCCACATCACTTTCGTTCATAGTCCATTGACTAGAATGCAGTCCCATGGCTACAGAACTGCAAGGAAAATCGAGAACCTAGTGTAGCTATGTAGCCAGGAGAGATGGAAAATGGGAGCAGCTAACAGGCTCTGACTCTTCTTCCATTTGGGTTCTCAGATGTGTAATAGCCTATTGTCGCCCAAGTTCTCTAGGGTCCCTTGCCCCTTGCACTATTAGACAAACCACATATCTTTATCTGAATTTTTCATAGTTCATATCTTTGGGGGTGGGGAGAGACTTACAAAGAAACGAACACCTGACACCTGGCACCCACCTCTGGGCTGCTTGGCCCACCATTCTAGATCACATGAGCACTCGCCCACAGTCTCTGTTAGCTTTCACCCATGCATCTTGGACCCACAGTCTCACCCCAGGTTGGTAAATGCCCCCTCTCAAATCCACGCAGGTGAGACACCCGGGCCATCTTTTCCTGGTGTACTGCTTCCATCCCAAGATGATGCCCAGAAGCCCCTCCCTCCACAGCTAACTCTCCACAGTCAATTCACAGCAGGCCCCGCCCTTTGGAGGAACCAGGCTGCTTGGGACACACCTGTATTTCCTCAAATATCTCACTGATCTCCCTGTCCTAAAGATAAAACCAACTTCCTGTTCAGTACTGCATCTAGCCAAGTAATGAGGTCCTTGGAAGTCAACTTTTTAAGAGTCCATATTTAAGTCAAATCAGGAGGTAGCTTGTCTTTCAGTGCCTGGGCTTACTTCACTTAATACGATGAATTCTGGTTCCATCCATACTGTTCCAAATGACTTGATTTAATCCTTTTATGGCAGAATGATACTTATTTTGTATATATGCCACCTTTTCTTTAACAGTCCATCAGTTGGTAGGTGTGGGTGGTTTCCATTTCTTGGGTGTTGTAAATAGTGCTGCAGTAAACATGGGAGTGCAGGTGTCTCTCAGCAATTTGCTTTCATTCCCTTTGGATGCATGCTCAGCCATGAGATTGTTGACCACATAGTAGTTCCATTTTACTTTTACTGAGGAACATCCATACTTTTTTTCACAATCGTTGTATTCACATTCCCACCAACAATGCACATGATCTCCCTTTCCTTCACATCCTCATGAATACTTGATGTCTTTAGTCTTTTTGATACCAGCTATTTTTTACAATATTTAACTGATTTTAAGAAGTTATTTTTATTGTGACTTTTAAGCCTAAACAAATAGCTTCCAAAAATCACTCTAACACTCACAAATCAATTAGTATAGATAGAAAGACCATCTCAAAAACTAGGAAAGGGAAAACATGAACGCCATAATCAGCCAGGTGTGGTGGCGCACGCCTTTAATCCCAGCACTGGGGAGGCTGAGGCAGGTGGATCTCTTGTGAGTTCAAGACCAGCCTGGTCTACATAGTGAGTTCCAGGACAGCTGGAGCTACAGGGAGACCCTGTCTCAAAAAGACCAAAAAAAAAAAAAGCCTTTAAAACTTGGCCATGAAGCAGTATACCCACATATGATTATTAAAGATGGCAAAACCTTCAGTGGGTGACTTAATAAATAATGAAAATGATCATATAACAAAAGTATTATAATATGGACAAGGATAAATTTTAGCCTCAAAGATTTTTATTAACATTGCTAGTTGACCTCTGAGAAACATTACTTCCCTTCCTAATAGTGCTCCAAATTTGACAGCCAATTTTTCCCATCGAGATGAGTTGAGGCTTAGCCCAGAGACAATACTAAGTGTAGATCCTGTGACTCTACTATCAAATCAGCTACAGCATGTCTTAAAAACTCTTAATGATACATGAATCGTCCCATTACTTGTGCTTTTCAAAACAGATGAAAAAGACCAGGAAGACAAGCTTTTTCTACTGCTCTGAAAGTGAAAAACGTATGTTCCATAACTGTCACAGAGACACCTTGTGATCATCTTGTACCTATTTTTTAAAGAACCTAAAAATGAGAAAGCCTAAGCAAGTGAGGAAGGTCTGTTTAGGTCTGTTATGATATATAAAGGATGAGACAAAAATAATATACACATAATCTTAAAATTTCTACAGTCATAGTTTAGTCAACTAGTTTAAGGAACAAAATATATAGCTAGTCAAGATTTATCTGAAACTATTTGGTTTTTCTACCCAAGCCTTGTCTACACAGCACATGATAATCAAAAGTACCAGACTGGTGGAGCTAACCTTATTGGATGTTTAATAGCCATAGTTTGAGGCCTATACTAATGTGGTCAGAGGGACTTAAAGGACAGTTTTTACCCCTTGCCCTCCAAGGTCAATTTAGTTCCAGGGGACTATGGGGCATCTCTCAAAATGTCCTGTAACTGCTGAGTTACCTGTCCTCTTGTTCAGGGAGGACATGGAGACCCCACAAGATGGACTTGAAACAGTGTCCAGTATACAAAGTGGAGGGTCAACTCAGAGATAATATCTCATCTATGCTTCTAAATTGTTCTAAAATGATGGATAAATTCATTTTCTCCCCCTATCTAGAAGCCTTTCAGAGGGAACTACACTGATTCTAACCACTCCAACAGCTATCAAAATACCTGAAAGTAAATCGTGAATCCATCACTCTGAAGTCCAGCCTTGGCAGACAAAAGAAAAATGAAGAGGAACCCAATAGAGCAATGCTTTTGGAAGCCTTTGTCAAGAAATTCCAGTGGACTCTGATATGAACATTTGAAAATTGCCCTGTTCTGCCTTTTTTCTAGTTCCCTGACTAGAACTTATAATGCTAATTACTCTTGCCTTTATTTCTCCCTCACATCTCCTAGTCACGATTCAAGGACTTTCTTTTCCCCTTAGAGATAAGATTCATGCAATTTCAGAGTCTTTTAGATAGACCCACCGAAGGGGTACCCCAATTGCCTCACCCTGCATCCCTGTTCAGCATGGAAGGAGCCAGAGTGGTCTGTGTCCTGATTCCCTACTGGCCACTTGAGCAACCTCTTCAGAGGATGGTGTGATAAGAATAGGAGGTAAGAATGGGCTAGGCAGTTAGAGTAAAAAGACCCCAAAGAAAAGTAACCAGTTTCTTGGCTAAAAGCCAAAATGTCCTTTGGCCTCTTAGCAACATACTCTGTTCCAAAGGCCAAAAAGTCAAAAGGATTTGGGAGCTTGTATCTAATCCTTTAAAGATTTTAGGGTTACCTCTTCAGAAGGGGGGAGTGTTAGAGTAGCCAAAATCCCCCAAAAAATAAATAAATAAATCAAAGAAGAAGAAAGAGTACATGAAGTTATCAGAAAAAAAGTGATGGGGAGATATGGGAGGAGCTGGAGAGGAGGGAGTGGGCATGGATTTGATCAAAACACCTTATATGCATGTATGAAATTTTCAGTAAATTATCTATTTAAAAAATAAATAAAAATGGCAAAAAAATAAATAAAAGAACTTAATGTCAAGGAAGAGAAAAAACAGATAAAAAAAATAGGTCCTTGTACAGGAATAGCTTTTTCAACATGGACATTATCTGACTGAAGACTTTTATCTAACGTTGCAACCCAAAATTTACTGTTTATAATATAAATTTGCTGTTTGCTCCTCTTGTGACCTGTACATATGACCTTAATCACTTAGGACCCCTCTAGACCCCTCCTTACCTCCTACCCAAGATAGTGTAGGACAGAATATAAATGTGCATTGGCATGGTTTACATACCAAAGTCCTTAAAGAAGGTTGCTTTTCTCATTTAAAACAAAGAAAGAATTCTGTTTGTAGTTGAGTGTGTGATATTCTAGGCCTAGGCATCAAAGGACAAGATTCTCTGCTAACATAAGGGTAGGTCCTGACTTTGACTTCACCATTACATCTTGGTGATACTGTTTCAATAAAATAATGAGTGAAGCCTTAATTGGGAGTCCAGTTCCAAGACATATGAAGGAATTGGTGCTCAGCAGTTTGGTTCTGCTTGTGTCCTTGTGGGTGCTCAGAGTCAAGCTGTTTCTTTTTTAATATTGCTATAATATGGCTTAGAAATGCTGCATGGTTTTCAAGTACTGATCCATAATTACCCTACCTCTGGATGCACAGAAAGAAGACATTGATAAACAATTTAAATGCATTGATTTGGGACTGATGCTACCCTATGTCTAAAGCAACCTAACTGAAATAATAACAAAAAATGTAGTTTTATGACACCAAATGCTGGGGAGGGTGTGGAGAAGAGGGAATCCCCCATCACTGCTGTGGACTGAAAACAGTTGCAACCTCTGTGAAGAATGCTTCCAAAACTAAAAATAGATCTGCCATACGATCCGGTTATACTACTCCTTGCTATATACCCAACTAACTCAACATTCTACTGAAGAGATACCAGTTCAAACATGTTTATTGCTGCTGTTTTCACAATAGCTAAGAAATGGAAACAACCTAAATGTCCCCAAACCAAGAAATGGGTAATGAAAATGCAGTACAGAGCAGGAAAGAAAAACTATATCATGAAATTTGCAGGTAAATGGATAAAACTAGAAACTGGTTTACTAAAAGAAGGAACCCAGGCTTATAAAAACAAGCATATACGTTCTTTCTCATTTGTGGATCCTAGCTCCTAATCCTTAAATGTAAATATGTGTCCCGTTGTAACCACTGGACCAAGGAAAAAGAAAAGAAACCATGAGGGTAAATGAGAAGGAGTTGCATAGACAGGGATAATGGGATACAGGTGTTATCAAGTGGAGAATTTGGAAAATAAGGATGCTTTAATGAAGGAGAAAATGGAGGGTATACAGGGAAAGACAGTGGAGAGATAAATAACACTTAGGTGGTTTGAAAAACCACAGGGAAATGTGTTAATTCAAATGCCTACTGAAAAAATATACAATAATATATATCTTCCTGTTATTTGTCAGGGTAGTTTAAAAGACTCCCAAAATAACATTGATTGCCTCCCATAACTTGAAGTTAAGCCCCTATTGTTGAAGATATGACATACTTCAGACACAGGACTTGAAGCATTTTAGCTGGAACTGATCTGGAAACATCTTTTGTGAAGACCACCTCCCATAGTAGATACTGTGCAAAATGCCAAGGGAGGAAATCAAACAATGATTCCATCCAGCTGCACTGTTTATGGACCACAATGATAATCAGCCCAACAAATAATCTCTACTGGTGCTGTAGTGGCAATTTTATCCTGGGGGTAATTAACGGCTGTCTAATTGAACTTAAGTCCTGCTGAATGGGAGGGAACTCATCATGTGTAAACATAGCTAAATACACATGGTTGGAGAGGTCATAGATCTTAGAGAAAAAACTACTTTTGTCACACCCCCAGACCAACATAATTTCTTGTTATATTCTAAATAGGTATCCTTATATTTACAGACAAGTGTGCCTCTCACCACTTATCAAAGAATCTTCTTTTTGCAACAGATGGAGGCTATTACAAAGTTCCACAAATGGTCAAACACAGAAAATAAGTGTCTGTGAGATGCCTAGCCCTAAGTGACACATCTGCAATGTGACCTCAGACCTAAGGATCAGGGAACCTAGAAGAACAGGGGCAGAGAAAATATTAATGCATCTTTTAACCCTCACCAGAGAAGCTTCCTCATGCAACAGATGCTGATTAACCCAGAAAGCCACAACTAGTGAAAACGTAGAGAATAAGAGTCTGCAGAGAACTTATCCCTGAATAGGACACCTATATCAAATCTCTGCCAGCAAGGCTCAGGGACCATTGTAGAAAAGGTGGGTGGAAAGATTGCAAGAGCCAATAATGTTTGATGATCACAAGGAAACAGTCACTGGGAAGTTACTCATGAGAACTTACATCAAATCCCAGCATAGAAGTGGAGACATGGGGAAGAAACTCTGAGAAACTACTGATAATTGATATTAAAGAGAAAGGGAGAGCTAGTTTTCTTCAAGAGTGTGATGCTAGATAAATTAACCAAGTTTTAGTGGATGGATGCAAAACGACGGACATTTGGGGCTATAAACTTGAGTCAATAGGCCTTTATATACACACATATATATACTGGCAGGGGGTACAAGAAGGGTGCAGATAGGTGATGGGGTCTAAATATGATCAAAATATATGAAATGTAAAAATTAAAATTTTTATTGTAATTTTAAAACACAACTAAAATTAAATAATAATTTACATAAAACAAATCTCATGAAAGATAATCTAAAGAAACGGGAAATGATATTATAAAGAAAGAATGTGTGTGTCATAAAAAAAGACCAAACAACATAATTACCAAGAAGCTGAAGAAGCTATTTTTTCAAGCCCAGTCAGTAAGTTAAGAAATTTGACAAGGATTTCATAAACAAAAGATATAACAGTATTTCACATTCAGTAGTTATGAAGAAACACATTATATAAGTTTATCATAACACATTGGAAAACCCCTTAGGACACATAAGTGTTCTAAAAAATGTTATAAAGTTAACAATTGATTTTTTCACTTTTGGTGGGGAAGTTATTCTTATTTTTCTTCTTTCTTTCTTTCTTTTTTTTTTTTGACAACCACAGGTTTTGTAACTCAAGTGCCATCCACATTATTTTGAGACAAGGTCTTTCACTGGCCTGTAATTCACCAATTAAGCTAGACTGACTTGCCAGTGAGCCCCAGGAATCAGTCTATCTTGCCTCTCAAACTAGGGAATACCAGAGGCCAGCCTAATGTTTTTAAATGAAATCTAGCGTCCAAACTCAGGTAAATCCTCATGCCTTCACAGCAAGCACTTTTTACCAACTGAGCTATTCGAATCATCTATTAAACTACAAATTAAAATGAGTTAACCCACTCCAAACTGATTGTAGGAATTGTCTTCCTATTTTATCCCAGATCTGGTCTCGACTTTATTGTACTGATTCCATCATTTGTTTCACTAGTTTTTGTGTTTTGAGATAGAGTCTGATGGATCAATCCAGGCTGGTCTCAAACTCACAGTAGTTCTCCTGCCTCAGCCTCTTGGGTGCTGAGGTTATAAATGTATACCACCATGCCCAACTCTAAATCATTATTTTTAACAAAGCATTGGAGCATACTATTTTCATTTCAAGTGTTCAGTTTCCACAGATCAAAAGAAAGGTGTTCACCTAGAGATGATCAGTAGATAAGAGTTACAGGAGAAACCCCTAAACTAAGAAGCCTTAATCTTCCGTAACCAGCAGTAGGCTCATCTTTCCTATGCTCCTAATAGAAACACAACCTCTATTTTTACAGGCATTTACATAGAAAAAAATATTTCTGATATGAAAATAACCAATGTTCCTGTTTACAAGATGTTCAGAATAGATCATAAGAGTTGTCTACTACCACAACTCCTTATACTAAATAAAATTAAAGTGACAGTCAAGTGAAATTTGGAAAATATTATTATATACAAAAGGAATAGATAGCCTTATGATGTAAAGTATTCTTAGAAATCAATATCAAAGCACAAGACAACTGGAAAGAAATTTAGCAGACACCATAAGGAGAATAATATACAGAAATGGAAATAAAATCGGCCGAATAACAGGTGTTTGACTAAAGCTCTGCTAGTTTCTCCAGAACTGAAAACAGATGAAAGTAAAACAGCAGTCCGTGCATGCACTGCAGCTGGGGTTTAAACTCATGCTCACTTAATAAAGAAATATTTAACTTTATATCAAAAATTTTCAAGGACATGTACTCAAAATGGCCTGGTCATTCCAATTGTAGTTGGGGAATAATTACAGGTAAAAATTGTTATGCCAAATTGTTTTTTTAAATTTTTGTTCTGGGGCTCTTTTGTTTGTTTCTTTGTTTTGAGACAGGATCTCCCTATAGTCCTAGCTGACCTGGAACTTGCTATGTAAACCGTGCTGGCCTTGATCTCAGAGATCCGCCTGCCTCTGCATTCCTAGTGCTGGGATTGAAGACGTGCACCACTATGCCCAGCACCACATTCTTCTTAACAAGAAAAATCAAAATAGCTTTACTATATGATAAAAATAATAAGAAAATAAATCATCTTTCCTTTAGAATCATGATTTGAAATGAAACTCATAACAAGAAAACGATATATACCTATCTCAAATACATGATTTCAATTATTAAGCCATATTTAATCCTGAAAGGACCAAGTGAAATCCTAATCATGGTGATCACTTGGTTTTGGTTTTGGGTAATTAGGTTGTTATGTTTCTGTTGGTTTGCTTGCTTCAATTTTAATTCATTGTATTGTTGAAGTTTTCTACATTTTGTAACAAATATATTCTTAAATAAATGAATGCAAGCTAGCTTTCAGTTGATTAAGAAAAAAGTTTCCATAACTTAATGTACTCTACATATTTCTGCATAAGAAAGTGTATGAAATAGTAAGTTACTCTGTGGATAGGTTGTGTTATTTCTAGTGCCCAAAGGACTTTGGTTCACTCAGTTCACACTTGTGTTAGGGGGAGAAGGGGAGGGAAAGAAAACCCAGCTTGAGAACAGTGTGAGGCATGTTCAAATCCATTGCTCACAGCAGGGAAAAACAATTGCTTCCTCTCCCTCTTGCAGTGACCTAGTGCTGAGGATCACAGTGTCAGAAAAAGGACCCAGAATTGCCTCCCATGTGGCTTGCCTATGTTGTTTTTACCTTAGTAAGTTCATAGTCAAGGGACCCTCTGAGAAACCTCAAGGCATTATAGGACTATGGTTGTCCTGGGCTAAAAGTTTTCAGTAGACACCTGTTTATCTTATAAGAGGGCTTTTAACAAGAGTCAAGGACCCATATGACTACCCAAAGGCCTATGAATGATTGGCTCATTAATTTCTGTAGGATATTACCACAGTCTCTAAAGTAATTCTCTGTGATTTCAGACCCCTGTAGATGGGAAGAACGCTTTTGTAAATACATATCCCTTCTTGGCAAAGAAAAATAACTTCCCTATTATTTTTCCCCCCTCCCTTTTTTTTTTTTTTTTGCTTCTATCGACATCAATCATGAATGCTTTCAGTGGAGATGCCGAGAACAAAGATGAAAATAGGTGAATTTAAATGTTTGTTTACAAAGATGTTTGAAGGGATTAATTTTTGTCTGGCCATTCAAAAAGGATTAAAGGGATTAACTTGAATAATAAAGGCATATTATAAATGCATATGCTGTTTCTAATTAATAGGTTCAGATATGAATATAAGTTATGTCAAATTATTACAGAATAGACTATAATTACAATATTTTTAAATAATGGGAAGGAATCTCATGAGTCATTAGGGAAGAGATGACTTTGGAATAAGGTGAACTTATTCAACAAATTCAATGCCTTGCAAGACACATTTCCTATTTCTATGTACAGTTAATAACATCTATTATGCAATCTTAGTCTTGGAAGTCTGTGTTTGTTGAGAGAAATACTTTAAAACAGAAGCTTAATTACACAGTGTTCAAGATCCTCTGGCAACATCAAAAGAGACAAAGTCATTTGTGCTTTAATGAACATTTTGAAAGGAAAAAATAAATTTTCAAGTGAGAACACTACAAGTTTGAGAAAAGGAGAATGCAGGAAAAGAAAATATTAAGTTATAATTTCCTTTGGGTATATGACAACAAAAGTCATAAAGGGAAAACGGTTTTCTTGCTAATTCTTTTAAAAAGACTATATAACCTTTGGATTTGGCCTCAGGGTTTTGCCGCTTGAAAGCTATTTAGTCTATTTATAAGGGAAACTATTCCCTTTAGGTTTCTTTACCTAAATTTCCCCCTAAACACTACAACTAACATATTTTAGAGAAAATTTCTGAAGAAACTTAAGAATCCACACCAAGGAGCAGATAGAAAACTGCTTTCTCTTCTTTGCATTGCCTTTATCCTAGTGAGAGTTTCTGTCAAGCCCCAGGAGTCTCATACCCCAGCTATATTGTTAACATAAACTATTCATAGCTTTTGCAAAATGGTTTTAAATTCAGCTCATGGTTCTGACCAAAACGAATTCAGAAATTATTACAAAATGGCTTGTTCACTTAAACATTTATACCATAGGAAACATAAACATAGGCATGTCCACTTTAAATCAAATTTCTTAGAATTATGTGGATAAGGTTTTTTCTTCTATTACAATGTATTTTATGAGCTTAAGAGATGCTAGACACCATTAAGCATCTACTTAGTAAAATAAGTAGAAAGATTTTAGGAGGTTGTAAGTGGTAGCCAAGCTCCAATCTCTATGCTCTGGGTCATCAATATTTTAATTATAAGTATGCTTATTCATCAAATAAAGTCAACAAAGTTCAGAAAGGAGGCATCTGTATCTTTGGGAACATGCAATAGAACTTACAAGAGCTGCGCTCAAGGCCAATATTAAGCAAATTCAAGAACAAAATAAAAATAGATCTTTTTTTCTGGCTTCTCTTCTTTGCATTGCCTTTATCCCTAGTGAGAGTTTCTGTCAAGCCCCAGGACTCTCATACCCCAGCTATATTGTTAACATGAACTATTCATAATCAATTGCATTTTGCTTTCATGAAGAGTATTACCTTCTTAACATGGACTCTTGAAGACACAATATCATATCACAAAGAAATGATGCCTTCCTTCATCTTGTTCCACCTCCGCTTGTTTTCATTCTTAACCAGAGATAAAATGAAATTGATCAAAATAGTCATCTAACTTCTATCACATATGAAAATTTCATAAAAAACTCATCATGTGTGTGTAAAAAAATAAAGTAATTGCTTTCTGCTTCTTCAGCATAATATAAACACTGCCTCAGCTGTTGGTAGTGTCACTGGAAACTTTGATGAAATTACACTTGTGAGAGTGTTTTATAAACTAATACCTGCCCCAAATCTCCATCAGCTACTTTCTAACTGTGCCTCAAACATCAAAATAACTAAAAAGAGCCTGAAAACAATAGGTGTATTTCCTCATTTCCTCCAACACTGTGCCCAATTCTTATACCTCTCTAGCACATCATAATTTTTCTATTTCCTTGAAAATGAAAATGGCCTTACCCTCCCAGGCATGGCTTTTGAAGTCATTGACTAAAATAGAATACCAGCTCCTACCTTCACGGAATGAATACATATACATATATATATACATATATATGTATATATACATATATATATATATATATATATATATATCAGTCTTTGTGGCTTGGATTTCTAGTCTGATTCCAGAAATGAAAGGGCATTTTGGGACCCCACATCTCCCTCAGTTGTGGTAGTAGCAATCCTAAAGAAAACTAGGTCATCCTTTAACTCTGTGGCATTCAATTTTGAATTGCACTTCTTGACTCTCATAGTTGCCTTATTTAAAGCTCTTCTCTTTGCCAATAGTTTTGAACACAGAGAGGTGCATCCATCATGATATGAGATTGGATCCGTAGCTCGAGGTCCTGGAATAATAATCAAAGGTGTATATATAAACTGAAAGCCTCTGCATGTCTCCAAACCATCCCCTGTTGTAGGAATGCTAAAATAATGCTAATGCAAGAAAAGATATTCCAGTGTCATTTTAGATTTCAGACACTGCACATTTAAGCCCATGATTATGTCAAAATATACACATAGGCATCATTTGAGGGAGAATTTATTAGAAAAGAAAATATTAGAAAAACCAAAGCTAGCCCGACCTTGCTTTATTTATTTTTTTAAAATCAGTGCTTGGGCTGAGGTTGAATAAATTTGCCCAGCTTAACATGAAATTCTGTTGATCTGAAAATAAGAAATAAAACTGGGAAGCCTATTCATGTGGAGTGAAAAGAAGAGCACATAAAAGAAACATAAAACACCTTCCTTCTGGCATTAAAAAATGCAGTTTTCTAAAATAGGAAGAAGCCTACCTTTAAATAATGTTTTATACATAGAGAAACAAAGAACTGAAAGCCTCAGAAGCAAGCAGATTCACGTTTAGTACTGATGATATCTACTTGAGGGAACAGTATAAGAATCCTGATATTTGTCTTTGATTTTCTTTTTGGGTTTTTTTATGTCTGTGTGTGTTTTGTCATGTGGTCAGATAGACAAATCCAAACATGGATGATGCAAGAGCCAAGATTCTTTTAAGGTTTCTATACCCTAGTGAATCCTACTCAGATATGCCTATAGTAGAGTACCTTGAAAAAATTAATTTTTTAACTCTTTGACAAATTCATGCATGCATATTATATTTGAGCACTTTCATTCCTCTCCCACACTCATGGAAACCCTTCTTTCCAACAAGTCTCCCTCCTACCTTCATGTCTTCGGTTTGGTTTGAGTTTGAGAGTATGTATGTGTGTGTGTGTGTGTGTGCGTGCGTGCGTGCGTGCGTGTGTGTGTGTGTGTGTGTGTGTGTGTGTAATTCGTTGAGTTTTATTAGGGTTGTTTGTATGAGCATAGGTAGGGGGTCATTTACTGGACCATGGGCCACATATAAACCACTGAAGATGACTCCTCCTCCCTCAGAAACCATTAACTGGCAGAGCTCCTCAGCAAGGGGAGGACCCTCACAATCCCCTCCTCCCTCAGTGATGAAATGTTGACAGGCCTAATCTTTGCAGGTCTGAGGCAGCTACGGCTTCTGTGAGTTTATGATTGCAATGCCATGTCATATCCAGAAAACAATGTTTCTCGGCACTGTTCTTTATCCTCCAGCTCTTAAATTCTTTGCTCCCTCTTCCACAATGTTCCATGAGTCTTCAAGGAGTAATCTAGATGTCCTGTTTATGGCTGAACACTCACCAGTCACTTATTCTCAGCACTTTGACAACTTAAGAGTCTGCATTAACCTGCTCGCACTACAGAAAGCAACTCTCTGACCAAGGCTGAGAGCACCGCTAATCCGACTGATGCCCCTCTCCTAGAACCTCTCCTTTTCCGTTCTTACCAGTGCATGGTCCCATTCCCTTCTCTGAGTCTTCCTTTAGCTGATCAGATTATCATTGTTATCCTACGAACAGTTCCACTACTGGAGTCTCAGATCTGGTCACACCTCTGTAATTCCTTCTGGGTTCCTGTTGTAAATGCTGGCCTCACCCATCCTTGCCAATGTCCTGCACACTACTAAAGTCTGTGTGAATGTTCTGGTGTATACTTCAATGTCCACCAGATTTTCAGCCCACTGAATGGTGTACAGATCTGATTCAAATTTCTTTTCTTCAGTCTCCCAGTATTCTGTTTGTCCGGTTTCAGTACATAGTCATGACCACTTGGTCTGAATTTCCTGAGAGTGATTCACAGAGGGTGCCTGGCTGCCACACCAGTCTCTTTGAATTTGTCTTGTTTCTGCTCTTTAAAAAAAGGGGAATTCCGATGCTGACTCCCAGCATTAACAGAAGGGTTTCCAGGCTTCTCAGTCTGGTAGTCCTGCTGCCATCTGGAGTGTGGCCTTTGTTCCAGCTGTGTCCATTGCTTTTCTGATAGCTGATTATTCCCTGGAGACGCTAGTCAACTCTCTCCTTGGTGTCTGCTCTCTTGGGTCTTCAACAAAAGTCCTTTTTTTTTTTTTTTTTTTTGAGAGTCTTTAAATCATTTACCTTAAACCAAGTCAAATTTAGTTGGCTTAGATTTTCCTTCCTGAACCTGAAGAATCAATACAACTATGGAAACACCTCTAATTAGCTTGTTTATTGTTTATAATGTGGTATTCTAGGAACTGTGTTTTCTGTTTCCTTCTGACAATATTGAAAGGGATAGGCTTAAAATTCACTGTCCTTTGCTTTTGTTCTTTTTAATATCTGTTTATCATGATCAACAGATGTTCCTTGGCTAAGACTTAAGTTTTACGGGGTGTGAAATTCAGAAATGACTAAGAATTACTTAAAAGCCCACTAATTTCAAATATTGTAAGTCATTAATCCATCATCTTTCACTGACAAAACATTATGGAAAAGACAAGAAAATCCAAACCTCCAAGGCCTCGTTTATTTCTAAATAGCCCTCAATGGCTATTTATTTTACATCTTAGTTTTAAGGCTCCAAGTCTGCAAAACAGGAAACTAAAGGGGAACTCTTAGTCTAATTTTCTACATGTTGGTCCCTCAATAAGTTCAGCTGGACTTTTCCTCTTTTACAGAAGGAAACAAATAAACAAAAAAACCTAATAGGCAAAATATTAGATTGCAGATTCCAAGTTTCACCTATGGGAAGGTTTTAGCAATAAATTATAAATTCCAGAAAGTTGGAGTTTATCAGGGAAAACAAGGACCAAATCTTAACTAGAGCACACAAGGCATACATGAAACAGCAATGAAGGAATAAAGGAACGAACTACCCTAGGAAGAGATGCTGACTCCAGAGAGGTGAGGCCCAAGAGTGCCAAGGATCATGGTAGGCTGACCTGAATGTCCTTGCTTAGAGCCAGCTGCTGTGTGCCCTGCATGGAACTCTCTGTCACCTTCACCATTTTCCTTATGGACTGAACAGCCCTTCAATTTAGATCAACTAGAAAAGGTGTCCTAGTAATATTGTTTTGGTCACTGTAACAAAGTAAAGCTGGTATCTTTATAATGAAAAGGAGTGTGGGAATGACTTCTGGGATGCTTCTGTTACAAATGAGAGTCTTACCTAACCTCGTAACCAAAGTTAGTGTTAAGTTCTGAGATCATTTGACACTATCTCATCTTGTTTACAATGTAAACACTCTAGGCTCCTTTTGTAAGCTAAATTCTTATCTTTAATTCTTCATGGCCAGTCCTTACCCCTGACCCAGAAGAATACAAACCACGAAAATATTAGCACTGAAAGCAGCGAATGTCAAATGTCATTGGAAGCAATGAATTATCCTGATTATGTTGCAAACAACAGGTGGGATTATATTGATAACATCTGTTCATGTGTGCTGTTTTGGGTCTATAAGGGTCAGAAATAGAAAATCCTCTGACATGACATGTTCTTCATTTCATGCTGAGTGTGCTGTTTCAATAAAGGCAGAGCAAGTCCTTTGTTAGAGAAGCAGTTCCAAGAGAATTTGGAAGGAACAAGGGCTTAGAGCAGATTGGGCTCACTCTTGGTCCTAAGGAATGCCAAGAGTCAAGCTGTCTTTGCCCAGGTACTGCGGTAATGTGACATCTCCTCTGCAAAGGGGGTTTCTTTAGTTCCACTTTTGGAGGAATAAGGGTATGGTACAGGCACTGGCTCAACTTTGGTGAGGACCCTCTTGACTGTATCACTCCCTGGTGAAGGCAATGATGGGAGGGGCACATGGCAGTGAGTGATAGCATCTGGAGGCAGGCGTGGAGAGAATCAGAGTCCATAGTCCCTTTTGAGATTATATTCCTGGTCAATCTATGGGACTTCCATAAGGTGCCAGCTCCTGAAACTCTCATTGCTCCACACTGTATACTAAGCACAAAGCCTCTGGCATGTGAACTCTGAGGCAGGGCAAAGCCAGTCCAAACCACAACAGTCATGAATACCCAATTTGTGCCAAGTTGCTTTTCAGGAAAAGAAAACATTTAAAATGTGTTTGTCATAGAATCTGAACTGCTGGAAGGAAAAAAAAATGGGCCATCTGAGCATCTCATCCCTGGCACAAACCCAAGGGAAGAGGGTACTACTCAATGTTGATTTTTTTCAGTTGAAGTATAGCTTTGGAGTCTCTGTGCTAGCTTTAAAATTGAGAAGTTTGCCCCACAAAACTGATTCTTCTGCACCATAAATTCACATCCTTAATGCCATACTGTACTCTCAGTACATGCAGTGTTCTCTATAAACACATATCTAACTCTAGGAGACCTTTAGAAAGCTAATCTTAGCTCTATTCATCAAATAATTTCTAATACAGAGACAAGTCAGTTTCTTAATCTTTAGTTTGGTTTAATTTTCTCCTGGAATGTTTTTGGAAGCTCCACAGTTGTTATGATTCCAATCCATCACGGTAACTCAGACATCTGACTCCATGCTTAGTCCACCATCAGTATCTACTTGTATTGGTGGGAAGTTGCCTATCAGGGACTATAGAGTCACTGTGGTGTACATGAAACAATGAACTAATTAATCAACAAAGAAAACTATTTTTGCATTCCAAATAGTCTCTTCCCTAGCTTCAGTCAGTTACCATAATTTAAATCTTATCTAAAACATAATTAATTCATGCCTTTCTTAATCTTAGGGTTACATTGATAAGTGTAAAGCAGGCATCTGTCTGGCAACAGGATTATGACACAAAGAAATCACATTTTATATCCAATAGAATATTTTCAGCAAGCAGATAAGTAAAAAAAGGTCCTTGTAGTCATAAAAAACAAAGATGAACATATGCCCTGCAGGTCATCCACTGGTGAGTGTGGTGTGCATCGTTTTCACATATAAGTCATGGACTTGAGAATCTGAATACTCACCCCAGTTAGACAAGACTAAACTGTCATTACTGGGGTAGTGGGGACAATTCAGCTCCAGAAAACTCCTTTTTCTTATTTTTTTTTTACAAAAACTTTATTGAGAATTTCATAAATGTATATAAAGTATTTTGATCAAATCCATGCCCACTCCTTCCCCTCCAACCTTCCCCGCTCTGAAGAGGTAACCCTAAAATCTTTTAAGGATTACATACAAGCTCCCAAATACTTTTGACATTTTTGGCCTTTAGAACAGAGAATGTTGCTGACAGTCCCAAGGTCATTTTGACTTTTACCCAAGAAACTGGCTACTTTTCTTTGGGGTCTTTTTACCCTAACTGCCTAGCCAATTCCTACCTCCTATTCTTATTTTTGGGTTAGATACAAGCTGCCAAATACTTTTGACATTTTTGGTCTTGGAACAGAGTATGTTGCTAACAGTCCCAAGAACATTTTGACTTTTAGCCAAGAAACTGGCTACATTTCTTTGGGGTCTTTTCACCCTAATTGCCTAGCCAATTCCTACCTCCTATTCTTATCACACCATCCTCTGAAGGGGTTACCCAAATTGCCAATAGGGAATAGGGACGCCGACCACTCTGGCTTTTTCCATGCGAAACAGGGACGCAGGGTGAGGCAATTGAAGCATCCCTTCAGTGGGTCTATCTAAAAGACTCCCAAATTGCATAACCCTTGTTTGTAAGGGAAGAAGGAAGTTCTTGAATCATGAATGGGAGGTGTGAAGTTGAAGTAAAGGCAAGAGTAATTAGTATTACAAGTTCTAGACAGGGAACTAGATAAAAGTCAGAACAGGGCAATTTTCAAATGTTCAAATGAGAGTCTATTGGAATTTCTTGACAAGGGCTTCCAAAATTATCCCTCTATTGGGTTCTTCCTCATTTTTCTTTTGTCCTCCAAGGCTGGACTAGTTGGCTGAGAAGAGTGCCTGGATACTCAGGTGAGGGTCCAGTGACCCTGCTTGGCAGTCCTTTAATGAATGAGAACAAAATTGTCAGCAAGCCCAATTGTGATTATGTTTAGCAATCAGGCTCAGCTGAAGTCATGATGATGGTAGTTATTTCATGCAGACGGGACTGCTGTATAGCATCTTCTTATTAAAAGGACCTGGAATTTAAAAGCATTTGGTGCTAGGAGCCACATATGAGGGAGAACTCCAGACAACTTTTGATACCAAAGACCAGCTTATGAAAAAGACAAGATGTCATCCTGTACTTAGATTGAGTTTGATGGCTATTTCCCCATTTCCTCCCCAAATAAAGAACTTTCTGGATTTTTGATGTTTTGAAAGGAAAAGCTTTTTTCTGAGTCCACAAGGCAAGAAGCATCCAGCCTAGCACCAGCTTTCAGACTTTAATAAAAAACAAACAAAAAACCCACATTCTCCCTGGAGGCAAAGCATGTGGGGAAATTCTAAGATAATAAGTTCACCTGCAGTGCATCACCTGTGGGTGCAACTGGGGGGTGGGAAAGATGTCACATTCCTTTCCCATTTAAATCTCAGACACTGAATAATTCTAGAAGAAAAAGCACCCAGAGGGTAATCCTTCATTGACTAGATGACTACACACATCAACATGGCACTTTGCCTGATTTTACAGCTAGGAGCACTTGTTTTTATGTTCATGTCTCTCATAGTTTTACTTGGATATACTTTTATATGATATCTTTTAATTTTTCATTTGCATTTTCTTTTGGGAAAGAAATGATATTTATTTTCAAATCCTAGCCAAGCACTGACACTTGAGGAGGAGTAAAGAAAGGAAGAAAGAGGACAGGGAGATGGAGGAATGGAGGGAGAAGAGAGGAGGATTGGAGAGGGAGGGAAAGAAGACATGAGTGAGGAGGAAGGGATGGAGGGAGGGAGGGAGCGAGGGAGGGAGGGAATAACTCATTTTTATTTATTGATTTTTGTGTGTGTGTTTCATACAGAACATCCCAAACAATCTTATCTATATACCCACATCTCAAGTGACACCCTCCCATGCTGCCCCCGCAACCCCCACTGGAGCCCATATACTCTGTCATCCCTATTATTGTCCACTGTGTTGTCAGTGTCCCCAGCCATTCCCCAGTGCTTATCCATCCGCTGAGTCTAGTCAGCCTATCTAGAGTTCCTTGTTTTAGGAAGATCAGCTGTTCCTCCTTTAGCAGCAATCAGTTGTCAATATTCCTTTAGATAAGATTGTGGTCTTCTGTTCATTTTCCCAATTCTATGCTGGGTTACTGTCTGGGAGATGGAACTGGTAAAAAGAAAGGAGCCAGGGGCTCCTCCAAAGCCCATGTGACCCCTGAGGAACAGATCCTCAAACAACCTTAAGAGTAAAAATAATTTTTTTTCTGAGCCAACTGTAGGGTCTTAAACACCCAAAAGGAAAGTATAACCAAAGATTAATGGGGTCAATATAATTTTTAAGAGTCTATATGTATAGCTAAAGCCTATATAACAAGAAACAATTCCAGACAGGATATACCTTCCTTTGAGTTATTGGGCAAGGTGGTGCAAGGGAACATTTTTTAAAACTAATTTAAAAAAATGTCACTGTTGAATGCACTGCAAGTAGTCTTCTGCTTAATTCTTTTTTTATTTGATTTCTAACTGAAACAGACTAACAGATGTTTGAAATATTTGAATGCAGGTAAATAAAAAGTCACAAATTTTCTAACTGCTATATTGTAATATCTAGGATAAAACCTTACTAAGGTAGTCATCTTTCCACACTAGACATCACCACAAATATATGTGTACGTAGCTATCTGTGTTTATATATGAAACATTTACAGCAGGTACATGTCAAACAGGGCTTACAAACAAAAAACTAGATTCATTTCTGGTCATAAAACATTTAAATTTTGGGGTGTTTTATATGTTCTATACATTAAATTTAAGATTGTATGTGATGGACTTACAATACTGTAATCCCTTATGTTCTGAAATAGAGTATGAAATCTTTCTGTTTTGATCTGAAGTATACCAGCAGTATATTCATAGACAGAACAGGGGCCTTATGACAAAGAACCTCAATGGTCATTATAGTTCATCCTTTTTTTATATGAATGTCAATGATCTTCGTGGGACAATATTTATACTCACAATATTACTATACAGGATCAATGATATAGTTTAATTAAAAACACAAATAACACCAAATATCCATGCTTTGAACAAAAATTAACTTACTATACTACCTAACTTCATTACAGAAATACTAGAATCACCAAGAAAAAAATAAAACCTGAGTTGAATTGTAGGTGGGAAAGAAGTTGATGGGGGAGTGCGAAATGAGAAAAGGTCAGAGGTTACAGTAATCAGAATGTACTTTATGCATGTATGAAATTATGAAAGAACAAAGTCAATACAAGTTATTTTAAAACCTTTGAAAGGAAGAAAACGAAGTCTGAGCTGGCTGTTGATACCACCAGGCTCTGAGCTTGAACTTGGATGACATTTTGTAGATGCACCACCTGCCATTCGTTTCCCAACACACTTGTTTAAACTTGCTCGAAAGAATCTCATATACTTTAATCCTCTAAATCTTAAAACCTAAGGTGAGCCCCAGGCATAAACCTGTAAACTTCATTTAACCTTTTCATTAAATTCCAGGACCCTTAGTCTAGATGTGACAGCTGACCTAGGCAAAAGACTTTAATGCCCACTGGATGAACACACATTCTTGTGTTGTGTGACTGGTGCTTGCTCACTGTTAGAAAATGCCAAACGCATCTGGGAGAAGAGTTTTGAAAACAATTCGACAGCCTGAAAGTTCCAACAATAAAACAGAACTCTTTACATTGCAAAGCCAAACAAATAACTCGGGCAAGTATAATTAAATAAATCCCGGCTTCAGTGCAGATGGTTGTTTTTACTGTCTGTGTCTGCTGGGGTATGATGAAGTTTCTTGTGTGTGTGTGTGTGTGTGTGTGTGTGTGTGTGTGTGTGTGTGTAGAAGGCTTTTTTACATGAGACTTGGCATATTGCATGTGGCAGGCTGTTGAAAAATGAATAAAGACAAGAGAAAAAAAGGCAAAGCACATCCCACTGGTGTAGAAGGAAACCTGGGTTTCTGACTGCTCATGTGCCAGTTCTCCAGGTTAGCCCAAGGGCTCCCAAGATCATTTCTTTGCTCCCAGATTTTCATGTTGAATTATCACTCACAATCTCCAAATGAACATGCCTCTTATTTTATTTAAGACACACCGGGCATTCGCATTTGACTTCCTGCTAGGCAATACAATATTTAGTGTTTGCTGCTACCCACAAATGGCAAGAGATGAAAAATATCCATATAAGCATAATTTTAATTAAAAAAATATTTTCACAAAGAAACATCTCTGCTCCCAGTTTTCACAGAGAAACATCAAGTGATACGCATTTGTTTTGCCCTGCTTTTGCCTGACCACAGATGTCTATAAGGATTCATCACGAGCTCTAGGCTATGGCCTCTTGGCTCTGGCCTGAGGCAAAGCTGGGGGCTAAGCACTTTTCATGTGGTGGGTAAGAAGAAAGCAGAACTCACCATGCCTGGACTTTTACAGTGGTTCTAACTGATACCCAGAATCCTTTCCCTGTAAGACCTGGCTTGACTGTTCTGGGTCTTCTGTTAAAGCAGAAATGAAAAGCATCATAACTTATTTGTGACCTACTTAAGAAAAAACTCTGGACTATATAGTAGACTAAAGAAATAGAGGCTCGGTAGAGCAAAAGACCCTCTCAATGCAGTGGCAGAATATCCTTTGAATTGAACAAAGATTTTTTGTTTGTTTGTCCATTTCTTCTCCTGAATATGTGAATGCTATACTTGGTCCAGGTGAGTACCTCACTCTTTTATGTGAGCTTTATGTTTTTGACTACCTATTATCAGCATTTAGTTTTGAGGTAGGTTTTACATAAGATAGTAATCATTTTAAAAAAAACTTTTCATATTTAAATAATAAAGCCTTGTCTATTTACTTCTTTATTTTTATTTTGTGTATGAATGTTTAATTTGCACATGCGAAATACACCCATATTTGTGCAATGCCCCTGGATGTCAGAAGAGGGTGTCAGATCCCCTGGAACTAGGGACAGTTGTTAGTCACTATGTGACCAAACCCAGGTCCTCTACAAGAGCATCCAGTGCTCTTAACCACTGAGCCATCTCTCCAGCCTCATGTTTTACTTCTTTAGTTCAAACAAGAACAAAAAAAAAAAAAAAAAGGAAAATCTCCTAGGTTATTTTTCTAAGTGCTTTCTAACTCATCTTGGACCCAAAAGATGCTCTTCTCAGAATCCAATTCTCTCAATAGTTAACAGTTTTTTAACTTCAGGTCTACAGATGCAACACTTTTTATTTTACTTTTTTTAGAGTCTGGTTATAACTCTAGCCACATGAGACACAAAGAGAAAAGGACACCTGACATGCTTCCAGAAAGCACTCTGACCTGTGGATGTGTTAACAGGATTCTCTGAGTGTTTCAGTCCTTTTGGGCTTCTGCCCTCTTTTGACTTTCTTTGCCCAATGAATTGCAGCTTTAATAAAAACGGTGTGAGAGAATGAAAGCATTTAACACAATAACTCAGGAAACATGATATTTTCTATGCAATTATGTGCTCCATTTCAAAGTCCATTTTTTCCTCAAGGGGAAATGAATACCTGCAAAGAAATTGATGAGAAATGGACCATTCTAGCACAGCAGATCTGCTCAGCTGAAGAGCCTACAGAGAAGCAAGAATGAGCCAGGAAACCAACACTCAGAAACCCTCACTCTGAATCTTAAAACACATGTAGCATCCCATCAAACGTTGGTATTGAAAATGATTTGTCCTCCTAAAGAAGCACCAGGTGTTTAATGCAGTTCTACCGCATGCTACTAGACTCGGGGCAAAGTAATTATGTAAGCTTTAAACAGATCAGTCCTCCGAAACAACAACTTCCTACAGGCAGAGTTTAGTAAGATCAGAAAAGGTGAGTGGATAGGCACAATTTATGGCCATTCAGCTATGCAAGGAGTCAATCCGCTAGAAATGATACCAACCTGGAGAATGGATATGGTTAACCTTGAGACTTTGTTCTGTAGCTCTACGTGCTACAACATGTTTCTCACATTTTCATCACGTGCACATATACTGCAGAGCTCAGTGCCATTCAGCAGCATCACCATCATCAATTCCATGTGCTAGAAATAGAGAGGCTGCATACACATGCTCACTGTGTGGTTATATTCAAAACAGAGAAGTATGGAAATCAGCCTAGATTCCCATCAACAAATGAATAAAGAAAATCTACATAGTGGAGTTTTGTTCAGTCATAAAAAATGATGAAATAAAATCATTTGCAGGAGAGTCAATGGAACTGGAGATTACCCCCTTAAGTGAAATAAGTCAGACTCAGAAAGACAAATACTGCATGTTTCTGTCATATAGAGGACCTAGATTTTTTAGGACATGAAAATAGAAGGGCTATTTGGGGTGAGGAAGAAAGAAGTCAAGCAGAATGGAGAATGGGAGGAAAACACAGAGTAATACAAGTGAATATGACCAAAGTATGTTATATGCATGAATGAAAATGTCATAATGAAGCCTACCATTTTGCATACCTAATACATTCTAATACAAATAAAATCATTGGAACTTAAAATGAACAAAAAACTCCAAGCATGATGGTACACACTTTTAATCCCAGCACTGAGGAGGCTAGAGGCAGGTGGATCTCTGTGAGACGGAGGCCATCCTGGTCTACATAGTGAGTTCCAGGTGATCTGGGGGCACAGGGGGCCCTGTCGAGAAAAAAAAAAGAGAAACAAATATGAATTTTAAATAGTAGCATACTTTGCCTACCCATGGAATGGATGAGTCACATGTAACACAAAAAATGATTATACTTATTGAAAATTGTCCTTTCTTGTTCTTTAAATTTGATATGATATGTAAGTGTGAAATGGGGTAAGAAGTATGGCTAGAACAGAAAAGAAGGCTGCCTTTGGACTTCTCTAATCGTTCTCTATATTTTCTCCCAAAATTTAATTATAAAAATACAAGAAAAAAGTTGAAAATGTCATATATTTGTCATCTCTATATCTATCTCTGATATGTCACCATGGTCGTTTGGACACCTTGTATGTATACACATTAGATTATACCTGTATTTTCCTATCAGTCACTTAATGTTTTGACGTACCCCAAGGTTAATTGACATAATCGTATAGCATTCCTGTATACTTCAGCATGCACAGCACTAATTAGAGCTTATATATGCTCGTGTTCCCTTCTTTTCCAAGTAAAATTTATATACTGTGAATTGCACAAACCTCAGATGCACAATTCTATGAATTCTGAAAATTCTTATATCTATATAGTGAATTAACATCACTCTGGAAAGTTCCCTCATGTTGCTTTATAGTGAGTCTTCACCACCAATGCCTGCAGAGAGACTACTATGCCAGTCATTTTCAGTACATATGTGTTTTACCTATTCTGCAAAACTTTGCACATGAATGACTTGGCACATGATGTATTCATAAAGCTTCTCTGAACAGCACAATGTCCACTCATGTTGGTGCATGCATCAATTGTTTGAGCTTTCTCTCTCAATCTAGTTCTGTGCCGTTTTATCCTAGACTAAGAATGAATCTTCCAATTTTATTCTTTTAAAAGAATAATTTTCTTAGTGTAGGTCCTAAAAATTTTCACAATTTTAGAAATAGCCTGACAATTTCTATGACTATTATGATTGTGACTGTCTTAAATCTATTGGTCAATTTTGAAATGACTGATATTATAGCAATATTAATTGTTTTAATCTAATCCATGAATGTGCTTTGTTTTTATATTTACTTAGGTTTTCCATTATTTCTCCCAAGAAGAATATATTCTTTTTAGGAAAGAAGATCTGCATGCTTTAATAAACTATTTCTGAATGTTTTATATTTTACTTATGCTATTTTGATGGGAATATTTTTTATAATTTTCTCTTCTGTTAAAAGTACATAAAAATTCTAATAATATTTATATATTGAACTTACGTCTATAATCTTCCTAAACTCACTTGCAGTTCTGGTAGTTGGTCTGTAGATTCCTTACATATTTCTAAGGTAAATAATTATGGCATTATAAATATATATACATATATGTAACTTATTTTCACATATTTGCCTACTTTTCTTTCCATATTACATTAGCTAGGACTTCAGTACAGTGTTGTATAGGAATGTTGAAAACAGAAATCTTTATCTTGATGCTGTCTTAGGTGTAATGATCTATGAATACCAGCTAGCTCAAAAATGTAATGCAAGCATGTACATCTTCAGTGCATTTACTGATATTTCGGCTCATTGTTCTATCTATTGTTGAGACAGAAGTGTTAATATTGCTCATAATTGTGGAATTTCTCTAGAAATCTATAAATTCTTGTTCATTGTACTTTGAAGATCTCCTCTTATACATACACAAGTATTAAAGCGTCTTATAAATAGACCTTTCAACTTTACTGTATTAAGTGCTGATGACTCAACTTGATTAGTTTGGTCTACAATTCTAAGAACTCTTTCTCAGGTTTTGCATTAAAGAAGTCTACAGAAACACATTGACAAGACTGGGGAATAAAAACAGGGCAGTGGTCCAATTTTAGCATACACATGGCTTCTTACACAAATGAGGTACTGCTATGAAGGCCTTTTTGCAAATCGGACTAAAATTGCCTGGTCCAATGATTTTAAGTTACCCAAAATGGATAAGATATCATCCAGGAGAAATTTTTGATTAGTCAGTGAGCAGGCCTTCAAAAGAAGGCTCGAGCCTCTTAGAGGGAAACATTACCGACTACTACTTGGTCTGCAGTTGTGTTTTCCCTCCCTGTGAACTCTGTGGAAAACAAGCTCCAGCCCATGTTGGAAGGGTTTGAACTTGTCCATGGTCTTCACCTTTTGATTGTCTTTACTATGTACTTTGCCTTTGATTAACTTGACCTCCCAATTGATTAAGAAATTCACTGTATAAGCATTAATGTTTAAATACACATATATAAATTCTGCGAGTAAGCTTTTCTCTTGAATTCTATTGTATCATTTTTAATCTGTGTTAGTATATATTTTGTCTCTAGTGGGTAAGTACAGCCTCTGCTCCTTATTTGGAGCATTTAGTCTGTATTCAGTTCATCTATTATAAATGGATTTATGTGTGCCTTTTGCCATTTGTTTTAGTTTTGCTCCACACTTGATTATTCCTGTTTACCTTCCTGACTTTTGGAGTTTTATATACCTGCCCCAAGCATATTTTCCTTTGTGCATAAATTTAAATGACTACTTCAAAATATTGTTTTCTGGACCTAGGGGAATAACTCAGTTAGTAAAGAGCAAGGACCTAAGTTTGGTCCTCAGAACTCACATGAACAATGAGTAATTTGCAACTGTAATCCTGGCACAGAAGAGGCATAGACAGGAGGGTCCCTGGATTTCCTGGTCAACTGGAGAACAAGAGTGGAAATGAGGATTTGTCACTTCAAGCCAGTGAAAGATGCTGTCTCAAATGAGGTGGGCATCCTTTCTAAGGATCACACACATGCACATGCACACTCATGCAACACACATGAATATTCATACACATAAACTAAAAATATGCTAATTATAACACCTAGCCTCCATTGTTCATCTCCTCTCTTGAATGTAGTTCATGTTTTCCTGCTTCTAAAAAAATTAATGGCAATTCAGAATTTTGCATTATTGTAGAGATTCTGGATTCAGTTATAGTCCCACCAAAGATAGTCAAATAGTTTGTTTTTGCAGGCAGTTAACTTATGTAGAACCAAAGTCCAATTTCTATCTTTTCCTGTAGTGGTGGCAGTTACTGTTGCCTTATTTGGGTTGCTTGAAGTCTGCCCCAGGAAATTTAGGGGGATGGAGTAAAATTTGGCTGACACAATTTACACAGAAATGTTAGTGCTCCATGTTTTTCGTTCTTTCCTTTTCAAGATCATTCCACTCGAGTTGCAGGTACTATGGTAGCTTTGGGCTCATTCTAGAGTCTGTCAGGCCTGTAAGATCAGTTTTATGAGTTTTAGACAGCATGGTCTTTTCATCATTAAAGTTATTCATCCATCAGAAACTGGCAAAAATGGAGATGTACAGTGCTATTTTCTTTTCTCTGGAATCCCTTCTCATTTAACTTTGCCTGCTTCTGCTTCTGCTTTCTCTCTCTCTCTCTCTCTCTCTCTCTCTCATAAAGAAGTTTTTTCAACTTCTTCAGTGTTTAAAGTTATTCTTTGCAGGGCAGCATATCTAGCGTATCTAAGAGATACCCTCTTATGATCAGAAACAAAATCTCTACATGCAAAAACCCTTAAATTTTATTAAACACCAACATATTTTAAATATATTGAACAGAGAAACTTGCACATTTTCTATTACCTCCACAATTATAAGTAGTAGAAATATGGACAAGTCTGGCTAATAATTATGGAGACTAGGTTCAGGACCAAATTTTAACTTTATCAAATACAATGTAACTCTCCTTGTACTGTTTCTCATAACTGCGATAAAATACATGATAGAAACAAGAAGGGAAAGATTTATTTTGTCTAATGGTTTCAGCAAGATTTCATCACAACATGGAGGAGAAAGCATGGAGGTAGGCAAGGTTTAGCCCATCCATTGCAATGGGAACTTGACTTAGAGGCGCCTCACATGGTACAGACCAGGAAGCAGAAAAATCAGGATGGAACCAGAAGAGAGTACGCCCTTCAAAGGCTCACCTCTAAGACCTATGTCAGCCATGACCTCTCCCACAAAGACTCTACAGCCTTCAAAACAGCACCACAGGATGGGGACAGAGGGATCAATCCATGAGCCTATGGGGAACATTGCAGATTCAAACTACAACCCTACTATAAGTCCGAGTTTCAGTTAAGTACTAACTGTGTACTTAATTTCCTCAGGAATACTAATCATTTTTATGAACACTCAACTGTATTAGATGATCTGTGCTTGCCCTCCTGTAGACTATCCATTCTTCTTTAATCTGGGAGGAGCATGCAGAAAACTACATAAGTTGGGCTCCCTTACCTTCTGACTTCCAGGTGGGTTTAGCCAATGAGAAGCAAAGAATCAGGAAGTCAGATACTGAGAGGAATAGATACTCTTCAACTAGTTGTCCTTCTAGCTGCACTTTCACAGTAATGCTTACCTGTTACAGAGCTTGCTTCCTTCTTATTAAGCATCTCTTTGTACAGGTATTGTTATTCACTTTATGTATTTGGCCAGTCCTCAGCTCGGTCCCCTTGCTACCAAGACATGATAATAACTAAGTGTTTCATTACTTTGTTGAGAATGGTATGCTTTGAGATACACCCAAATTTCAGATTGCTTCATATGTTCACTCTTCTGCTATCATCTGTCTCTCTTGAACCACCATAAATAAGGCTAGCTCCATTTTGCCTTCAGCCTCATCTTAAATATCACCTTCTTAGACATGGCCATTCCTCACACACTTCACCATATTCCCTGTTTCCATACCTGAGCATTTTATCCATTTCCTTCATAGCTTGTCAAAATTTGTTACTTATCTATTTATTTGTTTATTGTCAGTCTAACAATCAAAATAAGAAATTCCATGCAAATTTGGATCATACCTATTCCAGTGATGACTGTATAATTAACAAGTAGCAGAATATTTATCATAAATAAGCCAATAAATATTTATGTATTTATTTATTTACTTCAAGAAGCTATAATACCTTCTAAGACAATGTTGGAAGATTTCACACACATAGGTTCCATTGATGGCTGTATTATAAGATAAATCCATCATTATCCATAATGCAGGAGCTAGAAAAATAAATGGCATTTATCTCATTTCAAAGTAAAAGTGATTCAGAGGAAAGGTGAAATAGGTGGTGCTCAAGGTATTTTCAAGAATTTTCAGATCAGGAACC
>NW_008360323.1:3596438-3605441 GCF_000622305.1 Nannospalax galili | reverse complement strand
TATATATATATATATGAACACATGACTTTTCCCTACTTTGAATTTTTTCTTTATTTGGAAAATGTAATTCTTTCTTAAGTGATTGTGAGTGTTTAGAAAAATGCTTAGAATTCCTTAGGGAATGGGGGGGGGAGACTGGGATGCCTTTTGAAGCTGTCAGTGTGCCTTCAAAAAGAAATTGAGACTGCACTTCTAATCTCAGGCCTTTGAAGAGAAGTTGCCCTCCCCAAGACCTCTCCTCTGGACTTTAATCATGTCTACATAGTCTTTACCTCTAGTTTTTCCTTTTCAACTTTTATTAATTATGCATTCCACCACTTAATCTGCTTAAAATATAATATTCTTGTGATATATTTCTGTGAGGGAATCTGTAATTGTTTTTACTGTCTCTTGGATTAAATATGATATCCTCAAGTTGTTTGCAGATACTTTAAATTGCTATCCAACTGGTGAAACCAGTTTCTTTTATTCTTCATCACGTCCTCAGTCAAAGAAGTCAGTCATCCAACACACATTCTGTACACTTTACACACTGCTGCCATAATCGCTCTTAGTGTGAAATTCCATCACATACTACTTATCCACCCCTGCACAATGACCTTTTCTTTATTTTTCTGCCAAATAAATTTTTAAAATTCCTTCCAGATCATAGCTCTCATGATTTATGAAGCATTTTTTGATTACTCCAATCTACAATGATGCTTACATTCGTTAAATTCCCTATAATAATTATCAGTAAATTTGTACTGAATGTCTACCACATGCTTGGCATTTAATCTGGGCTATGCATACACAAAGATAGAAGAGGCTTTAGTAACCAGACTAGGGTAGTTTTATGCTCATCTAACAAGATAATAATGCAGAGACAAAAACTCTAAAAGGATAAAAACATTGTAAATCTTCCTGGGAACATAAGGGAGGCTCTTGAAGTCTGTGAGATGTAAAATCAGTCATGATGTTAGTTCTCCAATAGCAATAGAGGGTTCTAGGTCTCAGCTTATGTGGCTTTCACTGTCCTTGGTGCTATTTCTCCATAATTCTGCATGAAGTTCTCTTATGTCTTAACTATTATATCAGAGCATTTTATATTTGTATAATTTAAAAAACTGAGGCTGTGTATTTCATAAAGAAGTCTATTTAGATCACAATTTGGGGTGCTAAAATTCCAAGATTGGGAGCCAACTTGTCTGATCTCTGGTGAGGCCCCATGGCAGATGGCATTGTAATGGTAGGAGGACAGGCAAAAAAAGACTACATAGTGAAACTGGAGCAAAGACACAAAGAAGAGGCCAGTCCACCTCTTGATAGAACTCATTCCCATGGGCACTAACTGGCATTCCACAAGAACTACATTAATCCCTTTCCATTTGACTCTACCTTTTAAAGAATCCACCACCTCTCACCACTGCCGTGCTAGACACCCAGCTTCTAGTACATGGCTATTTAGGTAAAACATGCAAACCACACTAACCATATCACCTATTTTTCTAGAACCTTCCCTTCAACGAAAAGCCTCTTAAACCCATTCTATCAACTATGCTAACCAATTATAGGCCATTCTTCTCCTCTCCTTTGCTAAATAAACTCTTTTTTTCTTTGGGGAAAAGCAAACTAAACAATACCCAACTAAACAATAATGAGTTTGAACAATGGTCCTCTATGAGGCATAGATCCAACCAAAGAGATAAAGGAAGGCTTGTTTAATATAGATGTTATACATATAAAAAAATCTCTTTCCTTCTTATATAAAAAAGGAGAACTTATTCCAACTCGGGCATTTTTGCTCTTTGTCCTACCCTATCTACCTGCCTGACATGCAAATAATGCTTATATGTAGAGCAGCTGTCATACAAAAATACACTTAGGTCAGTGGAATGAGGTAGGGAACAAAACTGATTCCTTGAGTTCCACAGTCTCTCAATAAAGTTAAAAAGAGGTTACCTTTTTAAAATTTTTTGGTCAACTCATTACATTCGGGTTTCTGTTTACATACAGCTTAATTCAATCTGAAAGCACAAAACTCATTATCTGAGCTTTAGTCATGGGAACAGCTTACTCAGTTATTTTATGTGGACTTTTGGAAAGTCAAGTAATGAAGCTTCTACTTGATTGCTTTTCAAGAGGGATAAGTATTTTGTTACCATAGTTATTGGGGTAAAATAGAATGAAAGATAATTAAATGGGGCCTTTCTCACTTTACCTAAGCCAAGACTTTTGAAGCTCAATATATTTTACTTTAAGACATAAAGGTCACACAAACAGTAGAGTATTGATTGATTAAGGAATTCATCTTTCCTTAATCAATGAACAATTCATCTTCATTAGAATACCCAAATTGCTTTAAATGTGATAAGACACTGGAACCCAGCAAGACCTCCTCAAACACAGTGGAAGTCGTTAAAATTATATTACATCTGGGCCCCTGATGAGACAGAGGTGGCACCACTTCCACAGTAATCAGAAGCATCAAGGTTCGTGGGTGGATCATTCTGAGAATGTAGACAAATGTATTAGTACATCATCTATTTCCCAAAGCCAAAGACCAATGGCCTTTGACACTAAAGACTGGAGATAGTTCCCCCAATGACCTCTAAACATGTCACATTTTTGCCTCACGTCCCCTTGTCCACACTCAGAGCCCACTCAATTCTGATCTCAACTGCTCCAACCCACAGAGGTGTTCATGGTGATGTAGTTCTTCCTTTCCTCTGACTGAGACATCATTGCATCAGCCTTAGCATGAGCACCTCTGTTCTCATATATTAATACTTGGAGTGTGTGATACTCTCTCAAAGTAAATTTATAGTCATTATTTTAGCTACAAAGTTGATCATCTTATTTTCAGTTCTCATATACAAAAACTCAAGTTCTGGTATAAAAACATGCCCAAAGTCATAGTTAGAGTCAAAATAAGGAGCTAACATGACTCTACCACATTGTCTTTTAGTCAATTCTAGTTATTTTCTGTCTTTCATTGCTGCATTGTTTCTTACTAGAATGCCATGTTGGTGGACTGCTGAAGGCAGAGACTGTGCCATGTATGTCTAGATCTCCTTAGATGCCCACCCATGCTGGGTGCAGTAAGGTCTGATAAAGCTTTGATGAATGCAGAGCATTTGACTTAAGTCCAATCTTACTAACTCTCAGTGTCTTGTATGAACTTATTTGATACAAGAATTATCCTGTAAGCCCAGGAGTCATTTTTAAGATCAGTTGGTTGGATGTGAATGATATGAAGCCCTTATGGGCTGTTTATCCCTCTAATCACAAGAATAAATAGAAGAGAAGGCAGAGTGGGGCTGGAAAAGACCAAGTTGGATCATCAGATTTATGTCTCTATTTTTCTTTTGAAACAGACAGGCTTTTTAAAAGAGTTCGATTTAATTAGAATTCCTTCTCCCATTGAGATAACATCTTCAATTGATTTAATCCTTTCTTGCACATTCCTTGCATCCTGAAAGGTAGCAATGGCTTTCATTTTACATTTTGGTCTTAAAGCATGATGAGCAGTGAGCATTAGTGTGGCTTTCCCCTGGCCAGGGCCTATAGCAGAGGGTCCAGGAGCTGGCCTCCAGGCCTGTAATTCTCACTCTGCACTGCTTAAAGCTTTCTGTCCTCTCATTCTGGTCCAGGCTCAAAGACTAAATCAAATGCTATTGCAATCCTAAAATGGATTCATGCTAAAGATTATCATTTTTTAAGACATTTAGAAATATGAACCATTTTCTTAAAATAAAATTCTGTAACTTTTTACTTGAAACAGTTCTGTTTTATTATGAAAATTAGCTAAATAGAAAGTTGGTCAATAATTTTCATTCCTAATTATAGCTATTATTGAAGACTGCAAGCCTGAAAAAGCAAAGTCAATAAAACCATGAAACAAAGATTGCAGAGTTTTATATAAATATAACCTAAATTGTATTTCATAGGGTAATGCAAATCCTATGATTAGCTGTCAATCAATGACCCATAGAAAAACCAGCGTGTCAGGAATTTTTTTGGAGGATTGAATTATCTGATCAGAAGCATATTTGGCAGAGACAAGGCCAGGGAGTGGTAAGGCCTGTAAATGATGCTTGAAATTTGACTTCCGTTGTCTCTAATGTGGTTACTTAATTCCAACTGGCTTCTAACTTGACTCATCTGAGTCTCTTTCCAAGGGCAACTGTTTCCATTGTGGGGATTTTGAAATATTTTCTCTGGGAAGTTATTATACCAAGAGAAATATTTTACCTCTACATAAGAAATAAACAAACCACTTTCAAGTGCCTTACATACTGATTCTCAGAGTAATTTACCAATAAAAAGCTAGATATTGTACAAAAAAGTATATTATTTCACTAATTCATTCATTTAAAGAAAAAACAGGCAAATAGATTGATACCACTTTTAAAAAGCCACCAAAATCCAACTTCTTAGCTCTATTCCTTTTAAACTTTTTAAATGAACATATAATAACTGTGCATCCTAATAGGACACTATGACATTTCAGTACATGTGCACAATATGAGATAACTTCAGGGTGACTGGCAGATCAAATAATTATCATTTTTTTTACTCTTTACAAGATTTAATGCAAAATGAATCATAGATCAAATGTAAAATTAAAAAGCCATTAAATTCCTACAATATAGCATAGACAAAAATTTAGATAACTTTGGGTCTAACAAAACTTCTTTTTTATTTTTATTGAATTTTTGTGCATTTGATACAATAAATCTTAATCATATTTAGACCCCTTTACTCTCTGGACTCCCCATAACCTCCCATCAGATTTCATTTATTCCGTCATAGATGTTAAGGCCTATAGAGTCAACTTTGTGTCTCCAAATGTTCCTCAGTGAGTTCATCCACTGGAGCCTGGTCAGTCTCTCTAGCATCACTATCTTAAAGAAGACCAACTCTCCCTCACCCGGAAATGATCAATTACCAATAGTTCCATCCATTTACCTGCAAATTTCATAATTTCATTTTTCTTTATTGCTGAATAGAATTCCACTGTGTAAATAAACCACATTTTCATTTTCCACTTGTCAGTTGAGGGACATTTAGGCTGTTTCCATTTCTTGGCTATTGTGAAAAGAGCAGCAAAAAACATGGATGCACAAGGATGTCTGAAGTAGAATGAGTCCATTGGCCAAACATAAAAGAGTAGTATAACCGGATCATAGAGTTGACTTGTTTTTAGCTTTTTAACAGTTCTCCGCACTGCTTTTCCCAGTGGTTGCACCAGTTTGCAACCCCACCAACAGTGAATGATCATTCCTTTTTCACACCATCTTTTCCAGCATTTGGTGTCATTTGTTCACTTGATATTAGCCATTCTGACCTGGGTAAGATGAAATCTTAAAGTGATTTTGATTTACATTTCTCTAATTACTAAGGGTGTTGTATACTTTTAAAGGTGTTTCTTAACAATTTTTATTTCTTCTTTTGAGAGCCCTTTATTGAGATCCATAACACATTTTTAATTGTTTTCTTGATCCTTTGTTTTCCAAGTTTTTTGCATAATTTGAATGTTAATCACCTGTCAGATATGTAAGTGGTGAAGATTTTCTCCCAGTCTGTCAATTTCCTCTTCATTCAATTGGTACTGTCCTTTGTTGTAAGGAAGCTTTTTAGTTTAATGAGGTCACACTTGTTGATGGCTGACCTTAATTTCTCACCAATCGATGTCTGATTTAGAAAGTCCTTTCCTGCACATAGATCCTGCAATGTACTGCCTATATTTTCATCTAATGATTTCAGTCTTTCAGGTTTCACATTAAGGTCTTTAATCCATTTGGAGTTGACTTTTGTGTAGGAATAGGTGTTAGCCTAATGCTATTTTTCTACATGTGACAATTCATTTTGCCAGGTTATTGAAGACGCTGTCTTTTTTCCAGTGTATGTTCTTGGCAAATTTTTCAAATATCAGGTGTCTGAAATTACATGCACTCATTCCATTCATCTACACGTTTGTTTTTGAGTCAACATCATGCTATTTTATGACTATAGTTCTATAATATAGTTTGAAATCTGGTATGTTAATTCCCCACACACACACTGCTCTTTGTGCTCAGGGTTACTTTGGCTGTCTGGGGTCTTTTTGTTCCCATATGAATTTTTGAATATTTATTTCTAATTCTGTAAAGAATGTCATGGGGATTTTGATTGGGATTGCACTGAATCCATAAACTACTTATAGTAGAATGACCATTTCATATTAATTCTACCAATTTGTGAGCATATATTTTGCCATGAATATATCCACATTTTCTTTTTTAAGCTTTTTTTTAATCTTTGTATTTTTTTAATCATTAGAAGAAGAATTTCACTACAGCTTTAATATATTCAGTAACACACTCCAGAACAAGAGTACATCTCTTTCACAAGTGGGCGCAAGTTTCTAGATTCACAGTTGAATTAATACAGTTATACCATATTGAACTCAGTACAAGCCCTGTAAGACATAAAACTGGATTGGGCCAACAATTCAAAAGAAGGTATCTCCTATCTGGCATTGTTGCTTGTTATGTAGCCTTTAGCTATGCATATGGACTCTTGAGAAATTATATTGGCCCCTTTAATCTTTGGTTATACTTTCCTTTTGGGTGTTTAAGGCCATACAGTTAGCCCAGATAAACCAATTTATTTTTACTATTAAGGTGATTTGAGGATCAGTTCCTCAGGGGTCACATGGGCTTGGGAGGAGCCCCTGGCTCATTTCTTTTACCAGTTCCACCTAAGATAAGATAAAGGTTCTGCTGAACCATGATTGACTTCGCTTGGAAGCATGGAGGAAATGTTTCCTCTGTGTTGACCTTCCTCTTTGTACACTGGACACTGGTTCAAGTCCATCTCGTGGGGTCTCCTCGGCCTCCTTGATCAAGAGGACAGGTAACCCACCACAATTACAGGACATTTTGAGTGATGCTCATAGTCCCCTGGAACTAGTTGACCTAGGAGGGAAGGTGCAAAACCTGTCCTTTATGTCCCTCTGACCAAATGATTATAGGCATCAAAGTATGTCTGTTAAACATCCAAGGTTAGTTTCACCAGTCTGGTACTTTTAATTACTGTGTGTCATGTAGATAAATCTTGGGCAAAGACCAATTGTTCTCAGATAAACCTTACCTAGACATATATTTCTTGATCTGGTATGTATAATTTGTCAGTAGGTTGTTGGAGTAATATGGTTCCCTCTGGTTTTCAAAACTGGCTAGGCATTATTTATCTCTTGCATTGTCTCACCCCTCCATCATGGTTTTCCCACTTACAGTGCCCCCATTTCCCCCCTTTCTCCCTTAATAATATCCTCCTACAGTCCTACCTCTCTTGAGCTCCTACTTTCCCTTTATCTCCTAGGTTCCTGGTATACCCTTCCCTACCCCTCCCTTAAACTAAGCCAATTTTTACCCATATTTCCCTTATCAAGGCCTGTTTCCTACTGTTCTTCTCTTTCAGGTTCTTTCTTTTTCTTTACCTCCCTGTTTCCTTTCCATTATCCTGGTTCATGTAATTATGTCTGGCTATATGCTCACTTATCAGGGTTTGGTTCTAGGATCCACATATGAGGGAGAACATATGTCGATTTTTTTTTCTGAGTCTGTGAGAATGGGAGTCCATGAGCGTGGGAGGTCCTTCCATCTTCTAATGTCTTCCTCAATCTCTTTCTTTAAAGATTTAAAATTTTCATTGTAGAGCTCTTTAATGTCTTTCGACAGGTTTATTCCAAGATTTTTTTTTTTTTTTTTTTGCAGCTATTGTGAAGGGGATTGTTTCCACGTGCTCTTTCTCTGATTGCTTGCTATTGGTATATGGAAAGGCTACAGACTTTTGTAGGTTAATTTTGTAACCTTGCCACTTTACTGAATGTGTTAATAATTTCCAGGAGTTTTCTGGTGGAATTTTTCATGTTTCTTAGATATAATATCATCATCTGGAAAAAGGGATAGTTTGATCTCTTCTTTTCCAATTATTCTTGTCTGCTTCCTAATTTCAATGGGAATGCTTCCAGTTTTTCTCCATTTAAAAAGATGTTGGGTGTGGGTTTGTTATATATGGCTTTAATTATGTTGAGATACGTCCCTCCAGTCCAATTCTCTCTAGGACTTTGAACATAAATGCATGTTGAATTTTGTCAAAGGCCTTCTCTGCATCTATTGAGATGACCATGTGGTTCTTATCTTTGAGCCCATTTATATGATTTATGATGTTTATTGACTTACGTATATTGAACCATCCCTGCATCTCTGGGATAAAGCCGACTTGATCATGGTGGATGATCTTTTTACTGTGTGTCTGACTGCAGTTTGCAAGTACACTGTTGAGAATTTTTGCATCTATGTTCATTAAGGATATGGGTCTATAGTTTTCTTTTTTGGTTGTATCTTTGCCTGGCTTTGGTATTAGAGTAATGCTGGCTTCATAGAAGGAATTTGGAAGTTCTCCCTCCATGTCTATCTTTTTGAATAAATTAAGTAGTATTGGATGTGGATCTTCTTTAAATGTCTGATAGAATTCTGCTGTAAATCCATCTAGTCCTGGGCTTTTTTTAGTCAGGAGGTTTTGTATTACTGTTTCAATTTCCTTATGTGTTATGGGTCTGTTTAAGCTGTTAATCTCTTCTTGGTTTAGTTTTGGTGGTTCCCATGGCTTTAGATATCTGTCCATTTCTTTTAGGTTTTCAAATTTAGTAGCATATTGGTTTTTTAAAGTATTCCCTTATAATGTTCTGCATCTTTCTGGCATCTCATGTAATGTTTCCCCTTTCATCTCTGATTTTGTTCTTTTTCAGGTGCTCTTTGTTTCTTTTGGTTAGCTGGGCTAGCGGTCTATCAATCTGGTTTAACTTTTCAAAGAACCAGCTCTTGGATTTGTTGATTTTTTATATTGTTTTCCTTGTTTCAAATTCATTAATTTCTGTCCTGATTTTTGTTATTTCTTCTTGTGTGCTGGGTTTGGGTTTTGTTTGCTGTTGCTTTTCAAGTGTGTTGAGTTGCAGTGTTAAGTCTTTATTTG
>NW_008360323.1:3536427-3596305 GCF_000622305.1 Nannospalax galili | reverse complement strand
CTTAATTTCTCTTTTGACCCATTCATCATTTAGGAGTGTGTTGTTTAATCTTGATGTGTTCATGTGGTGATTAGAGCTTCTTCCGGTGTTGATTTTAAGCTTTATTGCATTGTCTGATAGAATGCATGGAATTATTTCAATCTTTTTTAATTTTTGAGGTTTCTTTTGTGCCCCAGTGTATGGGTGATTTTGGAGAAGGTTCCATGGGGTGCTGTGTAGAATGTATGTCCTTTGGTGCTTGGGTGGAGTACTCAGATGTGTTAATTCCGTTTGATATATGGTATTGTTTAATTCCAATGTCTCTCTATTAACTCTCTGCCCTGTTGACCTATCTAATGGAGGCAGTGAGGTATTGAAGTCCCCTACTATTAATGAGCTGGGATTAATCTGGGTCTTATATCTTGTAGTATTGTTTTTATGAAGTTTGCTGCACCAGAGTTTGGTGAATATATGTTCATGATTGTAATATCTTCTTGATTTGTTGTTCCTTTGATCAGAATGAAGTGGCCCTCTTTACCTCTTCTGATTAGTTTTAGTTTAAAGTCTATTTCGTCAGATATTAGAATTGCTACACCTGCTTTTTTCTTAGGACCATTTGCTTGGTATTCTTTTTTTTCCATCCTTTCACCTTATGGTAGTGTCTGTCCTTGAAAGTGAGATATCCATTCATATAGTCTGTGTCTTTTGACTGGGGAGTTCAGTCCATTAATGTTTAAAGTTATTAATGAAAGATGAGTATTGAATCTTGTCATTTTTATTTCTGTTTATATTCGTGATAAAGCTGTACTTTTCCACAGTTATACCTTCACTGAATTTCTTTCTGCAACCCTTTGGGTATAGTCATTCCTTTCTTCAGCTCTTTGTATTGCTTTCAGAACTCCCTGAAGGGCTGGTTTTGTGGACAAGAATTCCTTCAGCCTATTTATATCATGGAAGATTTTTCTTTCCCCTTCAACTGTAATAGACATTTTGGCTGGGTATAGTAATCTGGGTTGGCATCTGTGGTCATTTAAAACTGGAAATGTTTTGGTCCAGGCTCTTCTGGCTTTCATAGTTTGCACTGAAAAGTCAGCTGTAATCCTAATGGATTTTCCTTTATATGTGACTTGTTGTTTCTCTTTTGCAGCTTTCAGTATTGTCTCTGTTTTGTACGCTCAGTGTTTTTACTATGATGTGCCGTGGAGAGTTTCTTTACTGGTGGTGTCTGTTTGGTGTTCTATATGCTTCTTGTATTTGTATGGGCATGTCTTTCTTTAATTTTGGAAAATTTTCTTCCACGAATCTGTTGAAGGTCTGTTGTATGCCATTATCTTGGGATTCTTCTCCTTCCTATATGCCTGTGATTCCTAAGTTTGGTCTTTTTATATTGTCACACAATTCCTGAAAATCCCATTCTTGTGATTTCTAAAATTTTTCATACTCTTTGCTTGAGTGGTCTAGTTCGTCCACTTTATCTTCCAGTCTTGATACTATGTTTTCCATTTCATTCATACTGTTGATGAGGCTTTCTCCTGTGGTTTCTAATTGGCTTACTGAGTGTTTCACTTCCTTCTTCATTTCAGCCTGAGTATTCTTCAATATTTCTCTTTTCTGAAATCATTCAGAAGTTTATTCCTATCTTCCTTCAGTTCTTTGATTTCTTTGTGTGATCTTTAAATTCACTGAATTCTTTTATCATGTTTACAATTGTTCTTTAGAGTTCCATGTCCTGCATTATCTCTAGGGGGTCCCATTGTACTCCTCTAGAGGACTACTGGTATTTGGTGGGGATATGTTATTTCGGTTTTTCATATTTTTGTTTTTCATGTCATTTTTTTTCTCTGTGACTTTGACATGTGAATTTCTTTTGTAGTTTCTGATTCTTATGTGAGACTCAGTCCTTCAAGTTTAGGTCTGCTTCTTTTTGTAAGCTTTATGTCCCTTTGTGGTTTATTTTTGGCCATGAAAAGCTGGTTCCTCTAAGCTTCCAGTTCTCCCTTTTGATTTTATATCAGAGTGGCCAGATTGCTTTTGTTCAGGAGTTCCCACAGAGGCCCAAATCAGATGAGGATCAGATGTTCTCAGGCTTTCTCCTAAGGTCTGTATCCCTCCAGGAAAGATTTTGATCTCAGGAATTTCTGGTTGGACTGGCCTGGGAGCTGGGCCCAGGAAGGATGCTGGTCTAGAGCAGCTGGTGGCCTTGCCACCCAGACATGCAAAGGAAGATGGGGGCAGGAAGCAGCCCCAAGGGCTCCTGAGGACTGCACTGAGGAGCTGGGTTGGTCTAGATGCAAAGATCTGGAAGAGGAAATGTCAGCCCCATTGTCCAGGAAAGAAGCTGGCGGGTTGCGCAGACCCAGGGAAGTAGAGGAGGTGAGGGCGGGGCCAGGCCCAGAAGCAGTGCTCCTGGGGACCACAGAAGGAACTGAATTGTTCTAGATGCAAAGAATCAGGAAGCAGTGGTGGTTCCCCAGGTGTCTGGGGCACCAAGACAAGGAATGGGACAAGACCCAGGCTAGGAGGGAAGACCAGCATGGGAGGTCAGAGGGTGAATGAGGCTGGGGGAGTCAAGGCACGCAGGGTGCTATGGACATACCCCGGAGAGAGAGGCCTGCAGGTCCCACAGTTTCTTTATCCATTCTTCCTCATTCAAGTTTGTGGCATTATGAAGAAGTGCTGCAGTAAACCTGCAAGTGAAAATATTTCTTCGCCACAATGTATCATTTCCTCTAGAAATATGATCAGTAGTGAGATTGATGGTCACATAGCAGTTTCATGTCTAGTGCCGTGAGGAACTCTCACACTGTTTTCCATAATGCTTACAGTACCTGAGCTCCTACAGCAGCACAAAGCTCTCCTTCCTCCACACCTTCACCACTCATTGTCTTTTGTGGGGTAGTCAACATAACTGGAGTGAGATGATAGCCCATTGTTGATTGCATTTCTATTTCCTGTTGGTTGGAGTTTAGAATTCCTTCATTTAGCTGATGGCAATTTGCAGTTCTTCTTTTGAAGATGTCTGGAGATGTGCTCATATTTAAAGCAAACTATTTTTTGTTGTTCGTTGTTTTGGTTTGGGGTTTTATTTTTACTTTTGTAGGTTTGAGTTTGTATATATTGGATACGAATCACTTAATCACTTGTTGGATGGCTGGTTTGAAATTATTTCTTTCATTCAGCCAGTCGATATAATCTGCTGTTTGTTTCTTTTGCAAAAGCTTTGAGTGTCTTGTAATCATATTTTTCACCTTTGGTTTTTGTTGTCTTTTGTTGAAAAAACATAAATTTTGTCTAGATCAATATCCTAAAGTATTTCGCTTTTGTTTTCCTGGTGTCTAAAAAAATAGTGTATCCCTGTGACCTAAACAATCTCCTGTTCAAATTGACAAGGTGTGTATGTACACAAGTCATTTAGTCTTTCTGAACCTTGTTTAACTCTGTAAAATGTGCGAGGTGGGACTGGAAAGATGGTTGAGTAGTTAAGAGTACTGGCTGTTCTTGCAAGGATCCAGGTTCAATGCCCAGCACCAACATGGTGACTGACAACCATCCATTTCCAGGAAAATTCGATGCCTTCTTCTGACCTTGGCAGGCATTGCACAGCACAGTGCACTTACACACATGGAGGAATATAGTCATGCACATAAAATAAAAATAATAAATAAAATAGTTTTAAAATTTGAAAGGTATAAACGTTAACTGGGAAGCTGTAACATTAAATGGCATACTGAGAGACCATCCCCGCTAGCTGACTATGAAGCAGTCAGTCAACTCACTTTACCTCTTTGTTCCTGGGTCTCACTGTTAATCTGTTCATGGGAGGTGATCATTATGGGATGAGACATTAAAATATGAAAAATGCTTAGGGGAATTTGTATTTCAATGTTTTTTTCAGGCTTATTTTTATCAGTGTTTCCAAAGAAAATACCACAGACCCTGGTACATACTGCATATGCCTATCTTCCCCTTCTCCCATGCTGTCATTAACATCTTGTATTCCCATTTATCACCTATCACTTACAGTGATAATTTCATTGAGGTTTCTTGAGGATAGAGAAAACTTAGTACTAAGAAGAGTGAGAAATTTCTCTTGAGGCTTGTTCTACAGTTTTTGCATCAAATCAAGAAAAAAGTTATTTTCTGCAGAAAACAAGGGGAAAGCTTATAAAAAGACAAAGCCTTTTAACGTCATGGGTCACAGAGATGTTTCTAAGCAGGGGAATGATTAATCAGAATAATGAATTATCAATGAATCAACCCACTCTTCTCAGCATGGCCAGCTGAAAACATCTGTGGAGTTATGTGATGCACTGCTCAGCTTGAGGCAATAACGGAAAAACAAAATCATGAGGCAATTGAACTCTGGCTCCTTCTGTTCAAGGTGTTCCATCTAAGAAGCACAAATGGCAACCTCCTTGCTTATCACTTGGGTCAAGCCTCACAGTATTTAAATCTATAGACTTATTAAACCCTTTGAATAAATTTCACTACCACCCACCAAGTAATATTTGCACACACACACACTACACACATGCACAAGCATATATACATGCACACGCACACATACACACACAAGCATGTGTGCATGCATGCACACAGACACATACACACACACACATACACACACTGAATTTACTTGCAATATTAAAATAAGTTGTAGGCCACCACAAATTTCCTTTGCTGTTATCCATGAAGCTTAACCCTCTGAGGAATGTCACTTGGTAAGTATTTGTCTTCTTTCTCACTCAGCAAATCTACACAACTCATAATGCCACAGGATGTATTAGGTGCAAACAGCACTTTCAAGTTTAGTTGAAAAAAAACAAATAAAAATAAAATTTTATCAACAACTTGGAATCAGTAAGATTAGAAGAAAAGCTCAACATTCTGAATTTTAATTGATAAAAATTAATGTTGTATAATGATTGTGATTTCTGTCACAACTGCTCTGAGTTAATATAGGCACTGCCTTATTGTGTCTGGAAAACACTGTTTCACCAAGTCATCCACTGCCTCTGGTTCTTACAATCATTCTACTTCCTCTCTGCAATGATCCGTACTATAGGTGTGTGATAGAGATGCCCCATTAGGGCTGAGCACTCCATGGTCTCTTATTCTCTGCACATTGACTAATTTGGAATTCCTGAGTTAATCGCCATCTCCTGCCAAAAGAAGCTTCTCTGATAAGCGTTGAGAGATGGACTAATCAACCTATGAGTATAAAACTAAGTCATTAGGAGTCCATTTATACTACATTAATTTTCAGAATAATACTAGTAGTAGCATCTCTCGTATGGCTTAGACCTATCTAACCACAGGTTTTTGGCCCCAATAACAGTGCCAAGCATGGATTTCAGAAAGTGTTTGATTACTCCCCTAATACTCCTGCCTATTGCAGTAGAAGGAATATCGTACCAGAGCAGTCAGCATTGTGTCTCACAGGGCTCACAGCTAGGTAAGACTGAGAGATTTCTTTTCTTTTCTAATATTATGTGTAGCACCTTCCAGCACTATGAAAGCTAGTCCGTAGGAATGAAGCTTTGAGGTCAGTATCCACTTGATTTCTCCATGTTCTACGACTCAGTATACATTGCCTTCACCAATGGAATCTTAAAGTCAAGTTCTAGAGAGTAGCCGAGAGCAACAGGAATAGTGAGGAATGTGTGGGAGTCTATAGGATCCCTCCTTGGTCAGTAACTCCAAATGAGGTAACCCCTTCCTGGAATTTGGCTTTTTATTTGCTAGCCTGCAGTATCTAGTAAGGACATTATCCCCCATTATAGGATAACTATACAATATTTTATTTATTATTTTTATGTGTATCAATGTTTTGCCTGCATGTATGTAATTGCACCTGTGTCATGCAATGCTCACAGAGGTCAGAAGAGTGCATTGGATTCCATGGAACTGGAGTTAGTTGTTATCCACCATGTGGGTGCTTGGAACTAAACTCCAGTCCTCTGCAAGAGCAGCCAGCATGCTTAACTGCTGAGCCATCAGTCCAGTCTCTTAACTCCATTTAAATTCCTTTATTCCTGAAAGATCATAAAGACCAGAAAACTCCTAGAGCTGATAAACACAGTCAGCAAAATAACAGTATACAAAATTAACACACAAAAATCAACATTCTTCATATATACCAAAAAATGACATACCAGAAAGAAATCAGGGAAAGAATACCATTCACAGTAACCTCAAAAAACTCTTGGAATAAATCTGACCAAGGAAGAGAAAGATTTGTATAATAAAAACTTCAGGATATTGAAGAAGACACCAGAAAAATGGAAAGACTGCCCATGCTCATGGATAGGTTAAGATTAATATTGGAAAAATGACTATCCTACCAAAAGCAATCTATAGATTCAACACAATACCCATCAAAAGTCCAATATTATTCTTCACAGCGACTGAAAAAAATCTTAAATTTCATATGGAAGCAGAAAAAAAAATCCAGGATAACCAAAAGAAACTTGAATGATGAAAGACAAGCTGGAGGCATTGCCATCCCTGATTTTAAGTTACACTACAGAGTTATCATAATAAAAATAGCATGGACTCTGCATAAAACAGACATATTGATCAATGAAATAGAATTCTGAATTCAGATATAAATCTTATACCCACCTTATTTTTTACAGAGGCCAAAAATACACATTGGATGAAAGACAGTATCTTCAACATAGCTACAGGTAGAATGAAATTACATCCTTGTCTCTCAGAGTACACAAAACTCAACTCCAAATGAATCAAGGATCTCAGTGTAAGACCTCATCTCTTGAAATACTCTGGAACTCATAAGCCCAGGAAAGGTTTTTCTGGACAAGACCCCAATAGCACAGGCATTAAGACCAACAACTGACAAATGAGACCTCATGATGCTAAGAAGCTTCTGTATAGCAAAGGATACCATCGTTCGAGTGAAGATGTTTATCACTTCATCTGACAGAGGATCAGTATCTAGACTACACAAAGAACTCAAACATGAAGAAAACAAAGAACCCAATTAAAAATGTGGTAAGTAATTAAACAGAGAGTTTCAAAAGCTGTGATGCAAATGACTGAGAAATACTGTTTTTAAATCTTTAACATCCTTAGCTTTCATGGAAACCCAAATCAAGACTACTTTGAGATTTCATCTCTCCCCGGTCAGAATGGCTAATATCAAAAAACAGAAAACAAAAACAAAGCAAAGCAAAACAAAAAAATTGAAAGGCTGGCAATGATTGGGAGGGAAAGAAGAATACTTACTCAGTACTGGTGGGAGTGCAAACCGGCACAGCCACTGTGGAAATCAGTGTGGAGATGCCTAGAAGGAAATCCACCACATATAAAGATTTATTATTCATTTATTTATATATCTGTGCATGCAGATGCATGAGTTTAAGTGCACCATATGCATGCAGGGGCCAATGGAGGCCAGAAGAGGGTATCAAATCATCGGTACCTAGAGTAGCAGGTGGTTGTAAGTTTCCCATTGTGGGTCTTGGGAGTCAAACCCAGGTCCACTGCTAGAGCAGTAAGCACTCTTAACCATCTAGCCATCCCTCCAGCCCCCAAAATATAAATATACTGTATTGTTATCTTCTTTTCTATTTATTTCAGCCAAGTTTTCTCTTTACATTTTTGTTGTGTAACTTTTTTTCAGAATTCCATTGCACTGCTTTCTCAGACTTTTCTCCATATTTTGTATATTATTTTCTCAGAACTACTAGTCAAGATCAAATATAAACCCTTAACTTATCACACTCTACTTAGAATTAATCATTCCACTTCACATGAAGTACAGGGTCTTTATAGTATTATAATTAGTTTAGGGCTTACCAGTGACCCCTCATCACTGAAAGTATTGTTACTTCTATTTCACTTTAAACTTTACAAAAAAGGAAGTTATTTTTATTAGGCACTCCAGCCTTTTGGAAAAAGTAAAAATGAACAATTGTAGTTTTTATAGTTACCCACATATTTACCATGTCCAGTGATTTTCATCCCTTCTATAGATTTGATTTTCTATTTAGTATCATTTCTGAAGATTTACATGTCATATCTTATAGTTCCAGTCTGTTGACAAAGAATTCTTTCAATTCTTTTGATCAAAGAATGCCTTGACTTTGTCTTCATCTTTGAAAATGTTTCCTGGAGATAAAATTACTGTTTAGTTTTCATGTAGCACATTAAAATATCTTTCAATTGTCTTGTATCCTCTGTATTTTCTGATAAAAATTCAGACATAATTTCGTATTGTTATTTTCCTGTATGTAATATTCACTTTTGTCAGACAGCTTTTATGAAAGCCTTTTTATTATGTTTTTAAATTGAACTTTTTCAAATTTCATCCAGTATATTTTGATCATATTTAGACCCTCAATCTGACCTGTACCCCTCTTATAGCAACCCCTACTGGATTTCATGCAATATATATATAAAGACTTATTGAGTCAAATTTGGTTCCCCAAATGCCTTTCAGTTTGAGTCTATCCTCTGGAGCCTAGTCAACCTATACAGTATCACATCCTTAAGGAAAACTGACTTTTCTTCTCCCTCTTTCAGGACCTACCTGTTGCCAATAATTCCTCAGGCACAATTGGGATTTTTTTAACTCACTGCCCCAATTCTCTGCTGGAATTTTGTATGATGACTTTCTTTAGTTCTGATTTTGTGTTGGTTTTCATTTGTTTTTTAACCATGGTGTCCTTGGGTTTTCTTGGCTTATAATTTGCTGAAATCACTGAATTTCTTGGAAACATTTTCCCCAGCTTTGGAATTCATACTCATTATTTCTTTGAATATTTTGTCGTGTTTTCCCTCTTCATAGAATTCCTTACAAATAATTTAAATCATTTAATATTGTCTCAGGTCATTGGGCCTCTGTTGATAGGTTTTTTTTTTTTTTCTGTGTGTTTTCATTTTATTCTTCCTATGTGATGGTTAGAAAAGATCTTTCTTAGGATTTCTGGCTTTTTTTTTATTATTTTGTACTCTCCCACCTGTTGCCTAAGTGAACATCTCATTTCTATCATTGTCAGCTTAAGTTCAGTATAGTAATATCCCATAGATTACATTTATCTGCCCAGATTTTGTATTTATTAACATCGTGTCTTTTCCTTAATGTCATTGAACACACTTCTAATGGCTGCGACAAAGACAGTATCTGCTAATCTCAGCATCCAGGAATATTTCTCAGCAGGATTGTTGTACCTAAGAACTCGCAGAAATGGTGACAGCATGCACAAGACCTACATCAGGTCAAATCCGTCAGAATCCCAGCATAATGGCGGTGAGGTGGGCAGGAAACTCCAACCCTCACTGAGGCTCTATTGGCAATTTGTAGCTGCTCAGAGAGGGAGAGTCAGCTTTCTTTAAGGGTGTGACACCAGGTGGATTGACCAGGCTCCAGGGAATGGACCCAACACTTTGATTTTTACTAGTGAAAGATGCACTGGATCTTTGGCCAACACAGCTCTTAAGACTTAACAAATTTATTTTGTATGGTACCAGATATATGGTAATTTGTTACAATATCAATAAAAAGCTTATATAACCAATGAGCCATGTCAGAACTCCAAAGTGTTTTCTTGGTGATCTGGTTTCATTATTCTGTCTTCTCTTATATCTCTTTAGCCAATCCTATCTCTCACATAAATACTGTAACTCTATATTTAAAGAATATTATCATCTATTTTAGTAACACTGAACACTGAGGCTAAATGTCTGCAAATACAAACAATATAATGATTTAATTCATACTGACTGAACAGACAGACTTGGCATGATTCCCAAATAGCTATAAAGTGATCAGGAGAAAAGGGCTCTAACCCGAATCCAGGATGGCTGGTTCACGGACTCCACTTCCCCCTTTTAGGGAAACAATGGGTTTAGCCTGTGCCACTCGTGGAGACACTACAGGTGGCCTTCAGATGTAGTTTCCTGCCTATGGTTTATTTTCTTGACTAAAATTATGTGTGACTAAGAACTTTCATTCATCTTATGACATCTCCCAAAGATATATAGAATTTATTTGCTAACTTCTAAATATACACCAGACAGAAATTCCTAAGTTATTGTCATTAATAATAATACAATTATGATATCTGTTAAATTAATAAGCTTGGGGAGCTGTATAGGATGCTTAATACATCTTTTTTGTTTGTGTATGTGCATGCGTGCGTGTGTGTGTGTGTGTGTGTGTGTTGCTAGAGATCAAACACAGAGCTAATCTGCTCCTTTCATTTATAAACCAAAAATATGACACCTAATGCTTAATTTCCCACAGAAGGCCTACACTCCACAAGGATCTGTTCAATTCTGAGTGGCCAACTCAAGGCAAGAGGGCTTCCTGTCCTCTGTGTCTCTCACCAGACAGGCATTTCATACATTCTGAAGGTTTGGTCTCAGTAGTGTCTTTAGTCCTAGCCACACGTGTCACATTCCCTGACCCACAGGTCTTCTGGACATCGTCCTAGGTTGTTGCTCATTGCAGCTGACTTTGCGACTGCTGTGTATGTTAGCTTCAGCTGGAAACTCTGATACTCCAAAGCAATGCCTCCCCACAAGTAGCACCACTTCACAAGCTGCTTGTTCAAACTTTCTGTTCTTCAAACTGAATATTTTTCCATAAAATGTCTCATAACATAAACTAAAATCAAATAATTTTTGTTATTTACAACACATTTATAACCTGTGGAATGGATAGTCCACTGCCAATACTGAACATCCTCCAATGTTTAAATGTATCTCTTATGATACATAAAATATAAATTCATGTCATCAACTACTAATCAATTGAACTCCTCTAGTTTCTAGGGCACCTTCAGCCTTCAACTTTCTACTTTTGTTCCCATTTTCATACAGTTATTCTAAATTCAAAAACAGCCATCTTAATGAGACTGGAGAGATAGCTCAGCCGTTAAGAGCACTGGCTGCTCTTGCAGAGGATCCGGGTTCAATTCCCAGCACTCACATGGCAGCTAACAACTGTCTGTAACTCTAGTTCCAGGGGCTCTGAAACCTTCTTCTGACCTCCACAGGTACTGCACGACATGGTCACACTTACATACATGCAGGCAATACACACATATATGTAAAATAAAAATAAAAAATAAAATATCTTTTTAAAAGCCATTGTAAGAGAAAGCAGTTTTCTTCAGTTCCCAGGAAAAATGGTTTTTGGAGAGTGCTGGAGTTCTGGGCTAAACTTTGGCTTCAGAAAGCAAGGCATAGGGTGGTCTCCACAGCAGATTTGAGACCTGGTGTGGCATACACAGCTTCCTCTAGTCAGAGGTTCATGTAGATCAGCCAGAAACGCCTCAAAAGTTCCTACTCAGGAGATCAACATCAAGGTGACCTAAATGAAAGGAGGACATTTTCTCCTAGACTGCGTAGCCAAAGGGAAGTGGAGCACAGCAGTTTGTATATGTGACTGAAAGAAACAGAGAGATGAAGGAGGTTTTACTCATTTGCTGGATCTACTATATCACTGTAACATTCAACTTCTGTGACTCAGGAAGCAATAAACAAAAGTGAATCATGCTAGAAATGTCAAAGACACAAAAAAATCTTCATACATACAAAAACATATGAGCTGGGCAGGAGAAGTGGCTCAGCAGTTGAGAGCACTGACTGCTCTTGCAGAGGGCCTGGGTTCAATTCCCAGCATCCACATAGTGGCTAACAACCACCTGTAACTCCAGTTCCTGGGGATCTGATGCCTTCTTCTGACCTCCACAGGCATTGCATGGCATGGGTGCATTTGCATGCATGCAGCTAATATACTCATACACATAAAAATAATAAGTAAGTTTTTTTTAATATATGAACTTCTGGATTAACACAGAAAACTACATCACTTTGGCCCTCATTTAGTGTTTGGTTGCCTAAATCCTAATTCTTACAGCTTAAGTAAAAACAGAATTAGAAGCAACATTGGGGGCTGGAGAGATGGCTCAGCAGTGAAGGGCACTGACTACTCTTGCAGAGGACCCAGGTTCGATTCCCAACACCCATGTGGCAGCTAAAAACCATCCTTATCTCCAGTTCCAGGGGAATCCCACTCCCTCTTCTGACCTCCAAGGCATTTCATGACATGGGTGCGCTCACATACATGCAGGCAATACACTCATACACATAAAAATAAAAATAATAAAATATTTTTAAAAAGAAGTAACATTAATACATTCTGTAAACAAAACTTCCCATCACTTCACAAATACTAACATGTAAATTGATCATCATTTTGATTTTGATTCACCCACAAGATCAAAATCCATGTTCTTTTATTTCTTTATTAAAGTTTTTTAATTGTGTGTGTGTGTGTATATATGTGTGTGTGTGTGTGTGTGTGTGTTTGTGTGTATGTATACATATATACACACACATATACATTCACATTTAATTATATATAATTTCACAAAATGACTCATATTGTTTTGGAGGCATGTATGATTAAGATATATTATACTTGTGCTGAATTCATAAACATCTTTCCAAATGTTACTTTTCTTCCGTAATTGCTAACACTATATTGCTCTCCACAAAGGTGAAGGGAAAGCTGGTTATGATTGCTACCACAATCAAATTTAACCATATTTCATAAAACTAATATCTGCTCTCAGGTACAAATAGCCCTGAATATAAAATTAACCTTTCTATTCCTAATGTGAATGTCCTCAAACCATTTTTGCTTAATTGAATACATCTACAAAGCTTCTAGAAATATAGATTAAAATTGTCAAATATCTAGATTTCAGTGATTTAGTTATTCTTTCAAGTTAAATTTGTTAATATTAAATATATTATTTGAGAAGCTTGTATAACTCCCTCCCCCCTTTTTTATTTTTTGAGATAGAGTTTCATATATTTCCCAGACTGGTCTCAAAATGAGGATCCTTCAGCTTCAAGCTCCCAGGTTGGGATTACAGGCATGTACCGCCATGTGCAGCTCCCTGACTTGTTTGTGAAATAATTCAATTCAGACTTTTTTCATGTACCCTTGAAATCAGTATACTGGTTTTCACAGGGTCATTGGATCGCCCAACATATCCGTCTGACACACTCTCTCCATTCATGCCACCCTGAGTTGTTCAGAGCACAACCCTATTTCAATCCACATATAAAGCTGACATTTGCTATTTTTCCCAAAGCACCTATTCACATTACATTGAAGTTGATTATTTTTGCTGAATTGCTGCGTTTATTTAATAGCATCAAAGACTTGCAATTTTAAGGTTGTGTTTCATGAAATTTTTACAAAGTCTGTGTTAAATTTCTTGGTTGCCTTTGATTATCCAATGAATTGAGTCAGTTTCAGGATAATGTGTCTTCCACAAATAATCATTTATGTTCAAAATAAAATAACTGAGAAAATACCATGTGAAATGAAATACTTTGAAAGGAATCGATTATAAGGGGTGTGTGTGTGTGTGTGTGTATGTGTGTGTGTGTGTGTAAAAGCCCATATTTGTGTGCATAGAGAAATATCATTGGTTTTTCAAAATCTAGTTATAGATCTAGTTTTAGTACATTTCATTTTCCTAAGATCAAGTAATAGTTGATGCATAAATAGCAACCAGAATTTTTATGGTGATTCAGCACACAACACATTCAAGTAAATAAAGAAAAAGTATTGTGTTCTGCTCTGGCTTCAGCTTGTTAACAAGGGAGGGGAACTAAAGAAAACCACGGGTAATCCTCAAACCTCAGTCTAGCCATTAGTTTCAATCTTGTCCCAGCACCTCCCTGTACCAGATCTGCTGACAAGGAATAAAGGGGGGCTGGTGAGGCCTCCTCAGTCTGCATATGTCTAGTTGAGGTGCTAACAAACTGCTGAATAGCCACAAGGCACCAGACCCCAAGAGGAAAAGAGATGAGGGAGTCAGGTAATCCTACAGCCCAATGATGACCTGCTGACAATGCCAGCTTACTTTACTCCTCTCGTCTGTCATGCACCCACAGCCAGCAATTCTAGCTCTCAACTTGAAAATGCTAAATAATTAGAAAGATGTGGCACAAATCATGGCCTGGATATTTTGTGCTCAGTTGTGACTATTTGCCTTAAAATTTTTCATTTAAAATGAGTCTTTTAGCAGAACAAATAAGGTGCCTGTCAGTTGTTCATTCATATTATCAATTAATAGCACAGAAGAGTTATCTAATTACCAAAGACATTGTGTCCCTACTAAAATCATCTGTTGGTTTAGCGCAGCTGGCAAGGTTTAATACCTCACCAAGCTTGCCTCACACTCATGAGAAGGCTGCTCTGTCTGCATTCAGGTTGTTTATGAAACATATACAGTGCTTACATTACCAGGATTTGTAACAGACATTAACAAATAAAAATTAAACACTGTTACTCCACTACCTTTGAATACATGGACAAAATTCAGCAAAATTGAAAAATTTATTAGGAAACAGAAAATAACTCCTGACTAATAAAGCCCAACATTTCCTATTTCAGAATAAACCCAGTTTCCACAAATTTTCATTCATTTTTCCTGTTTGAGCTTTTGTGAAGACAAATTTAAGCTTCCTCTAACACAATATCCAAACCTTCACAATCCCTCATATGTGTTTAAATGTTTGCTTTTAATGAAGAGGATTGGAAATATGGATATTGCCCCCCAAAAGAACCTCACTTGGGTGAGCTCATGGAAAATCCAAGGTGAAACTGATTAGAAACAAAGTATAAAAGAAACCAACCAACCAATTCCCATCTTTACTGGAGCTGAGAGAAACACAAAACACAAACAATGGAGAGGTGGGGTGCACATTTTGTATTTTAGCAATTCTTAAATTTTTCATGATTTTGGATTTTGTGGTAGTTTGGAAGAAATATTTTAATGTAAGATTCATGTTGACAAGGAGGTCTCTAACAATGGTTTTACTTAGAATAGTCCAATTAAAATTTTCAAATTTGCTAAGTTTGCATTACAAAAGCAAAGTATACAACTGAGCATGGATCATTATCACTTTTCTTTCCCAGTGTCAATTACAGAATGGCACATGGCACCAAAATTCCCTTCGTACCCCTGAAAATCGAAAACACTCTTGTGAATACTAACCCAGTGGGTTAAGTACAGGGGATGGAACAGGAGTGCTTGGAACTTCCTGACCCCTCTAAGGAAATTCATACTTACAACCCTTACTCTAGCTTCCATTATTTTAATTTTACTCAACTATTTTGAAATACAGAATAGTTTTTTTTCATTGCCTTTCCTGTCTAGATTGCTCACTGCATACATTTAAAGACTATGTTTGGATTTAATTTTTTAACTATTATATGTCCAAATGCCTAACCACTGTGTGATAAAAATACAGTAGTGCTTGCTCTAAGCTTCGGCTTATCCAAATGATTTTATCAGTTTCTCACACCTCTTGGCCATTAGGAAATCAGCTAGGAGCTCGATCCTAGGCTTGATGATCTCCAATGATGATATCACTTGCAAAACTTCATTTATACTCACTGCTCCTCTTTCTTTACCATGTGCCTGGATTCTTACATTCTAAACCAAGCCCAGAGAATTCCATCCCGAAAGTGAGACTAGAAATCGGAAAGACTGTATAAAAGACTCCACATTTTTAAATGTAAGCTACACAAAACAGTCAGATGTTTTCCCTGGTTGCTGTCCTCCAAAAGTCCCAGAGGATAACTGCATCACTGGCCCCAGGGGATTGCCAGTCACCTCCCAGCACCACACAAAAAGTCATTGTGGTTAATTCAGTTTCACTCTCATATTGCACGGAGTTTCCTCTACAGGACTATGGGCCTTTCACACCTTTGACACTCATGACCCATGAGTCATAGGCCCTTGGTCAAATCCCAGAAGATAAAATCTCAGCCACTGCTCTTACCCTTGTGTATTCTCCAACCCAAAAAAGCCACAGAGCTTCATGAAGTTGCCAAAGACACAGTGACAATAAATAACAGAAGGTATTTTAATCTCTTAGCCAACAGAAAATGGGAATTATGCACCATGTTGCCCTCCTGAATGTTACTAGCATAGTATGGACACAGTAAAGTGTCTGCACTGACTTCCATTCTTAAGTGGTTTTCATGCTATATTCCAAAGCCAGGCAAAATTCAGACTGGTGATAAACAATTTTAAGAAAAAGCAAAAAATAAAATGGAAAAATCTGTAGAAATTACTTCTAAATCATTTCTCAATTTTACAGCTAAACTTTCAGTTTTTATCAGAGAAATGTACATAACACAGTGAACATATAGTAATTATGGTTTTACAAAAATGCCTTGTGTGTCATCTTGAAACTCAGAGTTCAAGACTAACCAACATGAAGTTGTTGTCTAAAAAGGAGAATCAGATGACATCGATAAAAACTTTTAAAAACTTCATTTTCTTACCCTTTGAAGCCCTCTCAGATCCCCTTTAAAAATATTAAATGACACTTGAAGCCAGTGATTTCTGCTCTGACTACTCTATAAGCCGCCTCTGTGTTAAAGAGCATGTTTTAAGGATGATGTAACAACTGAATTTTGACTCCACTTATGGGGTCAGTCTCAAACTGGAAACTGTTTTTCCTCTGGGGAGGGAGACTCCAACTTGCGCAGACTTCAATTTAATCTGCTCCAAGGAGCCACATCGTCTGGCAAATGTTGAAGGAAATGTCCTTGTCTGGTTTTATTATCACAGTCCCTCCGGTAGGAATGTGAAAAGCAAACTCCTGAAAGTTGGTTATGGTTATACTTGGGGTACTGCCCATTGATAGCATGTCACCCAGTTGTGTTTCCTCCTTGTCTTTAACCTGCAAGAATCTCATCTCAGAAGCTTCAGGGTGAAAAAAAAAAAAAAAAAAAAAAAACATGGATGAAGGGAAAGTCACTCAAATGTCAACCCAGGCACTGAAGGGATATACTGAACTGAGTACCTAGTGATACCACCAACTAGTTAGTGCTCTAAGGCCTTCCATTTTTTAGCAGTTGGGAGGAAGGATGTTAAGTATGAGCCAGACGAAAGTAGATCTTAGGATAAAAGTGGCAATTCTCAAAGGAGAATAGAAAGAATATACATTCTTAACCATAATTTGAGTGATAAAAGAGAGGGGAAAACACATTAATTTCAACCATAATAATGATTTTAAATTGGATAAACATGTATTTACTAATTTTCAAGTATGTTTCAGGAAATAGCAACATATCTGTTATGTCATATATTCATAGATGTTCTCATTACTTACCCCAAAGGATGGTTTGAGTCTGCCACAGCTGCCATTACAAGAAGCCAGGTTTGTTGGCTTAAACAAAAGCTCTTCGTTTTCCTGCAGGTTGGCCAGTGTCGTTTCTTCTGAAATCTCTCTCCTTGACTTGGGAATGACCACCTTCTCAGTGTGTGCTCTCATTCATAGCCGTTCTCTGCCCTGACTGTATCTTCTATAAGAACACCAGTCACCCAGGTTGAGAACCACATCCAAGAGTCTCATTTCAATTTACTCACTTCTTCAAAGACCATGTCTCCAAACGTAAACACAGGTAATTAGAATTTTAATGGAGAAATTTGGCCACTGCATATTTTATCCTGCAACATTAATTTTTAGGACAAAGTATAAGCATCAATTTAAACATAGTTATCTAGGAAACTAAATGGATCAAGTTTTAAAACTCACTATGCAAATATCCACTCAATGTCTACTATTGAAAAGGCATGACTTAGAAGGTCTATGCTGGATATAAAATTAGTGACAGTTCCTACTGCCCACCTGTTGTTACCTCCTGTGGCTAAGATACCCATTCAGACATGTGTAATTCTGTTATTCACTTAATGGGCCTCTGTTCATTTTACCAAACCTCTTCTCCAGGTCATAAATACTGTTCTATTGGGAAAAATGAAAAGCTTTTCCAAGTAAAAACTTCATACTTTATAATTATGAAAGAAAAACTCGTTTTAATAAATTTTACTGTGTTTTATGATTTTGCTTAAAGTTGGATATTTATAAGCATGTATGTCTTCTTTTTAGTCCAGGACTTCAAACCAAATGCAATTTTCTAAGTACTGTACTTTATTGTATTTTTAAATTTAATTTTTGCAACTTTTAGGGATTTTCTTTATCTTCATTGATCACTAATGACACAAAAGTTATACATATGAATGCAAGCTGAATGATTTTAACCATGGGACTTTAATTTGTGCCAATGCCATATGTGACAATTGGATAAAATAAAGCTACTTTTAAACAGATAATAGGGACTGTCACTTTTTTACTATATCCTAATAATTTTGATTCTTATATGATAATTTTACAATCTTTGAAACAAGTTTAGGGGATTGGGAGATCTTTCAGTCAGTAAAGTGTTTGCCACTCAAGCATGAGGACCTCCAGTTAAAGTAAGGGTCAATGGTGCTGAACAGCTGCAGTTGTCAATTTGACACACCAGGGTGGAGGGAACCTCAACTGAGGAATTTTTTCCATTGGATGGGCGTGTGGCCATGTCTGTGGGGCATTTTCTTTTCTATTTATTACCCTTTATGTGTATGGTAGAAGGACAGCGCCTACATACATATAAGTACACCTGTGTCATGCAATGGCCACAAAGGTCAGACAAGGACATCAGGTCCCCTGGAGCTAAAGTTACAGAGGGTTGTAGGCTGCCACATATGTGCTGGGAACTGAACCTGGGTCCTCTGCAAGAGCAGCTAGTGCTCTTAACCACCAGGCCATCTCTTCAGCCTCTGTGGGGCACTTTCTTGATTGATAAGGAAGGGCTACCCTATTGTGAGTGGTGCCACCCCTGGGTGTGTCTGTGTTGTGTAAGAAAGCAGGCTGAGCATAGACTAGAAGACCAAGCTAGTAAGCAAGATATCTCCATGGTCTGTGCTCCAGGTTCCTGCACTAAGTTCCTGTCTTGACTTCCCTTGATGCTGAACTGTGAGCTGTAAGCCAAATAAATCATTTCTTCCCCTAGTTGGTTTTGGTCAGTGTTGTGCCACAGTAATAGGAATTAACTAGGACAAGACCTAAATTAAATCCAAAGCCGTCATGTAAAAACTAAGCAAAGGCTCCGGCAGGAGAATCCTTGGGGCTTCCTGGCCAGTCAGTCTAGCAAAATCAGTGAGCTCCAAGTTCATTGAGGGACCCTGCTGTAAAAATAAAGTGGAGAGTGTTAGAGGCAGACTCTGGACATTGAACCCTGGCCTCCATGCACGTACACACATATGCACACAAACAGTAATATTCATTTTTCTTCCTTGTCTTTTCATGGATTTATAGCTCATTTCTTTTTAGAACCTAAAAGAATTCCATTGTCTGGATATACCATAGGTTATTCATGTAGTCACTGAAGGACATCTTGGTTGCTCCAAATGTTGTCAAATATGAATAAAACCACCATATTCCTGTGTATGTTCCTGTGTGGACATAATTATTTGTCCTATTTGGGAAAGTACCAAAGGATGTGTTTTCTGCACTATAAGGTTAAGAGTATGCTGAGTTTTGCACAAAACTGCTAAACTGTCTTCTAAAGTGGTCATACCATTTTGTATTCCCACCAACAGTGGATGAAAAAGAACTCCTTTTACTCCACTTCCTCCCCAGCACTTGGTGATATTAGAATTTTAGAGTTTGGCCATCCTGAATATTTGTAGTGGTGTCTCATTATGGTTTAAATTTAAATTCTTTAATGATGCATAAAGTTGAGTAAATTTTCATATGCTTGTTGGTCGTCAGTATATCCTCTTGGTGATGTGTCTTTTAAGACAGTTGTCACATTGCCTCCATAGTCAGAAAGCAGAAAATGGATAGGAAGGAAAGACAGGCTATAAAAACCTCAAGACTCAGTCCGAGTGACCCATTTCCTTCCAGCAAGGTTCCACCTCCAGAAGGTTCCATTAACTTCCAAAACAGCTCCAGTATCAGGAGACCAAACGTTCAAACACATAAGCCAGAGGGGGCCCTTTGTATTCAACCAAAAATAAGACTACACAGATTAGTTAGATTTATACCTAAGCATTTCATGGGAGTGTGATAATATAAATTATGCTGTGTTTTTTATTTCAAATATTGCTGGCTCATTTCTGGCATATAGGAAAGTGATGAAATTTTGTATACTACCCTTAGATTCTGTAAATTTTGCTATAACTATTTATTAATTCTAGTTATTAATCAATTTTAATGATTTTCTGCACATAGTTATCACTTGCAAACAAAAGTCATGCTTTAATTATTTTTTATTTTTAATTTTATGTGTATGAGTGTCTTATTTGAATATATATAAGTGTACCATGTGTGTGCAATGCCCACAGATGACAGAAGTGGGCTTTGGAGCCTTTGGAACTTGAGTTCCAAATTGGTTTTAGCTACCATGTATGTGCTGGGAACCAAATCCAGGCCTCTAGAGCTGTAATCAGTGGTCTTAACCACGGAACCATCTCTCCAGGCCCACAAAAGTAGTTTTTATTTCTTCCTTTTCAAACTGTATGTCTACATGTACTTTTTTAGACATCTTTTCTGAAACTCAGTATGTAAACCAGGCTGGTCTTAGACACATGATAATCAGCCTTCTTCAACCTCTCAAGTGCTGGGATTCTGGATGTGAACCACCATGCCAAGATGCACACACTTTTACTTCTTATGATACTACATTTGTTAGAGCTTCAAGTGCAATGTTGTAGTAGTGAAAGACTGAATCTTTCCCTTAAGACTGATACCAATGGAAAATCTAGTTTCTTATCATGAAGTATGATGCTATCTCATAGATTTTTATAAATGTTCCTCATCAAGTTGAAGTAGTACCAAACTATTCTTAGTTTATAGACAGCTTTTAATGTATTCATTTGGAGGTTTTTCTCAAATTTTTTCCTGCATTCTATTAGTCTAAATTACTTTATAAAGAAAAGAGGTCTATTTTTTTCTCATAGTTTTTCAGGCAGTAAGTCCAAAGAGTATGGAGCTACTCTGGCAAATGCCTTCTGGCTGTGTGTCACCATGTCATGTGACATCACAATGGCGGGAACATATGTGAAAGGGAGAGATCACACAGCAAGACCAGAAGGCAGAGACTAAGGTTTCACACAAGTTATGGTGATTAATTTAAAGGCTATGCATTAAATTACCTAATGACTTCCTGCTAGGCCACCTCTTAAATGTCCCACAACCTCTTAACCATGATAAATTAGGGAATAACCTTCCAGCACATCAACCTAGCTGGGGATATATTTAGTTCTATTCATAATATAGTCTGATTATTCAGGTTTAGCCTGTTTGTGTGATGGACTGCAAAAAGTGATTTTCAATTTTTGAATAATCCTGGCATACATGTGATAAATCCCTCTTGATCAGTGTAAAGTTTTTATATACTACTAGACTCATTTATTAGTATTTTGCAGAAGGTTCATAGATAGATTTTTATTTTTTTTATTTTAAGTATATCTTTGGCCTGCATTGGTATATGCATGACTCATGCATGTGGTGCTTATGGAGACGAGAAGAAGGTATCAGAACCCCTGGAACTGGAGCTACAGACAGTTGTGAACCACCATGTAGGTGCTGAGAATCAAACTGATGTCTTCTGCAGGAACAGCAAGTGTTCTTAACCACGGAGCCGTCTCTCCAGACCCAGTTTATAGAGTTTGGAGGGGTCTTTTTAAATGTGCTATCTTTGTCTGATTTGAGTATTTGTATAATGCTGGCTTCATGGAATGAGTTTGGAAGTAATTCCCTTTAAATGGTTCTTATGAAGGAGGTTGTAGAGAATATAAACATCTTCTTATATGTTTAGTGAATTCACCAGAAATCCATCAGGATCTGATGATTTCTGTTTGATGGGTTTGGAAAATTGTTAGTAATTATTGATTATATTTGTTTCTCTTTTTTCCCTCTTTCTTTTGAGGCAGGGACTCTAGACCAAGTTAATCAGGAACTTACTCTGTAGCATATTAGCCTTGACCTCATGACAATCATCCTATCTCAGCTCTCACCATGTCTAGCTAGTATTATTGATAATAGGTATATGCCTATTTGAATTGTTTATTTCTTCTTATAAGAGAATTGCAGACTGTGATTTCTATAGAATTGGTCCTTTTCATCTAAGTTACCAGTTGTAAGCACAGAGATCTTCACAGTATTCTTTTATTGTGCATTTTAATGGTTTTTTTTATTTGTAGCTCTGGCTTCTCTCTTTTATTTCAGATATTGTTACTAAAGTTCTTTCTCTTCCCCTCTCTCTCTCTCTCATTAGTCTGACTAGAGGTCTATCAAAGAACTTGCTTTTCATTTTATTGTTTTTTTACATTAAGAAAAATCAGTAATTTGTATTTTCAGTTTCTTTGATTTCTGTTCTAATTGCTATTCTTTCTTCCTCTTACTTATGATTAAATATGGTATTATTTCTCTAGATTCATAAGATGATAATTTAAATTATAATTTTAGTCTATTCTTTCTGATGTATATATCTCAAAGAAACTGATGCAATGAAACACTACTGACCCAAGCGATAGCAACAAACAACCTCTGACAACAGCCTGCTCTCTCTTTCCAGAGACCACAAAAAGGAAAGACAGAACACTTTTCCAATACAGTACTAAAAGTCTGTGACCCCAAGAATACCCATGGGAAAAGGCTGAAGTGCATCATCTTCGTCATACCACCACCCACCAAGATGGTACCAGGGAAGATCAAGTAGGGAGTTGATTCGCCGTCCATTCTGACTACTGAAACAACACTCCCAGTGGCTATCACATGAAGAGACAGAATTTTACTACCCCATGCTTATCTGCCAGTCTAGAATGCTTGCCAGTCACTCTTCCACTTAGGTATGGTAGGGTCAGTGGAAGCCTTTCAGAGATTCAGGACTTTCACCACCTCACAATGTAGCAAAGTCATCTTCCCATGATGTCAGTGTTAAATAGGATGGAGCTATCTATCTCAGCCCTGCCCAGCAATAAGGAGGAGGCCTTCCCTTCCCCTACTGAGGGTCAACAGATGTTGAGTGGGAAACCGGAAAAAAAGAAATAAAGTCTTCGATTATAGTTAGAAACTTCCCCTATCCTTTTCTCAATGATTGATAAAACAACTAGATTTTAAAAAGTCAGTAAAGATATAGAACTCACATAGCATCAGCCAACAAGATATAATTAATTCTTACATAAAGCTCTGCCTAACAGCAGAATTCTTTTCAACTATATCCAAGATAAACTACAAGCTAGGAAATAAAATGAAACTCAACAACTTTACAAGGATTGAAATTATACAAACTATGTTTGGTCCCAACCCACCAAGTGTTTTTCATGGACTTTGACTCAGTGTTCTGATAGAAATACTAAGAGCAAGACAAGAGAACTGCAAATGAGTTTTATTTTCTCTGTGTGGTAGTCAGGCTTATGCAAGCACGCAAGGTGAAATCTAAGGACAGAAAAGACAAATTTGCAGAAACTTCTGGCATTCTATTCTGTTTTCCAATAAACGGAAGCAATGATTGCATTAGAGCTGAAAGGGAGCTCAACATTAGGTGGTGCAGGCGTGGGACCTCTATAGAATGAAAACAATACAGAACTGAGAGGCTCTCTAGGCACACAAATCCAAAGCCTGAAGAAAGGGAGTGTATTGAACCTACACTAAAATCATCTGAAGACTGTGGTGAATCAAAGAACTGAACTACATCAACAGTAGAGCCCAAAGCTACTCAATAAACATATACCAAGTCAACATCCACTCTGGTAATGACATAGTCAAGCATGATGGTGTAGACCTATAATCCCAGCACTTGGGAGGCCAAAACAGGACAATTATAACTTTGAGCCCAGCCTAGGTTACATGGTAAGATCTTAACGCAAAACGCTGGACCAATCTGTAAATGGAGATATAATTTCTCTCTCTCTTTCTCTCTCTCTCTCTCTCTCTCTCTCTCTCTCTCTCTCTCTCTCTGATAGGAAACTGAATTCATAAGGATACAGAAATTTTGAACAATAATATAAAAAAAATCCTGATTATACTTTTATTGAACACTGTACATAACAGTAGCAAAATATGCATTCTTCCCAAACACAAATGTAATATTTCACTAAGATAGGCCAACAGCTAAACCATTAAGCAAATCAAACAATATTGTGAAGAACCAAACTGATAGAGTGGTTTCTGCAGTCAGTATTGTTAGGATTCCATAGCAACAATAAAGCTACAAAATCTTCAAATAGTTCACAATGAAACAGATGTCTAAAAAACTCAAGGGTCAGAATAGACATCTCAAAGGAAAATGGAAGCCCAGGAAACCTCATCAGTCTATATCTTAGTGAGAATGAGATTATTGGATCATCTTAGAGAGAAGGTTTTAGTGAGTAAAAAATAAGGAAGATTTGAGGGATCTGCCTGCAGCTAAGAGAAAAGCGCTAAACCAGTGAGAGTACTCAATGGTGTTACTGGCTGTGAAATTTGAAGGTAGGAAGAAGGAAGGAAGGAAAGAAGGAAGGAAGGAAGGAAGGAAGGAAGGAAGGAAGGAAGGAAGGAAGGAAGGAAGGAAGGAAGGAATTTAGGACATGCATTTCTACACCTGAAAATAGGAATAATGACACTTACATTTCTGTGAAGTTTACATGCAAGTTCTGAAAAAGCATCTACCAAGTGCAGGATTTGACCCAACCTTCTAGATGTTGAAGAAGAGCCAGGGAGAGGAAAGATACTCTAAAGAGTATCTTTAACTACCAGAAGCAAGCTTTATAACTTTGCCTAGAGCTAGCCCAATCAAGAAGAAAGAAATATATTATTTACATGAGGGGAATTTTAGTTTATACTTAACTAGCCCATGAGAGACTTCTTTGTGAAGGATTACTAGAGGAAATTTTTAATAAACAAATAAACCTTTGGAGGGAGCTAGGAGTTGAGGAAAGAGCGTGTTCATGTTCTTGCATGTGCTCTCTTAACCAATGTGTTCCAGCTCCTTAAACAAATAGTGTTTGCACTTCGTTGCTATTTACAGCCATAGCCTAAAGCACAAAGATCAGACTCGGCGTCTGATTAAACTAAGTTTTATAAAGAATGACAAAATAATTGGTAAAAACATTTCAGCTTGGGTATGTAAAACAGGAAAAAACAAAGTAGCAAATGTTCAAAGCACAATGGGTTTGGGGAACAACACTGTCTCTTCTCTTTGGCATTTCTCTAAGATTCATATCTTGGCTGGGTGACAAAAACCTGTCCATCAGCTGCAAGCCTGAGCCTATCAGCCTTACAAATCAGAGTTAATAAAAGTCAATCAGAGATGGTTTAACTTGCTTGCTACTGCCTGAAGCAGGATTCAGCCCCAATGTCTGTCATCCATTTAGAAAACACTTTCTCTGGATGCCCATAAATTCTAAAAAATTTATACATCTACATTTCTCTAGATAGGAAAAGTTTATTTCTATAAATACATGTCAGGCCAACACAAATAAATATGAAACCCCTAGAGGTAAATACATAGTTATAACCTTAATCTCTTATAGTTACAGATGCACAGAAAGATGCAGTTTCTCGTAAACCAGTAATTGTAACAATTTAAAAATCAGTCTCTTTAGCAACTTTCCCTATACATATATGTCTATCAATCAAAGGGAACTTACTTCTATTTGTTTATTAGCTTGAGAAATTTTTAATAAATTAAATGTGTTGATATATTCATTGCCCAAATTTATACGGCAATGTCCACTAGAGTGATTGTTGATTCTGTCAAATTCAAGTCTTTGTTACCTAAACAAGCAAGAGCAGAATTTTTGCCTCAACCAAGAGCCCTTTGTAGCCAGACACAGGTCTGCTGAGTGGTGAGAAGGGCCTGTTAAAAAGACTAGGAAGAACAGGAGTCTGGAAGAAGCTACGTGAACAAATATTCACTAGAAACAAGTTCTCTTGTATATAGAATCCCCATCTTAGAATCAAATATAAATCTGGAGGTCACAAAAAGGGACCAGGGAGGTAAAGGGAAAAGAAGGAACTTGAGAGAGAAGAGCAATAAGAGACAGGTGTTAAAAAGGGAGAAATGGGGGGGTATTTAAATGGGAGAGGGAGGGGGCTTATACAAGGAACTTTGGAGATAAAGGGAAAGAAGGAGCTCAAGAGAGGTGGGGCCATAGGAGACTGGTATTATCAAGGGAGAAATGGGGAAAATAGGGACACTTTAAATGTGAAAATCATGATGGAAGAGTTAGACAGGGAGAGAGAGAGGAGATAATTAATGCCTAGCTAGTGTAAAAAAACAGAGAGAATCATATTAGTCCAACAACCTAATGACAAGTTACACATGCAACATTTCTACTTGAGTCCATGTGTATAGCTAAAGGCTACATGACAAGAAGCAGTGCCAGACAGGAGAAACCTTCCTTTGAATTGTTGGCCTGGGTGGTCCAAGAGACTCCCCAAATTATACATGCTATTACCACAGTCCTTATTTGCCTACCCTACTGTTGAAGACAGAACATACTTCAGACACAGGATTTGGAGCAATGGTGCTGGAACTTAACTGGAAGCCACTTCCCCTGAAGTGTTCTATGGGAGGTGCTACGAGAGCACATCAATTGGTGGTCCAACACCAGCTTCAAGACCAAATAAACACATCAGTAACTGGCACAGCATATGACATTGGTGCAATACCGGCACTTTTGTCTTGAGGGCAATCAACAGCTACTTAATTGAACTAAAGGTCCACTCAATGAAAGTAAACCACTCATGTCTGGTACTGTAAACATAGTCAAATACTAATGGCTGGAGATGTCATAGATCTTAGAGAAAACCTCAAGACTGTCATATTCCTAGACTAATGTAATTTCTTTCTATATGCAAAATATGTATCCTTATATTTATGGACAAATATCCTAGTCACTACTAATCAAAGAAGCTTCTTTTGCACCAGACAGAGACGATTATAGAATACCACAACTGGTCACACACAGACGTTATCTGTGAATTTCCAAACCTAAGAGGTAACCTAGTGCAACCTCTACATCTAAGGTGTATGGAACATAGAACAAGGGGTAAAGAGGACACTAGTGAATTCCTCAGTTCTCATCAATGAAGCTCCCTCATGCAGCAGAGGGCCAGGAACACAAAAGGTCATAAATGGCCAAAAACTAGACAATAAAAGTCTACAGAGTGTGGGTCCTTAGACAGGACTCCTATATTAAGATCCACCCACCCAGAGGTCAGGGACTATTGCAGAAGAGGGGTTGGAGAGATTGTAAGAACCAGGGAGGAGGTGTATGGCCATATGGAAAGAGAGTCCTACACACTCCTGGGATCCTGCTCATTTGAAGCTACAGCAATAGTGTCAGTATGCACAAGACCCATGCAAACTCAAGCAGACAAAAACCCAGCATAGAACTGGGGAAATGGGCAACATCCCAATCCAAGCTGAAGAAATATTGGCAAATGATTACTGTTGGGTGAGGAAAAGGTGATCTTTGTAAAGTGAGGGACCCTAGGTAGGCCAACTAGATCACTTTAGTAGATGAACTTGCACTGAGAAATGTCTGGAAACACTAACTTGACACAATATGTCTTAACACAAATGACAGAATATACTAATTCCAGTGGGTGGGGAGCTAGGAGGGTACCAACAGGGAAGGGGATATAAAGGTGATTAAGATTGATTGTGATGTTCTGTATGAAATACACAAACACTCAAAAATTATAATAAAAAAGATAATCAGTAAAGAATCCATTTTCCCAATCATTCATTCAGCAAACACTTGCTGAATGACAACTGTGTGCCTTCTGAGTCTGTATTTTTAACAGCAATATCATGCAACCCACATAAGTAATTGTAGATACTTATTAAACATCTGTTTAAATTTAACTTAGTACCAAATGAAATACATATCAAATATAGGACCAGTTATATTTTTAAGAGTAAAAAGAAATAAGTAAAAGTACAATTAATTTTGTATAGCACTTAATTCAATTCAGTGTGTTCAAATATTATTATTTCAACATATAATCAGAATTAATATTCATTAAAGACTTCAGATCAGTTGCATATCAAGTGCTCACATTTACATCTTCCTCATTGCTACATATTGAGTACCGCAGTTCTAAATGGTAAGGTCAGCAAAACAAAGCACTATCCTCGTGGAATTTAACCCTTGTAGGAAAACAGAAAAGAGAAAAATAAATATAAAATGTCAGGTTGTTAACATGGTCCAATAGGCTTGTGTGATCTTCCCTCAGTTATCTCTCTGAAATCATCATCATCATCACCACCACCACTACCATCATGATCATGATCATCATCACTACCACTATCACCATCCCATCATCATCATCACCCATCATCATCAGGATCACCACTATCATCAACCTCGTCATTACCATCATCACCATCATCACCATCCAGATCACCATTTTGCCATCACATCATTACCATCATCACCATCACCAACATTACCATCATCAGCATCACTACTATCACCATCACCATCGCCACCATCATCATCACCACCACCACCATCATCACCATTATCATCACTATCACCACTCTTACCATCATCATCATCACCATCATCACCATCATTATAATCAATATTATCACTATCATGAGTGTCACTGCCCTTTATCTGTAACAGGACTCCACCACATTACCTAACTGCTTTTCTCTGACTGAGTCTTGCACATCCATTAAGAGGATTTCCAACCACTTGGAACATTCTTCTGCATAAAAGACAAGACATAAAAAAACATTAAAATGGCAGAGAACAGTGCACATAGTAACAGCTAAACAGTGCTCATATTCACATTGTACATCCTTTTCATAATCAAGCAAAACATAATAGATATGAACAATTATACTATTTTATAAAGAAAATATATGTAGGTTATACATATTTAATTTCTTCAACCAATATCCTTGCTGTGTGATTTTTCTAGTCTGAAGCTTTTAAGTTTCGTTATTATTACCTTAGGATCCATTCCTAGAGTTAGTATTGCTAGATCAAGAACAAGAGATACTTTTGTCTGGTTTGAGCTTGTCTGGGGCTGTCACCATTGCTGTAAGTTATATGAGCATAGAAGTGAGGAAATGGCTAAGAAGTCCCAACTACTGGCAGCTGATCACTGCTGAGTGAGGGAAAGTTGGTCTTCTTTAAGGGAGAGATGCTAGGTAGGCTGACCAGGCTCTAAGAGTATGTATTCACACTGAGGGATGTCTGGGGACACAAACTTGACCCCATAGGCCTTAACATATATGACAGAATGCATAAAATCTGGCAGGGGGGCTATGGCTGTGTAGAGAGGGGAGGGGGCATAAACATGATTAAGATGTATGAAATGCAGAAAAATTCAGTTAAAAATTAACTTAAAAATAGAAGTGCTTTGAGACTCAGGGATAAGTGGTTAAATTGCTCTCATTAAAGTTATACTGGTTTATCACCAGTAAAATTATCCCACCAAACTATGTAAGCAGCAGTTCACACCCCAGGTTTCTCATAGTTCTTAATTCAGGACAATTTTGCTATTTTCTGTCTTTACTCCTTGATATGAGAAAGATGGTGTTTCAGTGATTTTCTTTTTTGGATTCTTCATGAGGGTAGTTTTTTTTATCCTTGTTGCAAACCATGTCTCCTTTTCACGTCGTTATATATCTGTTATTTTTTATTTACGTGTTATTCTCCTCAGTAGTAACAAGAACAAATTAAAGACGTTGGCCCTTCACTTACTGCTCTATGCTGTGAGGACATTTCCTAGTTATCCTTTATCTTTTAACTCTATGTTTTAAGGCTGTCCATCTTTTTTGTAAATTCATGATGATTTCTACTTTTATCGGTATGCTTTGAAAGTCGCCCTCCAAAACCATGTAGCGCTTCTCTGATCTTTGGAACTGCCCTGACTGAGAAGCCTAGGGCAGCTTCCTTCGCAGACACATTCACTACCAGTCTAGTGCAGGAGAGAGGCTTGTCTGCAGGTACCCTTACTCTCCCCACTTCAGTATCCCTCCTCACCTTCCCCCAAACCCTATGGCATCTTAGTGCCAGAATAAACTCTGCTGTGTCACTTTAGGATCCAGCTCACCCCCACAAATACACACACACCTTCCCACAGAGCGTTAGTCACTTCGTTCCCTCTCCGTCATTGCATGTTTCAAAATACCCGGCAAGGTTTCAGAAGTCATATAGACGGAGACAGGGTTACAGTAAGGGGCAGAGCAATAAACTGGAAACCAAATACCTGCCTGTTCATTCTGGTTCTGCTGTTAATCACCTGGGTTCTTCTGCTTAAGTTGTTTGGACCTAGTGTTTTATAAGATAAAGGCATAGACAGTGACCCTCCGGCTAGCATTACTCACTGACAGTTGTGATATGAGTTTTCCTTTGTATCTAGTCTTCTAAGAAACTCATTTCAAAGCACAGGAAAGGTAGTCTAATAAAATGACCCATGCGATGAGGGTGTCTGGTATAAACAATACTGAGCAAGAAATAAGAGTTTCAACTTTCTACCTTTTTCTTACTTATTTTTTTTTAATTCTGTTTATATGTGTGTATTTGTTTGTAAGTATACCACATGCATACAGGTACCTGCAAAGGCCAAAAGAAGGTGTAAGATTCTCTGCAGCTGGACTTACAAGTTGTAAGCTGCCCAATTTGTGTGCTGGGAACCAACCTCAGGTCATCTGGAAAGGCAGTAAGTTATCTTAACCACTAATCCATCTCTATAGCCCCAAATTTCTGACATTCATTGTGTAAAAAATCTAAGAAAATCAACATCTCGACTGCTCAAAAATATTTATTATCAAAGCTTGAAAATTTTGTACATGGTGATCTTTAAACAAGATATTACTACTAATTTAGAAATATTCCAACTAATAGAGTTGGAGTTTTACACCTGAGTGAGAAATAACAAAATTTACAAGGTTTAGAATCATCAGGAAAATATTAAGCTTTTCTTTATATTCTATCCAATGAATAATGAACTGCTTCATTGGACTTGAAATTATTTGGGGCTTGAATTTATTAGACCATTTTCTGAGTGCAGAATTCCTGGCCAGAATTATATGTTGGTAACTGAATGCAAAAGTTGGCCTTCCTCATTGGGTGTGGAAACTATCGCCCCTTTTAAAATACAGAATAGATTTTCCAGTTCGTTTTGCAGCAATGGCTTCCATGGGATTTGATAGCACAAGAGTCATTCGTTAATGTAATTGTCTTCTGCCAAGAAATTATGCTTAATGTTAGTAATGTGAAGAGAGTATATTACATGTCATGAACTGCTAAAAGGAGTCTAGAATCCATTGGAAATTTCTAGTCACTTGATAGATTAATGTCCAGTTTGGGTAAATTTCAAGCATTGATAGGTGGGAACATTTAACAACAAATGTAATTTAGCTTAAGACTTTATTAATCATTAAATTCCGGTCAACACCCAAAAACAATAATAGGAATGAGCAAATATCATCAGAAATGACCATCTTTGAAATAACAATATTCACTCATTGAAATAGTTATCTGAATCCAGTCCTAATTATTTTCTCTTGAACTATTATCTACATAATAGTATCTTGGTTTAGGGAAATAGAAAAGAAATTAATAAAAATTGAACTGCATAGTAACAATGAGTCTTGTCCCCACACCTATGAAAGTGAATGCTTTGGGTTGGAGAGATGACTCAATGGTTAAGGGCACTGCCTGCTCTTTCAGGGGGCCCAAGTTTGACTCCCAGCACCCACATGGCAGGTAGCAACCATCCACAACTCCATTTCCAGGAGATCTGAAGCCTTCTTCTGACCTCCTGGGGCATTATACAATACAGGTGCACTTATTCACATGCAGGTGATACACTCATATACATGAAACAAAATATTTAAAAAGAAAGTATATGCTTTGACTTACTTTTTATTTTTTTATTTTTGTTGTTTTTGAAACTGAAGTTCTCAGAAAATTCTAAAGTCACGTTTTTCTCAATTTTTATATCTCCTACAGGAAAAATGTACATTTTTCTACAACTAATTTGGATAAAGCATAAGAGTTTGGTTTTAAAACACTCTGGAATATCGGATTGGTTACCCTTTTATCTTAGCTTATAAAAACAAGTCTGTTTGTTTCTGGTATCAATATTTGCATTCTTAATACTTGTGATATTTTCCCTAATCTTTTGCTTTCCCAGCAGTGAGTTTATAGAATATCTTCATGCCAGTTAGATTGAAAATTCGCCTCAAGGCAAAGAGTGAACAGTTTTTCTTCCTATAGGGAGGTATTTTTTGCCTTGCATTCATGGGTGGGTAGACATTCTCAGTGGTCAAGGGCTCCCATGTGCCACAGGGCAGCTCCACTAGTTGTACCATCCCAGGCATTTCTGTTGCTTCCTGTCCCTCCTATCAACACAGAGAGAGTGAGAGAGAGAGAGATAAAGAGGGAGAGAGAGAGAGAGAGAGTCAAGGAGTATCCCCTAAAAAGGCTCACCTCAATGGAATCTTCATCTCATTCCTACCTTGTCTTATAAATTGATTCACTGAGGGGGAAAAAGGTTATATCTCAAAGCCATGTGTGTATAACTCAAGGAACTCACTACATCTACTTATGCCTTTCAAACGCTGCATCACCTCTTCATAAATCAAGTAATGTCTTGGAAGAGTCCTCAAAAGGAAACCAAATCTAAAACAAGCACCGGGAGAGAGCGCGCCTTACTACTCTTAGGTGGTGAGCAGGGGGATATAGTGGACACGAGGGGGCAGGAGTGAGCAAGGTTCTCTAGTCCCCTTTGGACTCTATTAAGGAAGGAAGGATTCTTTTGACAGAACCCCAGTTCTGGGTGTTTAACTGTCTTAGCCACCTGAGGAGGAACTAAGCACAACAGTGAGGGCTGCAATACATCGTTAGAGCTCACAATGACTTAGTGCAGAGGTAAGCGACTTATGTATGTTTTCACATTTTTCCTCATTCAGACAGAATTCAGTCTAAAGCTCTGTTATTAGGAGAGATAGATCCAAATTTCAAACCAAGATTATCTGGATCCAGGGTGCTCAACTAGAAAATATAAAAAGAAAATATAATCTTTCAATGCTATTATCCTACCCACAGATGTTTATAAGCATAACAAGAAAGATAAGCTCTTGATTTCATGGTAGAAACAACTTACACATTATTTTTTCAAAACTATAAGTCACTATTTGATAATTTCTGAGAAGATATGGTAAGTGGGAGGAAATAAGCTCGAGAATGATGATGTGTTGTTCAGCTTTCCTTGGCTGAGACAAAATAACTGAGAAAACTTGCAGAGAGGAAAGTGTTGTTTGGGGGGACACTTTCAGAGGGTACGGTCCATGGTTGGCTGTGTTGCTTTGGGGTCCTTGTTTAAACTGAATGTCATGGTAGGGAGAACAGTGTGGCGGACTAGAAGCAAGCAAGAAAGTCAGTAAGAGACTAGGTCTCGAGTCTTCCTATCCTTTCAAGAACATTTCCCCAAAGGCCTCTGAAGGTTCTACCAATTCCCAACAGCACCACAAATTGGCAAACAAGACTTCATCACATAAGTTTTGTGGTTGTTTAATAACCAAGCCACAACAGATAATAATATCTGTTCCTACTCATCTATGAAGCCAGGTATTGTGGGAACTGCTTCCTATTTGTTAGTTTAGAAAATCACCTCAGTAGTTCTCACAGGAGGTGGTATATTATCATCAGTTTTCTCCATTTTGTAGGTGATGAAGCTGAGTCTTGGACACATGTCTGAGTAGTCTTGCACTTTTATTTTTAATATAAAATAATCGCAGCTTGATATCTAAGAGGAAAACATTACTTTAAAACAAACAGAAGACATCATCATTTAAGATCTAACTTCTCCCTGGTATCTCTGCCTTTACCCATCTAATATCATGAAATACGAAAATGTTTCTATGGTGAGAAGTATAAGAAGAACAGAGGAGAAGGACTAGGAATCCCCATTGCCGCCACCCCACGCTGCATTTCCCCAGGGCCTCACTGACAAAGAAACAGAAGACTGAGCATGTGAGTGATGTACATCCAGAGCAGCGCCTATCTGTGGGCCAAGGAGGAGAGAGGAGGTTTGGGCAATAGAAAAATCTACAGAGTCCCATTCTGTCGTGAGTGGAAATGAGATTCAGAAAAACACATTTGATGAGGTGCTTAATGGCCACTTACAATTAATAAAACTGACAAGGGAAATGTTCAGAGTCTTGTGTGCAAAAAAAAAAAAAAAAAAAAAAAAAGAGGAAACCAAACTAATTATGATGCCAATAGATCAGTTTTATGCCACATGTATACTCACATATAATTAAATATTTTTAAAATATGGAAGGGGAGGCTGGAGACATGGCTCAGCAGTTAAAAGCCCTAGCTACTCTTGAAAAGGGCACGGGTTTGATTCCCAGTACCCACATGGCAACTAACAACCAACTGTAGCTCCAGTTCCAGGGAATCGGATGCCTTCTTCTGATCTCTACAGGTACTTACATATGACATGGGTACACCTACCCACACACAGGCAATGCACTCAGACACATAAAATAAAAATAATAAATAAAATATTTAAGAAATGGAATGGGTCCTCAGCTCAGGCCCTGTTTCTTGCTTAGAAGTAGATTTGAATCAGGCTCAGGGAATAGTTCTGGCCCCTCTGCGAGATCTCACCTTCTGTCTGTGCTGCCTTGGGGGTGGGGGGTAAGGGGAAGGCATGCATTTTAAACTTGGGATGAATCAGAGTTAGTGAAGCCATTTCCTAAGCACATTTGTTCTTTTGTCTTGCATCTTAATTCCATGTTAACCTGAACAAAGAACATAGTGACAAAAGGCCTATTTTCCTTTAAATTTTCAACAAATGCTTCTTCATTTCAATGAGCCAAGAGCCTTAAAATTAAAAAAATAAAAATAAATAAATAAAAACAACTTTGATCACCTTCATGGATGGCTGAGATGGAATGGATAAAGAATGGAGCTTTAGGGGAGAGACAGCTCAGAGGTTAAGAGTATTTGCTACTCTTGGAGAGGACCCGGGTTCCATTCCCAGCAGCCACATGTCAGCTAAAAATCGTCTGGCTTCCATGGACACCAGACACACATGTGCTATACTTTCAGACAAAACACTTAGATACATAAAATGAAAATAAATAAATATTTTAAAAAAAAAAAAAAGACAAGAAAGACTGGAACTCTATATTTATTATAACCTCATTGAGAAAGTGTTTTGTGTCTAAAGCATCTGGAAAATTGTCCTGCATTTCCATTTCTGCTCACCAAGATGATCTGGTCATGCATTTTAGACCTAGCCTCCAATGTTTTGACTATTCATATCTCTTGAGCCAGATCTCCAAAGTCAGGGTGAAAGAGAGCTAAGAGATAATTATCTAGGCAGCTCTGACCTTCATTAGAACCATGTTGCCTGCAATTTTCTGCTTCCTTTTCAGTGTGGAAATGAGCACATGGAAGTGAGAAAAGAACTGTTTAGGTCTGATGTTCATAAGAAAGTTCTTTTCGATCATTCCAGCATGAAATTTCTGGAGAAACAGTTGATTCTGGTGTGCTGGTTGGTGTAAGTTGAAGTTGATAATTTGGCAACATCTAACAAACCTAAAAATGTAAGTCCTATAACCCAGAAGTCCCTTCACATTTGATTTTATTTATTAGCATGTGCCCTAAGGGGGAAATTTCATACCTAGGGACACAGACACACGTCTAAGATTTCAATGTAGCCATGCAATGAAATATTATGTGACAGTGACGTAGATCTGTGTACATTAGTAAAGATAAATCCTAAACACATAATTCCATGAAACAAGCAAGATAAAAAGAGGTTTATTCTCAAAAAGTTTTAAGACTTACCATGCTTGGCACATGCCTATAATCCCTAGGACTTGGGAGGTACAGAGAGAAAGATCAGGAGTTTTAGGTCATCCTCTACTACATAGTAAGTTTGAGACGAGCCTGGACTACATGAAATCCTGTCTTTAAAAATGCCCCCACAGAAAAGTTATGTTTTAAAAATTTGTAAGATAGTATGCATTGTACACAGTTGCAGAAAATACATAGCAAAAATAAGGCTTAAAAATAAAATATTAGTATGCACGAAACCTTAAGTCATTCCATTGAGGAGAATGGAAAAGAAGAGAGAGGGGTTACATAGATGTCTCCTCAGCTGCATCTACAAGACTGATTTCTTTAAAACACACACACACATCTGAAGCATAATTTTAAGATTTGATAAAGTTGTGTTATGGGTCCATGGATTTTTATTATATTATTCTCTATACTTGTCTGCATGTTTGAAATATTTCATTATAAAAAATATATTTTTAAATCATCCAAGTGCAAGAGTATTTCTCAGAGGAATCACCAAAGCAAGAAAAATAAAACATCCCACTCAGCTTCTTTTCCCCTACAAGAACCATGAATTATGGAGCAAAGAATGCTTTGTGTTTATGAGAGTGATGCTTCTAAAGGATGCATAAGTGAGTATCCTTGCAAAGATCACTGTTCATTCATCTTGAATTCCAGACTAGAATATCCCACATTGGATTTGGCACAAGGCTACAGTCCCTAAAATATTAAGGTTAGCTCTGCTTAACATTTTATTGCTTAACAGAACACGTCAGGAATTCAGAGACAGGATCACCCAGCTAGCTCAGGGTGCCGCCGCACCCTTGGAGCTCTGAAAAGATAACTGTGGAAATTACTGGTGGAACTGTGTGAGCCCCTAAATGTCGCTATATTGTTTATCATTCTTGTAAGACCACAGCCATCAGAACACATGTGTGCACTTTTCCTAAAAATCTTTTGAGGGGTAGTTGTGTGAAACAATGATCTGTTGAATTTAATTCACAGATCAAAGAGGAAGGAAATTAACCAACACAGTAAATTGATTATTTCATGGGTGACATAACGAAGGCAATGATTTATCTTAATAAAGAGCAACTTCCCTCTAGTCCTTAACTGAATTCCAGCCAACGCAATAGTACTCGGCTGTTAATGACTTTGATGTTGATGTGGAAAAGTGAATGACTGCATAATCACTGAAATGGGACCTCATCACAGTTGGAAACGTTTAAGCCAAATCATTTTGGACTGTGAAAAGAGCCCTGAGTGGTGGATATTGGCTGGGTACCAGATCTTCAGTCTTAACTAAACAGGGCCTGAAAACTTTATCATATTGCACTGCTCTGGCTGGACTATAACTCTGACAGCTCACAGGGACTGGAGTTTAATGTATATGTCTGTGGCCTTATGGAGGAAAAAAAGAATTCCAGGGCTTACAGCCCCGATAATAAATACATGTCTATCAGCATTGAGCTGCAAGTGTAATTAGTTAAATCCATCTTTGGGAGAGGGAACAGAAGAAAGGAAACAGAAGTTAACTTGAAAAAAATTGAACCAAAAGCTTATTTTTATACCCCACGTTACTAAATATGGCTTAAGAGCTTGCAAGACAGCATTAGTCATGGGTGGCAGCCTCCACCTCCACCCCTCCTCCACCCTCATCACTAAATAATAAAATGCACTAAAGTTAGAGCTGCTATCAAGTCGGAACACTTGATGATTATTATTTGAGTTACAGCTCAGAAGTCTATGTGTCCTTGGGGACACAGGCGAGTCCCTGGTACCCACATTTTACTTCCTAGTGGGAGAAGGAAACAGTGCTGGTCTCAGCCCAGTCCCCAGCAGTCAGTCCAATGGATTTCCTCCTGTTCTAAAATCTAATCAGACCCTAGACAGTCTCAGCTTCCTCGAGTTAAATTATTACATCCGTGTATTATAATGCAAGTCTTCAGCAAGTCCCTGCAACACACCCCTATTCCCTCTGCATGTCCTAGACTCCAGCCTACCCTCCTCCCCTTCCCACTGTCCCTGGATGCTCCTCAGCAGAAATGGCAAGGAACTCTCCCAGTGAGACTTGTCCAAGCTTTGGGGCCACAGCGTGGAGAGCTGGACTTGCTAAGAAACAGCTATAGGCATTGCCAAAAGGGTTCCAGTCTCTCACCTATTAAAACACCACAAAGCCCCCAGCTTCAGAGATTCAAGATGACAGATTGTGAGCACTTTTCTTAAAAAAAAACTTTTGCCAAACTGCTCATTCAGGCCTGCCTCTGGGGTTGTCTCTGACCTCGCAGCTGCAAACACCGTAAGACCTAAGTAGAAGTCATTCGTGAGACTTCTGTGGCCTGGCCAAGAGCAACTTCTTTCTCTCCTCTCTTTTTTTAGTCAGTTTCTCCCAAGATTCTCTCCTCCTCCCACTAGGTACCAGCATGTGTCTGGGAGTTCTGCCCAACATATGAATGCCCCTCATAGGTCTCTTCCTATCTGCGGACTCTTTGATGACATCATCTGGGAAACTTTTAGGAAGCCTCTATCCTTTCCTTCTTTTCATTTTCTCTTTTTGTGCTCCCCAAACTATCCCTTCCCATGCACAACAAATTCTTTTGTCTTATCCTGCTCTCTTAAAATTCAATCTGAATCCAAATGCTTTTAATTTTTAGCCACATTTTACAAGCTTAGACTTTCAGGAATATATGTTATGAAAGCACTGAAAGAAAAGTCTTTCTTGTCATCAAAACCATAATAATTATGTGTCAAAGATAATTACTACTTGGTGTGTAATACATCTAATACCAAGTGACAGAGAAAGTAGTCTACCGGCAGACTAGAGTAGCTGCCGACTGGCTGAAATCTGATATAAAATTAACCACCAGGCTCAAGTGCTCTGCCCACTGGAATTTCACCAGATAAATCCTAACTCTACCTCCAAAAATATTTTTTAGCTATGGTTAGACTATTTGTATTTGTTGTTGGGAAATTTCTAAAAGTTCATATATTTATATATGCATGGAAATTAATTATATCTCTCATAAAGAGAGAAGACCATATTCTAAATGCCTGAGTTACAACGAGGAAGGTTATTGGACAGGGAGAATTGTTAATCAATTAACTAAAATCACAACTACACTCTGAGTAATAGGGTGGAGAAGATTTCAGAGAGATGCCTGTGGCTTTGCTCCACCACACCTGGATTTCTAATCAAAGTCCCACCTGGGAACATGAAGCTTGACAGCAAAGTATTTAACAAGAGATGGGCTAAACCAAGACTGGAACAAAGGAAGGTCAAAGGAAACTGAGGCATGGTCACAAAAGTAAAGCTTACTGTGCTTTGAGAGATGTCTTTTCACTAAGCAGGAGGATGACCATTTGAAATGCCATTCATAGGACTGGAAAGATAACTGTGGGTAAAGTGCTTGCTGCATAAACATAATGACCTGAGCTTGAATCCTAAGAACTGATATAAAAGCCAGATATGGAAAGCCTGTAATCCCAGCGCTGGGGAGATAGAAACAGGAGGATCCCTGGGCTTGTTGTCCCAGGTTCAGTGAAAGAGGCTCTATCAAAAAAAAAATAGTGTGGAGAAACAATTGAGGAAAATATCCCACATCGATATCTGACCTCTGTAAGCATATAAGCACACATAGGTGGGCATACACAAACACCTGTACACACATGTACACAATAATGCACACAGACACAAATGCTATACAGAAGTCTTCTCAAAGTTTTCTTTTGGAAAACTTTCTAGGTAAGATGAGGCCCAGCTTCTTGTGGCTCAGGGGTTCTCCTGACCCTTTTTACCATGAGCAAAACCAGTTGTACCAGAGAAAATTTGACCTAAGCCTAGCAAAGGGAAGTGCAGGTTGCCAGCAGACAGGGCTGCATGGTTTGCACATCATTTGAAGTACGTGTGAATCTTACCTATACCAGCAGCAGCAGCAGCAGCAGCAGCAGCAGCAGCAGCAGCAGCAAACACAGGAGGAGAGGCTAAGTGACTGAGCTGGTGTAACTGTCCCTGATTATAGAGATCACTAACAGCTTTGCATACACTTTCCTGTCTATTGCCCTTGCATAACAAATGGGTTTATAGGTCCAGCTGGTACACAGAAGCACAAGCGCAAAGGATTTTAGGGGACTTCAGTGACCCTCTGAAGTTCAAAGGGGACTGGTGGCTCCCTATCTTCCTTGTGAAGATTAAGCCAAAAGCCACCACAGCATTATTTCTGGGACCTTAAAAATGAACTCTGAAGGGGCTTGTGGAGTTTATAGACACCTCTACCAAAACCTTTATTGTTAGTTGAAATTACATACCTGTACTCCCAGCACTAGGGAGGCAGAGAAGCAGGAGGATGGTGAGTTTGAGGGTAGTCAGGGCTACATAAAAGAACCATGTCCAAAAGTAAGAAAAAAAGAAAAGGAAAACATTTGCTATTAATGACTTTTCACAAGAGCTGGTGAGCTTGCTGTGCAAAGGTGAGAACTTGAGTTCCATCCCCAGCATCTGCATGGTTCTACATGCTTGTAACCCTAACACTGAAGAAGTAGAGAGAGGTCAATTCCTGGTTCTCACTGACCACCTAGTCTAACCTAACTGGAGAGTCCCATGTTCCAGCGTGAGACCTTGTTTCAAAACACAAAGAAAGAGAAACAAGAAACAAAAGCAAAACCAAGGTAGATGGCTCCTAAGGAAAGAGCCCTGAGGTTAACCTCAGACCTCCACACAGAAATATGTATATACACATACCTTGGCACACACAAACAGGTCATTGTGACCTTATGCTAAACCATTTCTGCTCTTCATCAAGAATACAAGGCATTCCTTTTTAATATCCGAGGTTACAGTCTTGAAAATTACTGCTGTTGGGAGAAGTGACCTTTGGCAATGAATGGTATGGGTCATAAAATAATTCAAATGACTCTGTACATATTCCTAATAATAATAAAGTTTCTAAAAGGCTTCTGACTCTAGAAGTGAGAATACTTAGCATGGAAATCTCCAGTTGATAACCATTTATTTGCTCAGGAAATATGGCTTCATCATCCTGACTACGGAGAGTGTCACAGATTTCATGCAATACAAATTGTACCAGCTTAAAAAGAAAAAGAAAAAAAAATCGAGCCATTCCTCACTGGAAAGAAACCTCGTGTCCTTTGCACCTCTGCCCTCGGTTTGGCTTCTGATGTTTCTGTGGAATTCTCCTGTAACTATCCTTTCCCTTAACAGCAGTCTGCTAGAAGACATGTGCTGCTACTGTTATCCCTGTCCTCTGTTTAAGGATGCAGAGAACAAGTTCCCTGTGCACCGTTCCACACATGTGACCTGCTGTGAGGGTAGTGGGGGTAGAAAAGAACTAATTTGAATTGCACCTCAGTTAAAGAGCTAGTTTTTAAATATTTCATTGTGCAAATATAGACGGCTAATCTCACATCGAAAGCTGGTAAAGAATTGCACATTTATGTATCCTCTTCAACGCTAAGATTTTAAGATAGAAACGAACGCTGCTTTCCATTTGACCATTAGCAAGAGAAGTCAAGGGAAGTGAAAGGAAACGCTTAAACATGAACAGGATGAAACTGCCGTCAGGAAGTAAAGCTATCTGCACTCTAACGTCCATGGATTGAGTTCAGAGTTTCTTCTCAAACTAGAAAAAACACAATGCGTTAAGATTTTTCTCTATGCAAACTCCTGTTTTGAACCCACTTTAATTTTCCAAAGAACATTTATTAAATGATATTGATTGTCTTAAATACATGACCAAAATATATTTCTAACAAAACCAAAATAGACTTTAGGATAAATCTGTGTATACATATAGAGAACTTTCAAATCCTAAGAATATTGAAAATCAAATGGAGGTCAACAAGACAGGTCAGTGGGTAAAGGCGCTTGCTGCCAAGCCTGGCCACCTGAGTTTAATTCCTGGAACCCACATGATGCAAGAAGAGAGCTGGCTCCAGCAAGCTGTCCTCTGATCTCCATACATGCACAATGGCATGTGTGCTCCTCCTATACACATACACACATATGCACACATATAATAAACAAATATAACTTTAAAAATTAAATGGTCCAATTAGTATGTACTCCTTAGTATACCTACCATAACCCATAGTTTTTGGTAGAGTTTAAGATAGAATGCAATGACTAAAGTAGACAAAATTACCCAAGAAACACTCAAAATAATGCTTAATAATACTCAAAATATTCAAAAATGTGTATTAAACATATTTCGGATGGTCTTATTTCTTATACATAGTTATTAAATGCCATTTTTTAAATAATCATTTATTTTTATGTATCTGAGTATTTTGCCTTAATATATATAGGCACACCTGTGCCATGCTATGCCCACAGATCTCAGAAGAGGGTGTCAGGTCAGGTCCCCTGGAACTGGAGTTACAGATGGTTATTAACTGCAAAGATGGTGCTGGGAACAGAACCCAGGTCCTCTGCAAGAGCAGCCAGTGCTCTTAACTGCTGAACCATCTCTCCAGACCCCTAAATGCAATTTCTTGATTCATGAAACACCAGGTATCATCTCCTGGGAATACTTGGGTATCCCAGCCTTCTCTCACCTATGTGGAATGTGGATCCCAAGACAGGCTGGAGTAATTTGTCATTCCTGACATCCACTTCCTTGAGAGATCTGATTGGATTGAAGTGATGCAAATAGAAAAAGAAAACACACAAACCAGGGGAATTCACACACACAAAATACAACTGGGGTCTCTCCTCTTTGTTACTAATGAAGAGTTTTCAAATGAAACATATTTATCTTCAGTCACACTCAAAATAAATAACCTTGCAAAATTGTTAAAGAAAGAGAAGCTGGCAAACAATGTAAAAATAACAAATGGCTCAGATGCTTGTTTTTACAAATCAGTGCCACAACACTGCGAACATGGTGGCTGGCATGCTTTCTGAAACTACGCCTGTCAATACATCACTCAATAAAGAGATGAGGGTTTTTGTTGATTTCTTTGTTTTATTTTCAACCAAGAACATAAGAACACCATCTCTGAAGTGAGGTGTTTACCAATGTTGGTGCTGACTAGTTTGTTCAGTGCCATGACTGGAAAAGAGTTCTGAGTACTGGACTGTGACCCAAGCCACTGAGTGCTCAAGTGTCCTTTGACTGCTTCTCCTCCCTTATAACCTTCTGAGCATCTATTTTACATATATTTAATTAACTCGCCCGAGAGGTAGATAAAGCTCCACAATTCCCTAGATTCCTTTAATGATCTCTTAAGGATTAGCGTTAAGTATTACTAAAATACTCTGGGTTTTGTGTAGGGAAGACCAGCCCAGAGTGCCAATTTTCTGCTCTTACCACCACTTTTCTTTATGTGGAAACTAATCTTTCCAGGGGTGTTAAATATCATCTAACCAATGATAGGAGCACTGACCTGCTTTGCCTTACAATGAGTTGAGCATGGTTCATTTATTCGCAAAACCAAAGCGCAGGAAAATAGATGAATCTTTCCAATAAGAGAAAAGTGGGAACTTCCCTGATGAATACCGAAGACGTGGGGTATTTGAGAAAATAAATTAGAGGAATGCATTATCTGGAGACGTTTCCTGCCACTAAGCCAGCCCCACGCAGACTGATAACAGAGAAAGCCCAGAAGGTGCTCTCTCTCTCAAACGTGGCCTACGTCAACGGCACATTTCTGCAATGTCAGGCTGAGAGCCATCGATGGTCACAGGCAGAAGGATGTGTGTTGATGGATCCCATCCAGAACGTGAGAGGTGATTCCTGGGTGACTCAGATGTTGGACATATTTGGCTCCGGTGACAGTGCTTCTGATTCTAAATCAAAACCATCCTCCCGGTTTCGTTCTGTGCATTACATAACATGAGTAGGCTGTCACATGCATAATTATCACTGCTCATGAGAAACAGGCCCAGAAGAATTCTCTGACCTTGGGTTGATAAATTGTGTAGGAGGAACGAGAGGCTCAGAACTGCCAGTCTCAGTTACAGTCTCTGAAAAATTAAGTTGAACTGAAGGAAAATCAAGCTTCTGCGACGTCCATTTCTCGGTAGGCTGATGCTCTAATCTATTGAAGACTGCTCCTCGGGACCTGGGTTCAGGCCCTACCTCTGCTCATCAGTCAGCACGTCATTCCCAGCACTAAACAACATACTTGTAATTTCCAACCCGACTGGAATTAGCTCCTGAGAGGAGCAGGGAGGGGGAAAGAGGGGGAGGAAGTTAGAAAGAAATGGCTCAAAAAGCACTCTTTCTAAATCAGAACCATCTGCTAGAGTCATAAATGGTTTTAAGTGAAACAGCGACAAGCGAGTTCACAGAGAGTAGAAAAGAATGAAGCCACCCCTCACGGAAAGTTCCCAGGTAACAAAACGGTACCGCCATATATTAGAGCAAACTTTTGAACCTGCTTGGTGGCTGACACTTGGCATTTTGTATTTGGCTCCTATTACAAAGCACCATGTAGTACTAAGGACCTCTGTGTGTCGTTTTGAAATGCTGGGCGGGACTTGGCTACCTTACATAGACTTGTCATCGTCCATTAATCTCACTGAAGACCTTCAGACTATGATTCCTCAGAGAACTTTCCTAGAAGGAGCAAGGAATGGGAAGCTCTACTCTTCAGCTCTACCAAACATGAACTGTAACTCACTGCCTCTTCCTACAGTTAAGAAAACACTGAAATCCAAAATGGAGCATCACTAACACAGAAGAAATTTCACCTTCTACTCTCTGGTTCTGAGAGGTGTCAGGTAGTTTGAAAACATCTTAACAAAAACCACAAGATGACCCAGTAGGTTAAAAACACTTACCACCAAGCCTGACAAGTTTGATCCCTGAGATTCGAATAGCAGAGGAGAAAACTGACTCCTAAAAGTTGTCCTCTGACCTACACACACACGCACATCTCAAAATAAATAATATAATTTTCAAGATTTATTTATGTATGTGTGTATGAGTGTTTTGTCTGCATGTAACTGCATACATGCATGCAGTGCCCACAGAGGCCAGAAGAGAGTCTCAAGCCCCCTAGAAGTGGAGTTATGGTCAGTTGTGAGCTACCATATGGGTGCTGGGAATTGAACCTGGGTCCTCTGAAAGAGCAAGAAGTCCTTGTAACCACTAAACCATCTCTCCAGCCCTCATAAATGTAATTTTTAATTAAAAAAAAATCTTAACAAGGACATTCTAGAAGGAAATTATAAGATGCTCAACACAACTTGTCTTCTGGGTACAGGCCTTCAAGAAGACAAATTGAAATAGTACATTGAGAAAAATCACAGCAGTTGCAAGAAAAACGTGTTTCGCAGAATAAGCCAGACTCAGAATAATATGTATGTTTTTATCTCTCTTGGAAAAAAAAAAATGACATGAACACAAAAGAGGGACTACTGGGAAAAAGCAAGGAGGCTGGAGAGAGCAGAGGAAAGAGACAGAAAGACGCGGGCCAAAGGGTGTGTGGAAATGATCTAATCATAATACGCGCACTTGTGGAAATGTTACAGTGAAGTCCATTAATTGTACAATTAATATGCACCAATAACTATAATAATAACATAGCATGAAAAGTCACAAGTTCTAAACCAGTTGTGTACCAGTACAGAAATTCTTTAGTGAGATTTCTAATAAAAAAAAAAGTCAGTATAATCCTAAAACAGTCTTTGTGATTTTTATTTCACTTGAAATGTAGCGATTTCAAGGATTTACTAACATTGAATTGAATGTATTTTAGGTATTTGCCTATATAAATATGCTGCAAGAAATAACCAAGAATCTTAAAAGCAACAGAGCACTGTTAAAAGTGGTAAAAGTGGACATATCTATATCACAGTTTTTATTACTATAACAAATGTGGAATTAACAAGGAGTAGAGAATAGAAAGAACAGAAAACACCAACCAGTTCTTTTAATCCAGGCCTGGCGTCTCAATAAGGTGAGTAGAAAACATCAGGGCGGGGTGGAATCGAGGAGGGTAGCAGTGCAATAAGGAATTTCTTTAAAAGCAAACATCAAATTGCAACCACATCAATCATTCCCTGATTTTAAAAAAATAGATGAGTGTTTTTCCCCACAGTTGGAAATTTCATTACTTCTGTATGCTTCTTCTTTGTTTATAAGCTGACTAAGAACTCCTGGAAGTTTTGCTTTCGTTTGGGAAGAGGGGTCAGATTTTTGATGGCCCCAAATGTACCCAAGGGAGTCCACTCCACGATCAAGTTTAACTTATTTTTCTTTCCCTTCTTAGCTTTTTCTTGTGGCAGAACAATAAATATATCTTTCAAATATAGCGTTATAAAACAGGCTCCCCACTGTGCTACACTAGCCAAAGAGTTACTCACATTATGGGGTCCTAATGAGAGACAGATCTTTCAAACTCACATCTAAAATGTCATTTTACACATGACTGTTTTATGGCATAAGAAACAGCGGCCAAACAAGCAAATAGGTTATTATACTGAATTAAGAAGATGGAAAAAAGGGTGAGAATCTATTTTATATTTTTGACATCTATAATTTAGCAATTATTTTTTTCTCTTGATTTTTGCATGTTCAAGCCAGTAAAAAGGTTCAGAGAAGAAAAACGATGAACAAAAATGATCCAAAATTTCTGTAAAGGAATAGGTAAAATTTTTGGAACTGGTTGACTCTGGAAAGAATCCAGTAAACAAAACTTCATTCAAAAATGGCTTTGCAGGGAAAGTTTCACAGAGCCAAAAGTAGACACAGACTTGGAAAAATAAATGAGACATAAATGACACAAAGGAAAACCAATCACCTGTCTTTTCAGTGGCAATAGGACACAGTTGGTAAAAATTTTCAAGTCTGAAACTCTTATTTTAGAGGCAGGAAATATCAGGTAACCCAACAGAAAGGAGTTCTTTCATGCACTGTTCAGGGCTGTATGTTTCCGATTGTTTATGGTTGATGTTGACTTCTAATGCACTCTTTCACCACATCCTAACACCTGGGTGAAATGCAGGCATTCATTCAGAAAAAGCAAGCAAATGCTTTTGGGATAAAATAAAAGATGTACATGATTTAAACTAAATTCTGCTCACAGGAAACTGTAATTAGGACTGCTCGCACTGCATTGTTCGTTGGTGGAGAGTGTGGAAAAGAAGCAGCACTGTCTCCACTTAGGAAGTTTCAGTCACTGGGGGAATCACAGTGAAGGATGAGGACAGGACGAGTCCCTGCTCTTCTGCCACCTCTCACTCTGAACTCCTATCCACAGTCTGATTCTCTACATGGCTTGTCGTCTGTCTTCGGGAGTCCCTCTCTTTCCTCATCGTAGTCTTTACAAAGCATGAAGCTCCACTTTATCATAGCTGTTGCAGGGCATCACTTTCATTATTTTTGCATGGGCTGGAGCAGCAAAGCGGACTCTAAGCCACTTACATGTTTTCTGCCATTTCTCCTAGTGGAAGCTCTACCCAGCCAGCATCGTCCTTAAGCCTGTTCTTCCCTATGTTCCTAAAGCTTTGCTCTATGTCAACTTCCTTTTTTTTTTTTTTTTTTCCTGTCCCCATTATTCTTGTGATGGCTAGGATGCTATTGTCATATCTGCACAATTAAGTTTCCCTACATTTAGAACATGCCTTCTTGCTTTTCTATTGCAGTACATGAACAATGCTTAGCAACAAGGTCACTTTAGGAAAGAGAAAGATTGGGATAGAAGGGAAGTCTCAGCTACTAAACAATAAGGGGTGTGTGTGTGTGCATGTGTGTGTGTGTGTGTGTGTGTGTGTGTGTGTATGTGTGTGTGCGTGTCCCACATGGAAACCGGAGGTTAATCTCAGGTGTCGTTCCTGCCTGTGCACATTATTTTGAATCAGGGTCTCTTATGGGCCTAGGGCTCACCTAATTAAGCTAAGTGGCTATCCAGTGAGCCCCAGGGATCCTCTGGTCCACTCCCCAGGGGCCTTGCTATGCCCTGCCTTTTATTAACATGAGCTCTGGGTATGGAGATCAGGCATTCTTGCCTACAAGACGTACCATACTGACTGAGGTATCTCCCCAGTCCCATTAAAAAGTCTTTTAAAAAAGATACTATCTCTTCCAGCTCAGGAGGGTTGTAAGATGAAACAAAAAGAGGGAGCAAAAGAATTAGGCTCAACACCCCTCTCTGATTCAGTCTAGAGAGAGGATGGCATCGTAGATAAGAGAGCAGAGTGCTCTGGTTGAAAAACTCGGAGGAAATCCTTTCACAGAGCTTGCTATGTAAAAATTTGCTCACAGAGATAAAAGAGGAATTAGCTTTACTGAGTAATTTCTGTCTCCAATGCTCTGGATGGATCATAGACATCTACAGAATAGGGATCTCAGAAAGTAGCTGAATTGCGAGACAGCAAGATTCTCGGTAAGGTTTCTCACAGTAATTGTCTGAAGCAGAATGAGACTGGGCCAGGACCACAGGGGTCTGTGCTGTGGGCAGAGCCCGCAGTGAGGCTGCAAGGATACCCCCACCTGCAGATGTGTGGCTTGATTCTTCAGCCAACACATGGCACACAGTCAGCAAAAGAGAACAGACATGCTCACAGACCACAGGAGTGAGAAAAGAGCACAAAGATGCATTAGGCTACTGTTCCATTCAGACACTATCTTAGCAAAGAAGAAGGGACATGAGAGGTTGGGTACTTTCCCAAATAAGGTTGAAAACAATCACCAAAGTGAACTGAATGTAATCCCTTCTCTACTGCTCTTCCCGTTCATTCACCTAGAAAAAAAAATACATAATTCTCTCCATTACTGGTATAAATACAGTATAACAAATATTACACTAAATAAATTACAATATAATTTGTAGCATAATAGTATAGCATATACAATGAGGTTAATAAATTGGTATGACAAACCTAGTAAATAGTTCATAATTTTGCTATTTGTTGTACATAGTATTTTGTTAAGACTTCACTTTATTTATACATATGCTTTTGAGAGTTCTCTTAAACAAAACTGAAAAACAAAGTCATTGAAATAAGCATTATCTCTTCCCTTCCTAACAACGCTGAAGCAAAATGGTGTCATCTCCGTCTCTGACTCACTGTTTCTCTTGCTCTTTGCCTTTTTTCTAAATTTTCCTATTATACAATGTATAGTTTATCTTCGTGTGTGTGTTTGTGATGTCTTCTCATGTGCACATGTATGTACAGGTGCCCATGCATGTGTACATGCAGGGTCCTCCTCAGCCCCTTTCTACTTGTTCTGTTTGTTTTGAACAGGGTCTCTCACTGAACTGGATGGAGCTCATCAATTCAGCTAGACTGACTGATGGATGAGCTCCAGGTATCCACTTGGCTTTACCTGCCCCCACAGTGCTGGAGTCACAGACGCCCCACTGCGCCCATCTTCCACAAGATTCTGAGGATCTGAAACCAAGCGTTCGTGTTTGTAAGACAGGCACTTTACAGATCAAGTCATCAAGGCCCAAGATATAGCTTATCTTTAAGATAGTATTTCAGTGTTTTTCTGTGTGAAAAAGACTTACAAAATGGATCTGAAGAAAATCTGGCAAACATCTCAATTTTTCCTTACCCACCAAGAAGCATGCTTTCTTCTTCATTACCCTCCAGAAGTAAATGTATTTTCTGCCTTTTATGCCTTCCAATTGCAGAATCTTTAATAAAAATAAGCATTCAAAGACAACCACATTAATAGCAAGAAGATTCTTGAAATCTGCTTTTATTAAACACCAAAATATTCTGTAGATTATTCTAAGACAATACATTAAAATCCTATTGCTTTTTGTAAAATTGTAAAAGATTATAACACCCAATGCCATTCCTAAAATCTTGCGTTTTACAGAACCAATGGAGGAATCTAAAGCACAAAACCCGATATTCTAAATGTACAGTTTTAAGAATAATCAATATTATAGGCATAAATGTCCTCAAGGTCATCAGCTATCCTTCCTTTCTCTTTAGGACTATGATGTTTCCTCCTGCGCTTTCTGCCTAGGAAAGAGCTCACCTGTTCCTGCAGCTTCAAACACAGTAAAACTTTTGTTTCCAAAATATTGGCAAGTCAGTTAGACAAAGCCAACATTGTGCTCCCTAAGTATCAATGCTTTCGGAAGGAAATTAGCTTCTGGGTTTTGTTTTGTTTTGCTTTTACAACTACCTTGTATTTACATCACACTTTTCCCTGCATGTCACAGAGTGATTTACAGGTGTTAACTGATTCATACTTACAAAGAAGTTGATGGAAGACACAATATTTTGGTGCCAGTGTTAGAAACAAAGATCCAGAAAGGACATCAGTAGCAAGAAATCAGAAAAGCAACAGAAATAAAAATATAGGAATTGCACTGTAGGCTGGCTTCATTCACTGGCTCTCCAAAGAGCAAGTGGTACCAAACAAACAAGAGCTGTAGGCATCAGCGTTGTCTGAAGAGGCTTATCTTTTTAGCTTTCCTGGGCCTTAGATCCCTGTTTGCTAAACCTGTCAAGTGCTGGAATCCTGAGCTTGGAAGACAACTAAACTCAGAAATGATCATAGTGTTTACTCAAGAAAGCATACGTTCACATATACATTTCTATACATAGTTGTTGAACCTAATCAAGATGAAGTTCTACCTTTGATTTTTTTTTTTTACTTTAAAAACAAATGCCTTTTACTCATACCAAGCATGAGCAAGAAAAACACATGCCATTTGTTTCTAGAGAGAAATACAACATTGATAAGTATCTATACTTCTTAGGCATAGTTCCTTCCATTTATCTTTCTGTTCCACCTTCCCTACTATGCAAATGTGAGCAATACTGACTTCCTGCTAACACTGACATAATAATATTGTCTTTTTAAATGGTATTTTGGTATATAAGTTTCATAATTTTATAATTATGAAAAGTATTTGTTTTTCAGACCTAAAATTCTGAGCTCTTAATTTTTTAATGTGCTCACTCTTTACCAAGGAGAAAACTGAAATTTAAGAGTGTGCTGGCAGCCTTTTCTAATTTTACTTTGCCACCTTGGTCCCTGATTCCGGTGTCTTTGGGAGATGACCGCTGCATCCGCACAGCTTCCCTGTCTCTCCTGCCTCTCTCATTCAGGTCTTCTGTGAGTAAGCTGTGTCTAGCACTAAGAGCCGATGCCCTGTGCTGTTTGTCCATGTCAATCACCCCTCTTTTTATCCCACACCTCAACTCTACCACTCAAATATGAAAGAAACAACTAGCAATGGTGACTAGAATTTTCTCATTATAAGAGCAAGAAAGGACTATTATCTGTTCTGAGGCCATGTTGAAAATGACAGGAAAAAAAATGTTGCTTGATACATACATTCCCAAAGGCAGAGAATTCACTCCATTCTGTCCTCTTACACACTTCCACAGGATGTTTCTATAAGCCTGAATTATTTTATTACACACCCAGGAATATTTAGGTACAATCTAAGGTCAGGAACGGTGATCAGAGTGACCTATCACATGCACTGCTTTGTTCACAATATAATAGAGACCAGAAAGTACTGTATTTGTTTGGTTTGGATGCTGAGTTTTCTTTATTCCTCTCCACGAAATCTTGCATTACAACAAAATAAGATCACAATCTTGGTCAGTTTGTGACTAAAGGAGATGACTGAGAGAATCTAAATATAGTGAAAAACAAGTGACTGCCACTGATATCCAGCATGAAAGATTTCAACCTTGTCTTTAGAGGATGGGCTGGTTTTATGTAACCCAAATTAACCTCAACAGGAAAACTGGCCCTGTTTGGGGGGCAAATCAGGAAAACAGAACTAAATTTATGAATAACAAGAATATGCAGCCATTCAAAACAATGGACTTTCTTTTTGAAGATTTTTTTTATAACTCCTTCTTGAATCGATAAATGAGAAACAGGTAGAACAAAGCCCATGGGAACTCTTTTACTCCAGGCAGACACAGTCTTCCTGTTATTAGGGTCAATGCACAGAGAACAAACAGCAGAGAGCAAATACTTCTTTTTAAAAGGATCTTATACATCACAATTTAATGCTAAAAGATGATTTGTCAAATGGAAATCCATTAGTAATTTTTCTTTCCAGAATGATATAACTTTGAAAAATGAATAGTATTAAATACAGGAAGTAACTTAATTCACAATGAATCCATCCCCATCATTACTGATAATGATAATCACTCACAAGACATATCCTGATGTCCTTTGCATATTCATTCATTAGCCAAGCTGGCAAATCATCACTGAAGCACATGGATTATCCATGAGTGTCAAGCAAAAAGCACCATAAGCCATTCAACGTTAGCTTATATTTTTACCAAGGGGTAGAACATTGGTTGACGGTTTTATATTTATAGTTTGGGGTGGGAGACAAACCTTAGTCATTTTAACTTCTAATCACTTAATTCTACATGATTCAGACTGAATTGCTCATATTATATGTCAGACTAAAGAATAAGTAATCTTGATATTTAGAAATTTGCAATCCTAAAATCTGTGACACATAGTTCTTAAAGCAGTGATTCAAACTCTGACAAATAACATAAATGGGCTTATCTATTAAGAGTCAACACGTTCCTGGTGACAGGTATTTCATCTCAAATAGCCTGAAGTTCTTCTTCATTATGTTAAACAACCATTATTCTCCAGTTCTGAACTAGAAAAACAAGGTACACATCATTGAAAGTCTTGCCATGAGTCATTTGGCAATTATCTGAGAATAATTATGGTTGGAATTCTGACTCACAAATAATGTAACCATTCAGCCACCTTCTTTGTGCAAAGGCTTAGTGTGAAAGGGAAACAAGGAAATAAAGTAAACGTCTGTCTCCAATATTCAGAACATCTGCATGAGTGAAAATTATTCAAAAAGATACCATGAATTTTTAAAATGAAATGCAGCATGTAAAAATTAAGCACCTGGTCTTTTCCTGTATATTTCATTAAAAAATTCTAAATAGACCATCACCAGCTGTACATTTTACTGCATTTTATATCATGGCAGGCAGTCAAAGCAATACCATATATTCTCTCAACTGAGTTCCACATAAAAATTAATAAAAAAATAAGAAGGAAAAAGATGGAACATGCCTCCTGTCAGACACAATGAGGAGTTCATAATGCCACACACCAACAAAGACATGAAAATAATCCAAAAAAAGGAAACCTGACTCTAAACAGAATCCATGAGATAAAAGAAAGGAGATCCTGCTCTATGTTTTGTTCAGACTTCCTAAATGAAACATAGGAATTTAGGTGGGAAATTTCATCTGGTTTTAGAAAAACGATGTGTTTACTTTTTAAAAACCTAGGGAAATGAGTAGAGAAATCATCTTACTGTCATTTTTTTTTGTCATGTAACCTGATGATTCATACGCCAATCAAAAAGAATGTGCATGTTATAAGACAGGATGCAACAGTCTCTAAACTTGACAGTTGGTTGGCACATACTGCACCACCGATACCAATCAAGTTTCCATACTGTTAAGAGGAAAAAAGGGGAAAAACGTGGGGAAAATTTCTAAAACAAGAACCTTTGTGTCAAGGTGGCAGATGAGTTTAAATGGCAATGGGCATCTCCAACTGTTTTATGTTCGTTGATAATAAAGAAGAATTTGAAATGTTTTCCTCTTTAAAAACAGCTATCAGTTCTATGATCATATTCCCTCAGTAGTATTTAGAGATGCAATAGTGCTTTGTAGATATTTCTTTTTTAATTTCTATTTGATCAAGCATGATTAACTGTGGCCACATACTATGAACATCAGCTTCTTCTTTACAGATCTTCTGCTGATAGCTCTCTTTCTTTAAGGACGGAAGGGAAACCCTAGCCAGGCATCACATTAAGTCTAGCTAGATTTAACTTTGCTATGTAGACCTCAGAATATTATTTTCCAAATATGAATGCCAAGCATTGTTCTAGGTGATGGGGATAAACAGCAAGGAAAACTCTCTCGATCCACACCCCCAACACCATCTATAAAATGAGGGATAGTCCTGAACAGAAGCTAAGGAAGCTAAAGAAGGCTTAGCCTTTCTTCCATTCTGTATCTCTTGTGAACAGGAAGTTGTAAGCTCAGGCAGAGCCAAGCCCAGTTTCATCACAGCCTTCAGGTGAGTGACAATGTGGGCTTGTTGTTTTGATTTTGAAAAATACTTATTGTTCTCAGCAAAAATATTTTTCTGTAGGGCAAGTAGTAAAAAAATGAAAATGAAACACTGGTTTTCTTTCTTTTTATTATTAATTTTTTTTTATTTTATGTGTCTGAGTGTATTGCTTGCATGTAGGTAGGTACACTCATGTTGGGCAATGCCTGAGGAGGTCAGAAGAGGGTGTCATATTTCCTGGAACTGGAGTTACAGATGGTTGTTAGTTGCCATATGGGTGTTGGGAATAGAACACAGGTCCTCTGCAAGAGCAGCCAGTGCTCTTAACTGCTGAGCCATCTCTCCAGCCCCTGTTTTTCTTTCTTAAAAATATAAATTTTTAATGTTGTGGTATACTAAAGATGATTACTATGGTGATTTTAACTATTTCTTTAACCATCAAAATATACACAAGATTTTTAAACTCATGTATCTATCTGAAAAAATTGAATTATTTTTCTACTAAACCTCTTGATTGTTATTAAATGCTTTGGAACAGAAGACAGTCATTTATTGACCAAAGGAAACTAGTTTGGGGAATTTCTTTTTATAAAGACATTTCACACAAATCTATCACATGCCTTGACCATATCCCCCACACTTCCCTTGTGTGTTCTCCTTTAAGACTCATGCCTCTGCTAATTTCATGAGAAAATATGGAAAAATCTATATTTGCTTTCTAAACCACACTCTGAAGGGGAGAGACACGGGAAATAAGAGCATACATGGCTTTCTTCAATATTTGGCTTTTTTTAATCCCAAATTTACAAAGGCACATAAAATCATGTTACTATTGTAGAACTGAACAAAAAAATTAAAAGACTATAACTTTAGGGTTTTCTGTTGTCTATTAAATCCTAAAGAAACAATATGATTGACAGGCAATTTTGGATAGGAAAAGTATAACAAAAGTTGGCAGCACTTTAATAATTTTCTATTTATGAGGAAAAAAGTAGGCAAAGAAAGTATGATGATTTTATTAAATGTCCCTTTACATCAACTTAGCGTATGGCTGCCTAAAGAGTGAAAATTCAGATTTTATTTCTTACCTGGGAATCTTGCTTCATTTTATCATCTTTTAATTAATTTTTTATTGTGTTTATTAAGAGTTCTCAAATTTTTTCACATAGTCTGCCTGAAAAGGGCGTTTCTTAACATTTGACCTTTTTAGAATAAACAAATTCAATGAAAAAGAATTTCAATGACAGTTTAACTCATAGTATCATTCCTCAATCCCCCCTCTAAAAAAGGGTAAAAACTTTTTCATGGGAATAGGAAAAAAAAGCTATTTTAGTGACCTTTTGTCCCTCCCTAAGAGGAAGAAGTCTGACAGGTAGATATATGGGGAGTTTGTTATTGTAAATTCCAGATCTTGTGATTATCTCTGACTCAACTTCTGGGGTTTTATCTGGAATTCCTGCAAAGGGTCAACAAGTGTATTGCTGTCTGTCTTCACCTTCTTGTGACCCTGATTTTAAACTGTACCTTGTTGAAGTAAGAAAATAGATTAAAGGGTTGCATTTCAGCTGGCTAATGTAAGAATGGGATGAATTTGAAAACATATAATTACCTCAAGCAAGGAAAAATTTACAACTTTCTGATATATTTATGTATACCTGATTTTGTTGTCCTTTAATGGTGGAATTTGAAGAAAAAAATCTAGTATCATTTTATTTAATAAATTTTCAGAGTTGAATGTTTCAGTGCCTTATACAGGCCTGAGTATATATTGTTTGAATGGTATTACTATAATTAAATGCTTTCATGTGTAGATCAATAGCTGCAAATCTATTTATACTAACGCATCTTAACAGATTAAAAAAGTAGTAAAGATTCATAGCAGCTAAAAATCTTAGGAAAACAGAAAAATTTATATAATGAAACACAACTTGTCACCATAACTCACCTATATGTCTAGACTATGAAAATGAAATGGGAAAATTTTAAGTATAAAATTAATCCAGTTTGATGGTCCAGAATGACAGAAGTGTTAGTGTAAAAGATAGTGGGGACAGGAGCTAAGAAAGTCACAAACCAGCCATTAACACACATACGCATTTGTGGAAATGTCACAGTGAAACATCTTACTCTGTATAATCAATATATGCTACTACTAATACAAAAATAAAGCATAGGGGAAGTTCATTTGCTAAAAATAGAACACTCATGAATGGTTAAAATAGTAGAAACAATTGTACAAAAAGAAAGAAAAAATTCAGACGAACATTTAGAAAACCTCCTGGAATGAAGAAACTCTGGTGTGATATTTCAAGGGGCAGTTTGGTTGTGAGCTCAAGACACTTGCTACATGAATGAATTTAGCATAACTGACCTCTCCAAACCCATTTTTCTATCATTGAAAAAAATCAAACTGTGGCACCTATTCTGAATCTCTTAAATCTGATCTGAAAATAAAAAAACATGTATTTGCCATAATACTTGGCACACGGGAGTTTCTTGTTGCTTTGTGAAAGTGCCCAATGTAAATTGAACAAAGAAAATATTTTACTGAAAACAAGTACAAAAATTACCTTCTAATAATATAGGTGACTAAAATATTACTATAGGTCAAAATACAAAGCACCAATCAATCTCAGATGAAGTTGTGGGATAAAATTAAAGTCTTATTATTAGAAAAGGAAAGGAATGTCCATAAAGAACCAATCCATGAATTTGGTGTATTGTCTGAGACAGAATAATACATGGAAGTCATGAGCTCCGGGTGCAATCGTCATTTGTGTCATACTTTATCCTCTGATATTTTTAAAGATTTGTGGAAAACTGAAAGTTGAGAACATTGGAAAATTAAAATAAAGTTATCATAAGAGTAATGATTATTTGAGATGATGAAATCCAGTATGCGCATATATTCACCAGCATTCTTTTTTTTTACTATTTCTCTTAATTTGAGAAAAAAGTGGCACACGAAACAGATTTTGAGGAACAAACACAGTCTTCATTTAAAGCTGGAAAATGAAGTGAAAGATCTAGTCATGTATTTCCCATCATCATAGTTTTTCCTTTTGATCAAGTTTCAGTGGAAATTTTGTCAAAATAAATATGCTGCCATGATTCTGTCTTAACACATTTTCACAGTGCTTTGGTTAAAATTACTGCTCAGGTCAGCCAATCTGTGCAAGGTGGGTTTGCTTTAGAAATGAGTGCAGATGAGGGCTCAGTGGTTAAGAACACTGGCCGCTCTTGCAGAGGACCTGGGTTTGATTCCCAGCACCCACATGGTAGCTAAGAACCATTCGAAACTCCAGCTCCAGGTGATCCGACACCCTCTTCTGACCTCCATGGGCATTGCACAACATCGGTGCACTTATAACCATGCAGGCAATGCACTCATAAATAAAAATAATAAGATAAAATATTTTTAAAGACATGATTGCAGAGAACTTGTGACAGCACACAGAACAGACAGAGTAAGTTTTTGTTTTCATCAGCTTCCTTACATTATTGCCTACTTTGCCAACACTGACATTTCAGGTATTTATGCTATCTTTTGTTGGTACATGGAAGTAACCATACTGAGAAAATAACAGACAGCAAAGATTGTCTAGTAAACATCTTTAATTCATAATGTACCACTGATAATGAAATGAATTCTCCTATTCATAGAAAATAAAATCTTGGCTCTTATTTGATTAAAACTTCTTTTCTTTCAGGGCTGGAACTGAAACCCAGTTCCTCAAACATGTGAGGAAAACCTCTCATTTGCTACCCCTAGTAAACACACACCAGTCCCCTAATATCTTCATTTTACCTTTTCAGCTACTTCTTAATCAATTCATGGATTGAATGTACTCCAAGGCTCCATAAGAACATTGTACATAGGTAACAAAATATCAAATTAATTGTAATTATGTGCATATATATAAATATATATCAGATTTTGTTATGTGTGTGTGTGTTACAGAAGTAGTTGAAATAGTAGTGATAGAGTGAATGTGTGGTTCCCACTGGCCAATTTGCATGACTGTAATTTTATGGATATATTTGAATCCTCCCAGCTAGTCATCCTTACTTGCAATTCTTGTCCTCCTACCAGAAATATCTAATACATTTTGTACTATATTTCCTTTCTTTTTCTTTATGGGATTTTCCACACAAATATACATTTAGGCAACCTACTGTTAGTGTTGACCTAAATTTGAACTTAACAAAAATAGAATCAAACTAAAAAAAATCCTTCCATAACACGCTTTCAAACTCAACATTAAGTTGCAGGGATAAGCTCGTGGTAGTAACTGTGCAGGCACCACTTCATCTTCATCTGGTTCTATTATCTGTTCTGTCAAAGTTTCTTTTTGCAGTTAAACACGCTGGGTGTTGTACTGAAAAAGATTCACACTGAAATGTAAAAGTGTCTCTAGGAGATCTACTGCTGATCATGGGGATGACCATATTGAACTTGACTTGGAAAAGACAAATTGTTTTCTAGAAAATAATGATTTATGAAACCCACAGCAGTGTGTTAAAATTCATGCTGTTCCTCACGTCTAAAAAACATGGTCTTATTAGACCTTGTGATTAGTGTCTGCTAAATGTACTATAAAGCTTTAACTGATATTTCTTTGGTAGCTAAAGAGCTTGAATATCTTTTCATGTTCATTACCATTTGCATTTCCTTTCCAAAAATAATTATATATTACTTTTTAGACTCTTTCACTGGATTTTAAGGTTGTCTTTTTTTATTCATTGGCAATGTATTTATATATGTTAAAATAGTATATGTGTGACATTAATCTCAATCTTTATCTTTCTACCTTTTAATTGTAAACCATTATAACTTACACAAAGCTATCAAAATTTTTTAACATTTAAAAAAAATATGTTAAGGGACCAGCAAGATGGCTCTTGGAGTGAAGCACTTGCTATGCTCTCCTGAGATGACATGAATTCAGTCCTCAGAACTAGCACAAAGGTAAAGAAGAAAACCAACTGTGCAAAGTTGTCCTCTGACCTCCACATGCATGCAACAGCATATGTGTGCCCACCCCTACATCATAACACAAACATTAATAATAAAATTTAAAATATATTTTAAGAAATCAACCTCTGCTCCAGCTGTATAAGCATGTTTTCTAGGATCTGTGCTTAGTGGTTGAAGTGCTTTGTTCAAACTTATGACCAAACTTGTTTTCAAAGTTACGGTCTTTTCCACATGGAAATGATTTTTTTATGAATGTTATTAGTTATAAATCCAATGTCCTTTTATTTTCTTGGACATCCTTTTTCCAGTACCAGTTCTATTCTGTATAACATCAAATATACACAGGTCTGTTTCTGGGTGTTTTTATTTTATTTTTTTGATTGATCAATGTGGTCGTTCATCTCTGCTCAAATTCCAAACTATCTTACTATTGATTTATTTAAAGTCTTAATGTGTCCTAGAGCTCAAGTTGTAACTGGCTAGATACATTGCTCAGAAATGGGAAACAAAATGCTATCTTCTCTCTTTCTAGTGAAGTCTTTATGATGTATTTTTTTTCTCTGTTAATATGAACATGGGCATACTTTGTTTAAAATTGTGCATCTTTATTTTTAACCTTTCATTTTGAATTTTTCTTTGCCTTTATAGTTTAGTTGTATAACTCAATTTTAAAATAAAATAAGAGAAACTGGGAAAAAATGTTAGATAGAAATCTTAGATTTCTTATATTTTATTTTTCTTACATTTCTCTCTACTCAGATGTGTTTTTTTGTTCATGTGCTTAGCGGTACTGAGGATTAAACGTAGGCCTTGAGCATGCTGGGAATGTGCTCCATTATGCAATACTTCCCGCCCTCTTTCTACTTTTCATTTTGATACAATGTCTCACTAAGTTGTCCAGACTGGCCTTGAACTTATGATCATACTGCCTCAGCTTCCCAAGTAGCTGGGGCTACAAGCCTATGCCACCAGAGCTGGCTCTCTGCTGGGTTTTGAGTGATTTCCTATCTCAATGTTTTTAGCAGTTATAATCAATATTTAATTTTTACTTTAAAGCTCTAAAAGTAATTTTACCATTAACTTGAACAAAAATCTCATATAACTTGGGAAGGACAGATTATAATAAAATAAGCTTAGATTCTGGATTCTCTACACTCCCAAAAAAAAGA
>NW_008360323.1:3533836-3536417 GCF_000622305.1 Nannospalax galili | reverse complement strand
AAAAAAAAAAAAAACACCAGGTTCTTTGCTGTTTTTAATGTCTGGTCCATCTCAGACCAAAAGTTTAGCAAAATATATTACAATATTAATTTATGTCAAGTTTCTAAAAAGTTTCTGAACATATGCTTACTTTCACCGTCACCAACCACAAGATATTTTATACAAATGAAGCTTTTTAGGCTTCTTATGTTTCTTGTGGCCAGAAATAGGAGTTTTGTGTTTCTTTTTCCAGTCTTAGAATTTTATTTTGGGTAACTAAACTATCTTCTGAGCATAACACTAAAAGGTACTTCTTCCTGAAAATGTTATACTGTTCACATCTGAAATTAATACAACTCACTTCTCTGTTATTTTATAATAAAAAATAACAGGAAAGATTAAAATTTTAATCATTGTTGTATTATAATCAAAGATTAAAACCTTTAGCTTTAAGAATATTAACAAAGATCAATAAATTTTTTTTTACAAATTTAATTCTGTTGAAAATTACACCACATTGTAAGTTAATTATCCCCAATCACCTTCACCTGAACTTGTAGTATTTTCTCCCATCCGAGTCTAACCAGGCCCAACCCTGCTTAGTTTCTGAGGTCAGATGAAAAACAATGCATTCAAAGTGGTATGACTATAGAAAATTTAAAATATTTTCTTATGTACCTTTACTGTCAAGACTGTTTTCCACTTACAATTAATGCAAGGGGGAAATTTTAAACATAGATATACAAAATCCATAGCTTATGAAAAAGCTTATTGGATCCTGCACTTTAATGCATACGTACTCAATAACTGTTGTTACAAAGTATGATCCTGGTGGGTGATCTCTGGGACTTTACTCTATTGGACATATTGATACAAACTGAAAATCCAGACAGGAAATACTCGCCTACTGACATTGTGCTTCAGTGAAGATATTAAAGAGCTATAGTGTCACAATTGTTGGCATAGATGCAAAACTTCAGTGGAACAGTTATGTTGTAAAACTTGATATCTGACAATTCATACTGGCCAGAATTGTTAAAACTTAAAGATATTTAAGGTTATTGGGTCAATGGAAGAAAACAAGAGTCCACTAATCACAGTTTTTAAACAGATGATAGAAAACTAATCACCTTATTTGAAGGCATTATCTGTTGACTCATATATGAATGAATATACACATTTCTCAAAATTTGTTCAGTATATTTTCTATGTATTTATGTCTGACTATATTGAAATTATGTGAGTGTCTTTTAACACAGCAAAGAAAATGGGCAACAAAAGCCTTGCGCTGAGTAGAGCAGTTGGCAAAAACTTCTGCCCAATTTTATATTTAACAAAATGTTTTAGAAATTATTTGTAAACTTAACTAAAAATTTTTCTGGCTAATGATACAGTCCCAATTACCACCTTCATGAAAGCTAGCAATTAGAATGCTTTTATTTTATTGGAACGATAAATACATTTCTACCAAAACCCTTATTTATGTTTATTTTTATTACATTTCCAAGACTATTACAAAAGAATTTAAATGAGTAACTGCATTACTTACTAAAAGTTTAGACTTTATATAACTGCTAAAGAACATGAGATTGTAAACATATAATTCAAGATTACTAATATCTGTTGAAATAGAAGTTCAGGTGAATAGTTGTGCCTTAAAGTGACTATCCTTTTGCTCAACAGGAGATGAGAAAAATCATTATAACATGTCTAAGACTATTGGAAACATGAACAGAGATACTTCAGTTCCTTTTCTCAAAATATGTTGATAACTATTAAGATATTTTATTTTTAAAGATTTCCACCCTAGTTTAAAAAAAATAGCAAGCACTAGTAAGGGTTAGGAAGAAAGAGAACCCTTGTACACTGTTTTGGGGAATGTTAATTACTAGAACCATTTTGGAAAACAGTGAAATACAAATAGAACTTCCTTGTGATCAGCAATTTCATTGCTGGGTATTACCAAAGAAATGAAGTCATTTTGCCGAAGAGACACTTGCACTCCTGTGTTTACTGCAGCACTATTCAAAATAGCCAAGAAATAAGATCAAATAAGGAATGTATTTCTAAAAGGCAGCATAGCCAAGTGTGAAAGTTCATGCCTGTAATCCCAGCACTTGAGAACTTGAAGCAGGAGGATCACTGCAAGTTCAAGGTCAGCTTAGTCTTCATGGTGAGTTCCAAGATAGCTTGGACTTCAGAGTAAGTCCTTGTCCAAAGAGAAAGTACAAGAAAGGACCAGGAGAAAAAGTAGACAGAAAGAGGTCAAAGAGGAGGAGGGGAAGGAAAAGGATGAGAACAAGAAGGAGGAGGGGGGAGGAAAGAAGATGGAGGAGGAAGAATAGGAGGAGCAGGAAGAGAAGGAAGAGTGGGAGGAGAAGGACGATAGCTTGGACTTCAGAGTAAGTCCTTGTCCAAAGAGAAAGTACAAGAAAGGACCAGGAGAAAAAGTAGACAGAAAGAGGTCAAAGAGGAGGAGGGGAAGGAAAAGGATGAGAACAAGAAGGAGGAGGGGGGAGGAAAGAAGATGGAGGAGGAAGAATAGGAGGAGCAGGAAGAGAAGGAAGAGTGGGAGGAGAAGGACGAAGGGGGAAGGAGGAGG
>NW_008360323.1:3518034-3533018 GCF_000622305.1 Nannospalax galili | reverse complement strand
AGGAGGGGGAGGAGGAGGGAAGCGAGGAGCAGGAGGGAAGAGGAGGAGGTGGGAGGAGCCGGAGGGAGGAGGAGGAGGGGAGGAGGAGGGGCGGAAGAGGAGGAAGAGAAGGGGGGAGGAGCAGGAGGAAGAGGAGGAGGGGGTGGGAGAAAGAGGGAGGAGGAAGAGGGAGGAGGAAAAGCAGGAGGAGGAGGAGGTTCACAATGGAATATTACTCTGTCCTAAAATAGTAAGATCATGTCGTTTTGGACAACATGGCTGGAACTGGAGATTATAACATTAAGTGAAATGAGTCAGACACAGAAAGGCAAGTCCTACCTGACTTCATTCATATCTAAAAGAATCTAAAAGGTTAGGTCTCACATAAGTTGAGAGTAGAATGGTAGTTACCAGAAGCTGGGGAGAATAGAGATCTAGAGATGGGCAAAAGCTGAGAGTGAGTACTAAGTCACAGTTAGAAAAGAAGATGATTAAAACAGGCGTGGTGGTACATGCCTTTAATCCCAGCACTTGGGAGGCAAAGGCAGGCGGATCTTTATGAGTTCAAGGCCAGCCTGGTCTGTGGATAACAGCACTAAACTGCATACTTTTCAAAACTAGAAGAAAGCATTTTGGAAGCTTTCACCATAGGAAATGGTAAATGTTTGAGGCGGTGGCTGTGTTTAACCTCAATGAATATTGCAGAATGTATACATGTATTAAAACATCTGGTTGCTCTCTAATATGTACAATTCTTATGTCTTTTATATATCAATTAAAAATAAATGTAATGCCAGGCAGGGTGGCCCACTTCTTTAATTCCAGCCCTCAAGAGGCAGAAGCAGGCAGAGCCCAACCTGGTCTACATAGCGAGTTCCAGGACAGCTGAGGCTACAGAGAGAGCCTGTCTCAAAAATGAAGACTGAATAAATGAATTTAACTAAAAGGTTTTATTTACTCACATAAATTTCTTTTCTAAACGTGTATGAGTGTATTGCCATGTATATCAGTGCATCCACGTCATTCAGTGCCCGTGAAAGTCAGAGGAATGTGTTGAATACCCTGGAATTGGAGTTATGGATGATTGTTAGCTGCCGTGTGGGTGCTGAGAATCGAACCCAGATCCTCTTCAAGAGAGTCCAGTGCTCTTAACTGCTGAGGCATCTCTCCAGTTGCTCACATAAATTTTTATTAGAATATATTCAATAAAATGTGTTTTCCTATCAAATATTCACCCATAAAATATCATCTAACAATACATGTACAACTTCTATATTTTATTTCTATATATATTATGAAATTAGTATACCTCAATGACACATTACGTTATGAACCTCATGGGATCTATACTGGTCAAAATATGTTAATATTTCCAAAAATATATACTAAATAACTGAAAAGTTAAGTAAAAGAATTGTTAAGAACCCTAACTTTTATTTTCATAGCAAAATTTTTATATATGTAAATCTATGAAATTCCTGTATAAATTTCTAATATTAGTTGAAGTTTATTTGTATCAATTATATGCAAATAGATTAAATTATGAAAAATGCTATCTGTAAGTCTGAACTATACTTAAATTTTGAAAGGAAACTTTAAAGAAGTTGATAGAGCATTTAATGAAAATGCAGAATTACCACTGTCAATATTTTTGTAACATGCACTCTAAAAAAATAATTACTGAATTCTTTGAATGTGCTGAGCATCTTAGATTTTATATTTGTTTAGCAATTGTGTCTCATCTCCCCCGCAGACTACAGTATATCAACTTACTGGAAAAATACCTTGAGTACCATCCCTGAAAAAAAAGAATTAATATTAAAAAGGATAAAGTAATCTGCCTTCCAAATCTTAATAAAGTCCTTTATAATGGAAATTGTAATTTATTTCTGTAAAATGTATTGCATTATATACTTTCATACACATTTCAAAAGACAACTTTTATTTTAAAAAGATGTTTGGGGCCAGAGGTTTAGTCAGTGGTGGAGTCCTTGCCTGGCACATGGAAGGCCCCTGTGTTCTCTTATCAGGACTGCAAAGTTAGTCTGTAAATTGGCGGGTAAATAATAATCACTCATTGACAAAATAGTGTATGTACAACACTAGGCATGTCTTCATACATAAAATATGGCTTTTCAGAAGTTCAGCAAAATCTTTCATACTTGAGAAATCTCTCGTTGCTTTCCTGTGTCTTCAAATGTCACTACATAACATGCATCCAAGCAGCGACACCAGAAAAAAACTAACCTGAATCCTGAGTCCATAGAATTCTGATCTGTACTAGAAATGTAGCAGGCTGACCTTCAGAAGAGGACAGTTCACATGTGCATAGCTCATGCCTGTCTGCCTCTACGAGCTGGGCCATGCAGGTGTACTTCTACCCACCCAACTACTGTGGACAGGAGACAAGCGATCTATCTCCTCAGAGCTGATAGTCTTTGTGGATGCCTCCCTTAATCCCAGTAGGACACTGGTTTACATAAACTGGCACTGTACTGTATCCAGGCGCACTGTACCTACACTGTTTTTGCTTGCTTGATATGAAAAGTCATTCATTGCAGATACTACTGTGAAACAGTCCAGGAAAGGAATTTCTTCGACAAGCTGTCCACGGCAAAAAAAATATAACAACAGGAAACACTCTCTAAGAAATATAGTGCATGTCGTCATGGCTAATTCAACTATAATTTTGGTTTAATTTCCCTCAGGATGAGGAATATCTTTTATTACACACTAAATTAAGCTATATGAAATTGCCAATATGCAAACAATTTTTAGTCACATGTAAACTGATTTCTTGTAGTTCAATATAATGTGTCTTATAATGTAATACAAAATTTAGGAAACAATTGTTGTATCCATTTTTCTTTTCACATTTTTAAAAATATTAAAAGTGGAGGCTAAGAGGTTAAGAGCACTGAGCGCTCATGCAGAGGACCTGGGTTTGATTCTCAGCGCCTACATTGTGGCTATGAACTGTCTTTAACTCCAGTTGCAGCGGACTTCGAAGCCCTCTTCTGACCTCCGTGGCATTGCACGACATGGGTGCACTCACACACATGCAGGCAGTATACTCATATACATAAAATAAAAAAATAAATAAAATTGTTTTAAAATTGTTTTAAAAAAATATTAAAAGTGGACTTAAGCCTGGGCAGTTCATAGACCATGTTGTGGTTCTTGATAATAGTCTCCTACTGGTACAAAATTAGTTTCTTTGATCGGTGGTGACTGGGATATTTGTCTATAAATATAAGGATACATATTTTGTACATAGTAAGAAATCGCATTAGTCTAAGGATGTGACAGTCTTTGGGTTTTCTCTAAGATCTATGACCACTCCATCCATATGTATTTGGTGATGTTTACAGTACCACACTTTAGTTTCCTCCCATTGAGTGGGTTTTTAGTCCAAATTAGGTAGCTGTTGATGGCCCCCAAGAGAAAAGTGTCACTACTGCACCAATATTGCATGGCGTGGTGGCCATTAATGTAGTTATTTGGTCTTGAAGCTGGTGTTGGATCATCTATTGATGTTTTCCCTCGGCACCTTCACAGTGCTCTCCAAAGCTATGAGAGCTCGCCTTCAGGGGAAGTGGTTTCAGGTCAGTTGCAGCTCTATTGCTCCCACTCCTGTGTCCGATATATGTTCTGTCTTCAGCAGTAGGATCTTACCTTCAAGTTCTGGGAAGTCATCAATGCTGTGGCAATAGCCTGCACAATTTTGGGAGTCTCTTGGACCACCCTGGCCAACAAACCGAGGTTTCTTCTCTCTGGCACTATTTCTTGCTATGTAGCTTTTAGTTCTACACATGGAGTCATGTACCTGCAGCCCCAGCTGGCCTGGGTCTCACTATGTAGACCAGGCTGGCCTTGAAATCACAGAGACCTGCCTGCCTCTGCCTCCCGAGTGCTGGGATAATGCAACCTCTACACCTAAGTCTCATGGAACATAGAACAAGAGTAAAGAAAAGGACACTAATGAATCTCTCAGTTCTTATTAATGAAGCTCCCTCATGCAGCGGAGGGCCAGGAACACAAAAGGTTACAAATTGCCAAAGCACAGAGTTCAAGAGTCTGCTAAATGATAGTCCTTATACAGGACTCCTTTATTAAACTTCACCTGCCCAAGGCTCAGGGGCCATCGTGGAAAAGGGGCAGAAAGATTGTAAGAGCCAGGGAGGAGGTACATGACCGTAAGGAAACAGAGTCCTACAAGCTCCTGGGAACCTGCTCTTATGATTCTATGGCAATAACGTCCGCATACACAAGTCCCATGCAAACTCAAGCAGACAAAAACCTAGCATAGAACTGGGAAGATGAACAGCAGACCTTAATCCTATCTGAAGAAATTTGGCAACTGATTGCCTCTAGGGGAAGAAGAGCTGATCTTCCTAAAACAAGAGACTCTAGATAGTCTGACTAGACCTCAGCGGATAGACTTTCATTGGGGATTGTTTGGGGACACTGACTTGACACCGTGGGCCTTAACAGAGATAACAGAGCATGTGGGCTCCAGTGAGGGGATGGGAAAGTGCCAGTGGGCGTGAGGGTGTAAAGATGATTAAGATTGTTTGAAATGTTCTGTGTGAAATACGCAAAAATTCAATAAAAACATTTAAAAGATAGTAAAAGTTGAAATTTATTTCCTATAGCATATTTCTTTAGATCTGTACTTCAATTTCCAGAGACATTTTTTAAATTAACCATGTTGAAAACTACTCTCAGCCTTGTCCACCGATTCTCAGTGGCTTTCTAGGGTACAGTGTATATCACAGTTGGTAAGTCAGAAAAAATTGGCAGTACGCTAATGAACCTGGGAGCCATCAGAAAATATGCAGTATGCTTTTTTAGATAATATTGCTTAAAACAATTTCATTTTCCTCAATTTTTGTATGTGGTGTATGTGTGTGTGGTGTATATGCACATGTGCAAGCAGGTGTGTATCAATAAGTCTATGTGGCCAGGGGAAATGTCAGATGTCCTGTTCTGTCACTCTCTACCTTATTCCTTTGAATAGGGAGACAGGATCTCTCACTGCATCTGGAGCTAGGCTGGCAACCTGAAAGGCCCAGCTATTCTCCTGTCTCTGCTCCCCTTCTCCCACACCGAAGGTAACAGATGTGCAAGACTATGCCCCATTTTTTTTTGTTTTTATGTGTGCGCTGGGATTTGGAGGTAAGTCCTCAAGCTTGGGCAACAAGTATTCTTACCCACTGAGCCATCTCTCCAGCTCCCCAAATTTCATTAATTTAAAAAAATGACTCAATGAATAATAGTTAAGAAATCAAGTGCAAATATCACTCACATACTTAGCCACAATATGAAAAGGCATCACTCCACATGACTGCAATGTATAGCATTTTGCCTGTACTGTTACTCCAGGGACAACAGAGCTTACATTTGTTTGAACCATATTAAGTTGTCATTTGTATTAATGAAAACCAGAAAAATATTTGGAATACCATCTGTTTTGACCTTTGATGCAGCCCCATGACCACACAGAATACAACATCTAATAATATGCATTAAGGAAAAATGCAAGTTGGACTGAGTGAATAGATTCAAAATAAAGACTTTGAGATTTTCAAAGTAAGTCTCAGTGTGAAATCAAAATATGTCAACAACTTTAAGAAAAAGTTGCCTATAAACAAATGCCAACTGAAACACACATATATAATTTATCAAGTATCTGTAAATATTAGTGATTCACAGTTGCTTTTTGCATAATAGTTTTTTCTGATACTATTACCAGATATTTAGCAAAGCAAAAACAAATGATTGTCTCTCCTAGGACATTATACTTTTGTGGATCTGAGTCCAAATGGGTTATAATCAGAAACAGATTGTGTCTCCATTGCCTTCAAAGTTTCAGAGTTTAAATGAATTGAGAAAAGAAATACAAAAAGGTTTTTAAAGTAAGAAAATAGTCAGCTAAGAGCTGGGGTACCTTTCCCTCTGTAACAGAAACTAGACAAGCCAGGTGAAGAAGCTTACATCTGTCATACTAGAACTTAGGAGGCTGAGGCAGTAGGATTGCCATGAGTTCATGGCCAGCCTAGGCTACATAGTGAGTTCTAAACTAGCCTAGGGTACAGAGTGAGACCCTGTCAAAAAATATAGACAGAATAAAGTTATTGAAATCAAACAAGAGTAAGTCAGGAATATTCTCAAAGTGAGAAATGCCGCATATTAGACAATTTAGGTGAAACAATATAGCAATGTACAAGAGTCAACAAATGAACTTTAAAAAATGAGTTTGTAAAACATCAACAGAACTGAAAATCCTTATCTAATCTTATCACATCTCTTTTTTAAACTATACTGTATGTATAGCAATACAATTTACATATTAAATAGTTCTATTATATAGAAAGATTTGATATTTTAAACATATTTTAAACCACTTTTTAAAAAGCTTTTTATGTGTATGAGTGTATTGTCTGTCTGTATATAAATACACCTGTGTTATGTAATGCTCATGAAGATCAGAAGAGAATGTCCAATTCACCTGGACCTGAAGTTATGGATGGTTGGTAGCCATCATGTGGGTGCTGGGAATAGAACCTAGGTCCTCTGTAAGAGCTGTCAGTGCTCTTAACTGCTGAGCCATCTCTCCAGTCCCTAGACCACTTTTTAAGTGGGTCAGTGCCACAAATGTATTGAGAGACTAATCATATCTAATCCCATTGCTCTAATGTCAAAAAAACAGAAAGAAAGCCCAAATTCCACAATCACTTCCTCAAAGGAATAACACATGTTAGATTGTTTTGGAATGCAAAATGCTTTTTTTTGCTACATTGAGTTGAATCCACACATCTACCTACCATGAGAAAAAAAGAAAAAGCTGATCTCTTATGACTTCTTTTTTAATTAAAAGAATAGGAAACTCATGCAGTAGAAATGTCTTCAGTGAATGATTAGAAATCAATAACTCCATGGACATTCTTTGTCATTTCATAGATAGGGATATGGATTCAGGGCAAAGGAATGAAAGGTGAGTCAAGTCAGCAACAGATAAGTAGTTTTAACACACTTTCACCTTTGTTACAGCTCTGCTTTGTTTACCCCATCTATCAAGCAAGCCCTTCTGCCATAACAATCTAAAATAATAAGGAGATGAAGAAGAACTTAGGGAAAGGCACTCATTTAAAAGTTCACGTAGACCATACATAGAAACACACTAGATTTACAAGGTATGCCAATTTTCTTGTGAACTTCATATACACACATAATGGATTATTTAGAAACACATTACAAGTATGAATTTAACTGCATGTGAGGAATCCTTGCAGTCTGGCACCATTGAGAATATTTCATTTCAACCTTAATATTTGAATTTACTAGCCAGTACTAGTGTAAAAATACTCAGAAAAATTAAGATAATTATGGTAACCAGATAAAACAGAATTTCCAGTCAAATCTGAATTTCAAGTTAATAGCAAACCACTTTTAAGCATAGTAGGCATCAAATTTTACATGGAAATGTTATTCATAGTTATCTGAAATTCAAATTTAACTGAACAGCCCTAAATGTGGCAACCTTAAAAATTACATGTGAAAGCCAGGCATGGTGGCCCACACCTTTAATTCCTGGACAGAGAAGGCAGAAGCAGGCAGATCCCTGTGAGATCAAGGTCAGCCTAGTCTACATATTGAGTTCCAGGCCCACTGGGGCTAAAGGTAGGCCCTGCCTCAAAATAAAAATGTGAAAGAGGAAACAAAATTTTGGTTTTTGACTTTTGTTTCCTAACGGAATAATTCATAGAACAAAAATCATGTTCGTGATGAAAGCATCAGGAGCCATTTTTATTCTCACTGCTCTTATTTGCTTTTTATTTTGTCTTTGTTGTTGTATTCTTTTCCAAAGCATAGCACGTGCATATTTTATGAGGCAAAATGTGATATTTTGAATCAGGTGTGATTTGGGTGAGGATGATGAACTCAGAGTAGCTAGTCACCCCTTGGCCAGAAATTCTGACCATTTCTTCATGATAAGTGCATTCAAAAGCTTGTCTTATTTGAGGTGTAACACACAGTATTTTAGGGGACTAGAGAGATGGCTCAGTGGTGAAGAGCACTGGCTGATGTTGCAGAGGACCCGGGTTCTATTCCCAGCACCCAGATGGAGGCTAACAACCATCCGTACTCCAGTTCTAGAGGATTTGACACCATCTTCTGACTTCTATGGGCATTGCAAGACATAGGTGCACTTACATACATGCAGGCAATACGCTCACACATAAAATAAAAATAATAAATAAAATCTTTTTTTAAAAATTGCAGTTTTAACTATAGTCGTCTTACTCTTTCATAAAACACCGACTTATTCTTCCTATCCGATAACCTTCCTATCCTATCCTTCCTCTAGTAAGTTTTCATCACTCACAAGTTAAAAAGTTCTCCAATATTTCCTCATGTCCACTGATTCCATCAAGTGCTGACACTCTTGGGCTAGCTCATCCATGTGTTCTCATTGGTACTGCCCAGAGAGTACACTGGCAGGTGTAGAAAGTCATAATAAATTTGCTTTCATTACATAGATTTGGAATGATGAGCAGATTTTTATATTTACACAAAGCCAATGAAGACCAACATTAAGAAGTACTACAGCTAAACAAAGCAATTAATTACAAGGTTAGAAGATGATATAATTTTGCTAATTACTCACAGCTTGCTGCCCATTATTTTCACTGCACCCCACAAATGCATGTTTTAATCTCTATAATAACAATAATGGTACACATCATTAACCCTATTTTACTCTTTTTTAATTTTTTATAATACCAATAACAAAGATCATTAACCTCCGTTCTGCTTAACATCTAATCAGCCATTTTAGTTAAATAAATATCATAGAAAACATTATACATGACTTTGGTAAGCTATACTGGCTCTCTGGAGGGGAAATCTTCCTAATGCATCATATTAACATTTACTCTACAAGTGTCAATTCAGGAGTAGTCATAGGAAATAGATAAAGAATAATTTATGGCTTTAATCAAATTAATTCAAACTATCCTTTCCAAAGTACTTATAAATCACGTTTGTATAATTGTGTTGTTTGCAATGTAATTTTCTGAAGCTGTTTGTAGAACCGAGCTGTATTTTAGTGAATGAGGATGCCAGGAGAGTGGGAGCTGACATGTCTGTGCAGAGACTCTTAAAGTATAACTGCTTTCTGAAATGTGAAAGTCACGCATGTGGAATGAAGAAGCTGGAATCTGATGTCCACAGGTGACGGTAGCATCAGTGGATTCATTTTCCCAAGAAGAGAGATTGCAAATATTGGCCAACATCCTCTTCCACTTTGATTCTACCCAGACCTACATCCTATTGGGTCCATAGTAAATCAGTACTCTTCTGAAGGGCTTCTGCCAGCCTGTCATAGCATCTCCATGGTTTTACTACCTTTGCATGCAATTAATGACATCAAAAAATACAATGGTAAACAAGACTCTTATTTAAAATATGTTTGAAGGTCCTGCCATAATTTCAAGTAAATGGTCATTCCTCTACAGTCAAATTTAATTACCATCATCATTCCTAAGAGGGAAGAGTCTCTGGCTCAGGAAGGTCTTCAAGACTCAACTTACCTGCCCAGTGAGGCTTGCCTTTGAAGACTGGAGAAAAGAAGAATCATTAAAACTATAGCAACTCAGAAAAGTGTTGGGATAAAGTTGTTCAAATTTTGTACATATTATTGCCAGGGAGAAGTATCACTTAACAGAGGCATTGGGGAAAACTAATATGCACATGGTGATAAATTGCAGTGATTATAAAATACTATGTCTCTTTTGATTCAATTTCTGGGTTCAACATTATAGATTGGTATATTTTTTTGAAAACTAAATATACTGGTTAATCTTGATTAGAAATTTGACTGGACTGAGAAATGCCTATAGTTAGTAAAACACACCTCTGTGGGTCTGTGAGGACATTTAGAGATGTGAGACAGTCTAATTAAAAATTATATATAAATATGTATTGTGATGGCTAATCTTGGTTATCAACTTGACACACGAGAAGAGAAAGCCTCAGCTGAAGAACTTTTTCCATCAGATTGGTCTGTGGCATCTAGGGGGCATTTCCCTGATTGTTAATTGATGTAGGAGGGCCTACTCCACTTTGGGTAGAACTGTCCCTAGGCAGCTGGGTCTGGGCTGTAAGAAAGGTAGCTGTATGTGAGCATAATGGCAAGCCAATAAGCAGTGTTCCTCTTTGGAAATCCTTTCCTCTAAAGTTCCCTCTGGTCATAGTTGTTTATCACAGTGGCAGAAAGCAATCTAGGAGGAGAGAGAGAGAGAGAGAGAGAGAGAGAGAGAGAGAGAGAGGAAGGGAGAGATTCTATTGATTCTGTTCTTCTAGAGAATCCTAATAAAGGAGGCAAAGACATTATGCCATAATAATTTAAAGTCAAAAGAGAATCATTGTCAACTCAGATATATTTTCGTATCTTAATTTCCTATCTTGAGCATATCCCAGAAAATAACTAGGCCACATATAATCTTTATATATTTCTCAAGCAAATCTTGAGTTCCTTCCATGGTACATTTGTCCAACATATCTTTCAATCAGAAAAAGGAAGCTAAGAAAGAAAAGAAAGACGTCACTATGAAGCAGGGAGACATGTAAACAGGTTCCTCCTGGCAGGATGGTATCGTCATCATATCAGTTTTCTTATGTAAGTGCACACACTAATAGTCTTTCCCCACCTCCACTTTTTAAAGATTTTATTTTTAGCAATATATATTTTTATTGAATTTTTGTGCATCTTGATCATATTTAGACCCTCTTCCCCATCTGCACCCTTTCATAGCCCTCCCATCAGATTTCATGCATTCTGTCATATATGTTAAGACAAATTTGTGTCCCAGATACCCTCAGTGTGAGTTCATCCACTGGAGCTTGATCAACATATCTAGTATCACTCCCTTAAAGAAGATAAACTCTCCCTCACTTAGCAGTAATCAATCAATAGTTCCTCACTTCAAGTTGGGACTCCTTGCCCATTTCCCCAGTTCTATGCTGGGTTCTTGTCTGATTTGAGTTTTCATGGGTCTTATGCATGCTGACACCACTGCTGTAAGTTCATATTAGCAAGTTCCCAGCTGCCTAGAAAACTGTTTCCTTGCAGTCACCCTCTACCCTTGGATCTTACAGCCTTTCTGCCCCCTCTTCCACAGTGGTCTCTGAGCCCTGGGTGGCAGAGGTTTAATATGGAAGTCCTATCCAGGGACATGCACTCTGAAATCTCTCACTTTCTACATTTTGGCCAGTTGTGGTTTTCTATGTTAATTGTCCTCTGTTGCACGAGGAAGCTTCACTGGTGACACTTGAGAGATGTGTTAGTATTCTTTCTATACTCTGTTCTGCTATGTTCTGTGAGCCTTTGGTGTTGAGGTTCCATTGTGTCATGTAGGGCTGAGAATCTCACAGACACTTATTCTCTGTGAAACTAGTTGTGGAACTCTGTAATCCTCACCAGCTGTTGCAAAAAGAAGCCTTGATGAGTACTGAGATGTATACTAGTATGTAAATGTAAGGATGCCTACTTAGCACACAGTAGGAAATTACATTTATCTAGGGTGTATTTTGCCTACATGTATGTAAGCACATCACATGTGTGCAGTGCCCATGGAGGCCAGAATAAAGCACTAAATTCCCCAAAACTAGAGTTTCAGACAGTTATTAGCTGCCTTGTGGGTGCTGGGAACTTAACCAGGGTCCTCTACAAGAGTATCCAGTGATCTTAATAACTAAGCCACCTCGCAGTCCCCCATCTCCATTTTCTCCTGTGCACTTACCACTCTTTTCAACACAATGTTGGCTTTTGGATGTCACAACATAAAAACAGAAATCACAAAGCAGCAATTCACAAAGGGTTGAACAAATATGCAGGCTAAGAGGAAAACAAGAGCAGAGTTAGTTCTTATCAAAAAGAATAAGCTAAAAGAAAGCATAGCTATTAATAAACGCATAGCTTTTAATGAATGTTCTTTGCCTGGGCATATTTAAACCCCTCCTATTGTTTTCAAAAGGAAAAAGAAAGTTGCTTAATAGTTAAACAAGATTTCAGCTTTTTCTCCTTAATTGAGGATTTAACCAAGTTCTCAGAGCTGGTGCACAGGCAGTATTCAATGCTTGGAGTTCCCTGATCTCCCCAAGTTTACAACAGAGGTAGGCCCAGAGAGTAGGAGGCACGCTCTGCAGGAGGGTAAGAAGGATGCAGAATTGGCTGTGACAGACACGGCCACCAGCATCTCCCTCTATACATTTCTCATGTTATTTCCTTAAAGTCAGTAACTGGATGGCTTTTGCTCTTCTGGAGTCTGACCTCTCCATTGAAAATCACATTCTGTCTTATATTGTTTCCATCCTTACTGTCCCACATTTATTAAGGAATTCTCCTGTTTCTGGGCATACTTTAAAGTGTAGCAAGAGGATGTTTTGAGCAGTCTTTGCTAAGGTACTCCATATCTGAAAGTCTTGTCACAACTAGCCACACACCCTAGCACACACCTAGCAAACTGAGTAACAATGGAAATAACTTGAATTTTTAAAAAATATTTTTATTTATTATTTTTATTTTTATGTGTATGAGTGTATTGCCTGCATGTATGTGAGTACACCCGTGTCATGCAATGCAGTGGAGGTCAGAAGAGGGTGTCAGATCCCTCTGGAACTGGAGTTAAGGATGGTTCGTAGCCACCATGTGGATGCTGGGAATAGAACCTGGGTCCTCTGCAAGAGCAGTAAGTGCTCTTAACTGTTGAGCCATCTCTCCAGCCCCGTAACTTGACGTTTTTATACAATTATCTCAGAGAAAGAGAAGGTATGTCTTATTCTTCCTGTTCCTTAATTCAGCTAAAAATTCTGGTTCCCCGGCTCCCAGCACAAAGCATTATTGATTTAGGACACTAAATGAGCTACAGTGTCATGTAAGATTTGTTGACATTTCACACTGTCTTTGGAATAATTTATAACTAGCACACAGTTCAAGGGAAAATAATGATTCAAATTTAGATTCACCATAAATTAAAAAGGGATTGCTTTGGTTGTAGCACATTAGAATATCAGAACACAGTATTTGTATTTTAAAATATGAAGCATCAATGGTGAGCCATATCTCTACATAACTCATGGGTTTGATAGGATGGGCTTTGGTTTAAAAATAAATGCATGATAAGAAAAAAAACACTACATGAATATACTTATATGAATAAATATTGTGCATCTCACAATAAGTGTTCTGAATTGATAATCATAAATATATTCATGCTTCCTACTCAAAGAAAAGTATTATTATACTGGTCCTATATTAATATTGAGAAAATTTAGCAAAAATAAAAATGCACAATTTTAAGATCTCTGTACTGAGCCTATATGTAGTAACTGGTATTTGTTATCAAAAATAAAACGTTATAATTAAAAGTGTTTCAAAGATAGATAAAAATGGATAGATTTATCTTAAACGTCTAGTGCCTTATATCTTTCACCAATACTCAAGAAAAAGCCATAGCATTTTTAAAAATCTGTTCCAAATCTATGAAACTATTTTTTCTTGAAGTTCAACCTAAATTCTTCCTTGGGCAAGGTTAAAATTTTCCTTAACAGAGTTTTGTTTTTAATGAACACAGATGGACTTTATTCTCCTGTCTATAGTATAGGGGAAATCAATGAAATACAGCCGAGAAAGTGAAAACTACCAGCAACTCTATAGTTCAACCCGACGTTATTCTACATGGATTTTATGCCCCTTAGAGAGACATTGGTGAGACAAATATGTTAAAGTTAAGTTTTCCTGGATTCCTTTATTAAGCTTAAAATAGAAAACATTGCTACATCAAAGAGAATAAAGGCAAGGATCTGGTGTTAGGCCATTTTCCAAACTTGAAAGTTATATATCCCATGCTATAAAATGTTCTGAGGCAAAATTTTGTACCTAAACATATTTCTCATCATAGTCTTCAAGAAGTAGTCATAAAGACTCTAAAACAATCTCCAAAACTATAAAAACATGACTGTTCCTTTTTGTTGTAGTTTTATAAAACATTCGTTAGAATATAATTATTAGTTTTGAGAAATACTTATATTAGCTGTATGAACTGGTTAGTGTTATTTTTAAATGATTTAATGAATAAATATCTTTACTTTCACAGTTTTAATATCAAATGCAGTAAACATCAATAGTTAGAACCCACAAAAGTCAAAGCTCTGTGGGTTTTCAGTAATTTTCCAAATTGTAAAATGTCTCTGGGACCAAAAAGTTTGAGATGCACTGTATTAATTAAAGGGATAAATCAGAAAAATAGAAGGGAAGTAACAGACAGAAGATAATTTCCAAACCCCTTCAGTTATTCGGCCCTAGGGGAACCTAGCCTAGACCAGCTTCTATGCTCTGAGCTACAGGGTGTCTGACGTTCACATCTCGTGACTTAGTGGCGGTAAGTCAAGAGGAGTGGGCCAGTGCAGGTGTATTCAGAAACCTAAGCCCAGGTAGTTTTCCATAGATCCCAGGTGCTGCCCGAGGGAACTCAGCGAGAACAGTCCTGGGCATAAGCACAGCACACCACAGGTCTTCTCTTCTTCCATCGTCTCACTGATTACAGCTATAATTTCAAGGGTTATCACACTTTTTGCTTTATCAGGACAGTCCTGAGTGATGAATATGAACAGAGTGTTATTCTCAGTAGACATATGGGAGATAAAACATAAATTTTCAGATTTTTACCCTAAGGCATACAGATAGAATTGGGACAGGGTTTAGAATCTAAGCTCTCTCACTTCCAAGCACTGTATTTTATCCACTAGATCAGTGTGTCAGAACTGAGTTTTAGCACTAGAAATATTGTCTCAAGTTATACATTTACTTTAAATCCCATTACAGACCACAGAAGGAAGGAAGCAGTCACCTGAGATGCCAACCCTTGGTTTCACTCTGGTTTACCCAAACTTACAACTTCCTCTCTCTCCTTGGGCCAACAGTCTGCACAAAACCCTCT
>NW_008360323.1:3500435-3518022 GCF_000622305.1 Nannospalax galili | reverse complement strand
AAAAAACTATTTTATTTATTATTTTTGTTGAGCTTTTTAAAATTTTATACATTTCCCACCCAAATCCAGACCCCCTTCCCTATCCATACCTCCCCTATCCCCCACTGAACCCCATGTATTCTGTCATACATGATGGGTCCCATTCATTCAGGTTTTTGTACCCAAATGTCCTTCAGTGTAAATGCATCCACTGGACTCTAGTCAGCCCATCCAGTGGTTGTATGTAAATCATACTCTCCCTCACCCAGCATCAACCACTCTCAAATAGTTCTCAATCTAGTGCTGGCCTGCCACTTATTTTCACCTCCCCTTTGGGCCCTTGTTTCATTGTGATGAGATGGATCCTTCACTTATCGCTACCACTGCCACAGGCTCACATGAGCAAGCCTCCACCTCGAACCAGCCCTGCTCTCATAATCTTTCCACCTCCTCTTCTGCAATGGTCTCCGAGCCGTGGGTGGGTGAGGTTCCATATAGGAGTTCCATCCTACACTCTACAGTTTCTTATTCTCCCAAACTTGGCCAGATGTGGCCTTCTGTGTGCATCACACTCTGAAGTACATGGAAGCCTCACTGGTGAGAGTTGAGAGGTGCATCATCTCTCTCTCTACGCCTTATTCCACTATGTTCCATGAGCCTTAGTTGTAAAGATTGGACTTTGGATGTGTCACCTAGTCCTGGGCATATGTTCCCAGCTGTATGTTCTCTGTGCCTGACCAGATGTGCGACTCTGCAGTAGCCTCCATCTGTTGCAAAAAGAAGCTTCTTTGATGAGTGTCATATGACATGTTTTTCACTCTAAAGCAGGTCTTTTCTATTTGACACTGCATTCCCTGCCAAGCAGCTCCCAGGTATACAAAGGCATTAATGCTCAGACACTATATATTTCTCATAAGGTTTCTAGGGCATCAGTTTTCCCTCTAGGTTTCCTAGACCCCTAAGATTCACTCATCTCCACTTTTTATTCTCCCATCTAGCTTCCCTCCTCCAGCCCTTCCTAGTCACAGTGCCCCCATTATCCCCACCGTCCCCTCAATACCTCCTGACTCAGCCATCTTTCTTCTCCTAACTTCCCTCCCCGGCACCACGGTCCTACCCTCCTTTCCTCCCTGCCAATTACTCCCACTTTTTCCACCTCCCTTAGGTAACATCTGCTCCCTATTATCCCCCTTTCAGGTTTCTTCTTTTCCTTTACCTCTGTGTACGCTTTCCCTGTACCTGGCTCTTGGTGTTATCAGAATTTATATACTCACACATAAAGGATTAGTGCTACAATCCACAAGTAAAGGAGAACATACACCACTTGCTTGTCTACATTTATGTTACTTCACTTAGTATAACACTCTCTAGCTCCATCCATTTACCTGCAATTTTCATAATTTCAACTTTTCTTACTGCTGAGTAGAACTCCATTGAGTAGATGTACCACATTTTCATTAACCATCTGTCAGTTGAGGGAAATTTAGGTGTTTCCATTTCTTAGCTATTTTGAAGAAAGCAGCATGGAAGTACAGGTGTCTCTACAGTATGATGAATCTTTTGGGTATATGACAAGGAGTGGTCTCACTGGATCGTATGGTAGGTTCATTTTTAGTTTTTTGAGGGTTCTCCACACTGCTTTCCATAGTGGTTGCACAAGTTTGCATTCCCACCAGCTGAGCTCTCCTCTTTCTCCACATCCTCTCCACCATTTTGAGTCTTTCGTTCTCTTGATATTTGCCAATCTTGACTGGGTTAAGATGGAATCTTAAAATGGTTTTTATCTGCATTTCTCTAATTACTAGGGATGTTGAGCACTTTTTAAGGTACTTCTATAGTCATTTTAATTTCACCATTTGGGAACTCTCTGTTTCGGTCTATCGCCCTTCTTTTTATTGGGTCATTTATTTTCTTATTTGTTTCTGATTTCAGTTCTTTGTATAGTCTGGATATTAACCCTCTATCAGATATGTAGCTGGTGAAGATTCTCTTCCACTCAGTTGGTTTCCTCTTACCTTCCTTAGTTGTTTCTTTTGCTGTACAGAAACTTTGTAACTTAATGAGGTCCCACTTATTGATTGTTGACCTTAGTGCCTGAGCAGCTGGTGTCTGATTTAAAAAATCCTTTCCTATGCCTATTTCTTGAGGGGTGCTGCCTATGTTTTCTTCTAGAAGTCTCCTAGTTTCAGGTTTTATATTGAGGTCTTTGACCATTTGGAGTTGACTTTTGTGCAGGATGAAAGATAAGGGTCGTTTTATTTTTCTGCAAGTGGAGATCCAGTTTTGCCAGCACCATTTGTTCAAGATGCTATTTTTCCTCCATTGTGTATTCTTAGCACCTTTGTCAAATATCATGTGGCTAAAATTATGTGAACTCGTTTGGATCTTCTGTTTTGTTCCATTGATCTATGTGTCTATTTTTGTGCCAGTACCATGCTGTTTTTATGACTATAGATCTGTAATATAGTCTGAGATCTGGTTATGGTGATCCGCCAGCATTGTTCTTTTTGCCTAAGTTTGTTTTGGCTATCGAGGGTCTTTTGTGATTCCATATGAATTTTGGGATGATTTTGTCAATCTCTGTAAAGAATGTCATGAGCATTTTGATTGGGATTGCATTGAATCTATAAATTGCTTTTGGTAAACAGATATTTTCACATACTGATTCTACCAATCCATGAGTATGGTAGGTCTTTCCATCTCCTAGTGTCTTCCTCTATCTCTTTCTTCAGAGTTTTGAAGTTTTCATTATAGAGATCTTTAATGTCTTTGGTTACGTTTATTCCTAAGTGTTTTATTTTTTTAAAGCTGTTGAGAGTGGGAAGATTTCCTCTAGTGCTTTTTCTAATTGCATGTTATTGGTATATAGAAAGGCTACTGATTTTTGTAAGTTGATTTTGTATCCTGCAACTTTACTGAAAGTATTAATTCTAATAGTTTTCTAGTAGAATTTTGGGGATCTCTTGTGCATAATAGCATGTCATCTGCAGATAGGGATAATTTGACCTCTTCTTTTCCAATTAGTGCTCATTTAATTTTCTTCTCTTATCTTATTGCTCTTGCAAGAGTTTCAAGCACTATACTGAAAAGGAGTAGAGATAGTGGACAGCCCTGTCTGGTTCCTGATTTTAATGGGAATGCTTCCAGATTTTCTCCATTTAGGATGATGTTGGCTATGGGTTTGTTATATATAGATTTAATTATGTTGAAGTATGTTCCCTCCAGACCAATAACTTCTAGGAATTTTAAACATGAATGCCTGTTGGATTTTGTCAGATGCTTTTTCTTCATTTATTGAGATGAACATGTGGTTTTTGTCTTTAAGTCCATTTATATGTTTTATTAAATTTATTGACTTAGGTATGTTGAACCATGCCTGCATCTCTGGAACAAAGCTGACTTGATTGTGGTGGATGATCTTTTTGATGTGAGTCTGTATGAGGTTTGCAAGTATTTTGTTGAGTATCTTTACATCTATGTTCATTAAGGATATGGGTCTATAACTTTTTTGGTGTTGTATCTTTACCTCATAGAAGGAGTTTGGGGGTTCTCCTTCTGTTTCTATCTTTTTGAATAATTTAAGCAGTATTGGTTGTAGATTTTCTTTCTATGTCTGGTAGAATTCTGCTGTGAATCCATCTGGGCCTGGGCTTTTTTTAGTCAAGAGGTTTTGTATTACTGTTTCAATTTCTTTATTTGTTATGGGTCTGTCTTGATTTGAAATTGCTCTTTCTTTTGGTTAACTGGGCTAAGGATTTGTCTATCTTGTTTAACCTTTCAAAGAACCAGCTCTTAGATTCATTTATTTTTTGTATTGTTTTCTTTGTTTCTATTTCTTTAATTTTAGTTTTGTTATTTCTTCTCATCTACTAGGTTTGGGGTTGACTTGTTCTTCCTTTCCAAAGCCTTGAGTTGTGCTGTCAAGTTGTTTACATGTGCTCTTTCTGATTTTTTAATGTAGGCACTAAGAGCTACAAATGTCCTCTTGGGACTGCTTTTAGGGTGTCCCTGAGGTTGTGTTGTGTTGTGTTCTCATTTTCATTTTGCTCCAGGAATACTTTTATCCTTTCTTAATTTATTCTTTGACCTATTCATGATTCAGGAGTGTGTTGTTTACTCTCCATGAATTTGTGTATTTACTAGAGCTTCTTTTGCTGTTGATTATAAGATTTATTACATTTGGTCTGATAGAATACATGGAATTATTTCAATTTTTTTGTGGCTGTTGAGGTTTGTTTTGTGCCCCAGTATGTGGTTAGTTTTAGAGAAACTTTCATTGGCTGCTGAGTAGAAAGTGTATTCTTCGGTGCTTGGGAGGAATATTCTGTAGATGTTTGTTAGGTCCATTTGATGGAAGATGTCATTTAATTCAGATGTCTCTTTATTCATTATCCAGTTGACCTGTTTATTGGAGATAATGGGGCTTTAAAGTCACCTACTATTACTGAGTTGGGATTATTCCATGCTTTATAGTCCCTTACTACTGTTTTTATGAAACTGGGTACACCACAGTTTGGAGCATATATGTTCATGATTGTAATATCTTCTTGATCAATTGTTCCTTGATTAGAATGAAGTGACCTTCTTTATCTCTTCTGATTAGTTTTAATTTGAAGTTTATTTTATCAGAGATTAGAATTGCATCATCTGCTTGCTTTTTTAGTACCATTTGATTGGTATATTTTTTCCCATCCTTTCACTTTGAGATAGTGTCTGTCCTTGAAAGTGAGATGAGTTTCTTGCAGACAACAAAAAGATGGGTTTTGTTTCTTAATCCATTCATATAGTCTGTGTCTTTTGACTGAGAAGTATATATATGGTCCATATAATATATATAATATACATTATATATATATAAGGTCCATTTCACGTACTATGTTATTTAATTCAGATATCTATGTTTATTCTTTGTCCAGTTGACCTGTCCATTGAAAACAGTGGGATATTAAAGTCACCCACTGTCACTGACTTGGTGTCAATCTCTTGGGCATACTCATACCTTTCTTTGGCCCTTTGTATTCCTTCAAGTAGTCTCTGTAGTGTTGGTTTGGAAGACATGAGTTCTTTCAGTCTATTTGTGTCATGGAAAATTTTCTTTTCCCCTTTGACCTTGATAAATAGTTTTGCTGGATAAAGTATTTGGGGTTGGCACCCATGAAGTTTAGTGCTCAGATCACAGATCATTTTCTCCATTTTATGCTGTCTAAGATCCCCTGCCCAGGGAACGGTGCCACCACAATTAAGATGAGTCTTCCTACATCAATTAATATAATCAAGATAATTCCCCACAGGCATGCTCTAAGGCCCATTTCCCAGGCCATTCTGGATTGTGTCAAGTTAACAGCACTAACCATCACCACTGTATCTCTAGTCTAGTTGACACCCAAACGGAACATTTTTAAATCATAACCTTCCACCCCTTGTTCTCATTGGTTCATGATCTTGTTATAGTACGAAATGCATTCACTCCCACTTTAGAAGTTCCTATAATTTTAAAGAATTCCAACAATGTACAAGTCAATAGTTCATAACTTATCTAAGACTCAAGACAATCTCTTAATTGTGAGTTCCTATAAAAGAAAAAATGAATTACAGCTCTCAACATACAATGCTACAGAAGAAATATTCCCATTCCAAAATAGGAGAAATCAAGGCATAACCAGGAATGATTAGACCAAAGCAAGATCAATGTCTAACAGGGGAAACACTAAGTCTTATAGCTCTCTGTCAGTCATCTGAGCCTCATGATGCAATTGGCTGGATTTCAAAAGACTTGGGTAGCTCCCCTTCCCTCCAGCTTTGATATCCACAGCACACTTAGCCTCTCTCCTGGGCCTGCTCCATTCCATGCTCACAGATATCCTGGGCTACATTCCACAACCCTAGCATCTCCAATATCCAGAAGGCTCAATGCAACTTAAACTTCGCCTTCACAGCTTCATGCAGTGGCCTCCCAAGGCCTCTTTGCAGGGAACTCATCACAACCACACATTGCTTGGTCGCAGAGGTTCTCTGAGACCATGGAGGAGAACTCCATGACTCAGTCTTGCATCTTTTATTCTTCCAAAGCCAGTGCCACATAGATGACATTGTCAAGTTCTGCTACCAGCTTCAGACATGACCTGGCCCCACTTGGACCACAGCTATATCAGCTTCTGTTGATGATCCTAGTGAATACTTCCTAGACAACTGCTTTTCAGGATCAGAAAATACCCTAAACTTACAGTTTTTTCCTTGAAGGATTTGTATATTTACAAGATAGAGCCTCTGATGAGTAGAGTTTTGCCTTCTGGACACCTTCTCTATTGCCCCAACTCTAGGCCAGGAGGCTTCTCTTCAGTGGTGTTGATTTCTTGAATAATCACAGCTGCTTTCTCAGCATGAGGCTGAATGTTCTCATGTTGTAAAATGTTCTTTACCGAACAGATTTGTCCGCTATCTTTAAATTCAACTTCACTCAGGTTCTCAGTACATGAACAGAATGAATCTAGATTCTTGGCCAAAATGTCACACAAGTGGTCGCTAGCACAGAGCTCTTGGTTTCCTGTGAAATGTCATGAGCCAGGCTCCCACTATCCATGCTTCTTTCAGTATTCTTCTCTCTCAGGCTCCCGTCAGAACAATCCACTAAGCTCTGTTTATAGCATTCAAAGTCTTTTCTAACTCAAAGCTCCAAACTTTCCACATTTGAACCACAAAACAACTCCCTAAGCAGCACATCATCAGGTTTATCATAGCAATGCCTCCATTTCTGGGTACCAATTCCTGTCTTAAGTTTCTTTTTTAATTGTTGTAGTGAAACATTCTGACAGAAGCAAATTAAGGGAGAGTTTATTTTCACTCACATTTCAAGGGAACAAGATCACAGTACTCAAAGGGAGGATGCCCAGGACACTGTCGCTCTAACGGAGCCACAGACTTTACCACCCAAAATCCAAAATACAGAGATAAAATATTCCTGTATTGAAGACAGAATTAACATAAACAAGTAAAATTTAATTACCTATCATTTTACCCATGAACTGAGAGAAATCTCAAATTCGTAGATAGAGTAACTGAAAACGGGGCTTATTCTCCAGCTACAGCTCACCAAAGTAGCTCTGGATTTCACTTTGCACAGGAAAAATTAATTGAAATTTCTGTATCTTCCAAAGTCAGCGATTAGTGGCAAAACAAGTAGAGGGCTTTGCAGCTCAAAAGTGATGAGTTTGGGAGAGGAGAGATGGCTTGGTGGGTAAGGTGCTTGTTTTGCATGCTTGATGACCTGAGTTCAGATTTCTAGAACCTACATTAAAAATCAGATGAGCAGCATGGCCCTGTAATTCTAGCATTCCCCTGTGGAATGGTGTGGGAAGACAGGAGGAGGAGACTGGAGAATCACCCTGAGCACATGGGTCAGGTGGTCAAGCATATGCAAGAGTGGATGACAAGGAGCTTGCCTCAAACAAGTGAAAGGGAGGACAACACTTGAGTTTGTTCTCTGATCCACACAAGTGCACATGCCCATACATCTCACACACAGGAACATACACACGAATGTATATACACACACACACACACATACACACAGGCACAGGCACACACACAGCCATAGTCACACACACACATGCTCATGCACATGCACACACCAAAATGATGTCTTTGAAGGCTCACAGTTAAAAATAAAGTACAAGAGGGAAAAAAAATGAAGAAAGAATTCAGTTGCTGTCTTGAATTTCTTCTTAGCATTTCTTACACAAATGGAGAGTAGGAAAACAACAGAAAGGATTATCTGTAACTGAAGCTCCCTGACAGACTAACTGGTGGGCTGAAAAGAATATCAAAAAGGTAGAAAAATGCATATCTGCAGAGAGGCCATAATAAACATCTCAATAAACTGTCTCTAAAGTCATTTCTCATTTAAAAAGTAAACCAGCTGGATGTGGGTGGCACACACCCTAATCTCAGCAGTTGGGAGACAGAAGCAGGGAGATCATTGTCAGTTCAAGACCACCCCGGTCTACATAGCAAGTTCCAGGCCAAGGAGGGTTACATACTAAGACCTTCCCTGTCTCCAGGGGCGGGGAAGTAAATCGGATGAGCTTTCTGAGATAAGCAACAAATTCCCTCAAAAGCACAAACATCATGGAATTATGAATAAAAAAGTGGGTATGAGTGTCTATTTTTATTGCCATGGCTCCTCGGGAGAGCTCCACAGATAGAGTGAAACTGGATGAACACCATACGCCTCTTAAAATGATCGCTTAGGGTTTGTTGCACACATACACAGTGCAAATAAAATGCTTCTTGGATTTTATTGGTTCAATCTATCCAGGATCATAAGTATGTTATCAGGTATGTTTCAGGATATTACATTTTAAAATAGCATTCTTATTTTATTTGTGTAATCTCTTACTGCCTTCCAAATAGGTTATTTGTACACTTGACATGGGCAATAAATAACCTTGTGTTTTCTTCTTAAGTTCAGTAAACAGTAAAACAAGGGAAACAATTTGCCACCATCAGCAAAATATTATCTAAAGGGAAGACTTTTGTTCAATTCTACACAGATGATCAGATTCAGCTCTTCCCTGGAGGCAGCATATATTCTCAGGCAAGAGCTTCAGATTCAAAATATGCTTTATTAGGATAGACTGCTAACACAAAATCATGAGGGTCATTCAAGCATAAAGACATACTTTCAGCCAGTCCTTAACTTTAGGCACAGATACAAAGACATTGTTACTCTGAATCAGTGCAAAGCTGTCTCAGTTCTCCATTTTACCCTAAGTACCAGAAACCTTGTAAGAAATGGCTTTAAAAATGAACAGGTCTGGAAATATAGCTCAGTCAGTAAAGTTCTTGAATGGGGACCAGAGTTTGATCTCTAGAGTCTATGTTTAAAAAACCCCAAAAGATGGGACACATTGGTGTGCATGTGCAATCCCAGTGCTAGGGAGATGGAGACAGGAAAACTCCTGGGGCTCAGTAGGCAGTTAGACTAGCCTAGTCAACAAGCTCCAGGCCAATGGGAAACTCTGTCTCAAAATATAAGGGAACCAGCCTCTGAGGAACAATACTCAAGGTTGTCCTCTGAGCATCACACACAAATGTACACACATCCCGACACACACACAATGAACAAATACATATGCTTGTATTCCATTCCTTATTTTTCAATGGAAAAAGAGATTACATACATTTGTTTACAATGTCACAAATACCCAGTGTTTACTTTTGTTCAATTTCATGATCATATTACATATGTTTTTAATATAAAATACTCTATGTATTGAACAGCACTTTAGAGTACCTCTTATTCTGTACTAGGGATTGTGATGTACATTGTTTATACTAAAAAAAATAAATGTTTCTTCTCTTAAAAAATATATCAATTAGGAATTGCATTTAGCTACAAAACAGAGGTCTGCATACGTAAATGAGCAGATACCAGTTGGTACCATGATTTTGAAAGTCATTCAGACTTTTCTTTTTCTTTCACTGTCTACAGACCTCAAGGTCACAATCTGGCTGCTGGAGCTCTGGCAAGAAGGAAATAGTGGCAGAAAGAACAGTCACTTCACATCTGATTTAAGGCATGTTCTATTCTCCTACCTGCAACTTCCGCTGGAGATAACTTAGACTCATGACCACACCTAACTGAAAGTAAAATATGAGAAGCTTTTGTTGAAGATGATGGATATCGGGTAGGGAAATGAGGAATCAGTCATGCTTAACCAAACTAAATAATAATACAATGTGATAAGTATGTTAGGACAGGATTTTCGATAATTAGCTGGATATTGAAATCTAGACATAATGATTAGTGTATGTCTAAGGTAATCTAAAAACCAATTACATTTGGGGAACGGGAAAATATTAGTGAAGAGTAGTATGCTTTTTTTGAAAAAGTAAGAGGTGAAGCTAATGTAATGTAAGGTATTCTTTTACAGGCAGAGCATAGAAAGTAAAGTTCCAACTCCGGTATCAAACTCTTCAGACGATCTTTGAAAACCAAATAGCTACCTAGCGTGTGCCTCATATGTAAAATAGGGCTAATAACCTTATCTATCACCTGGGCTTTTATGCTGAAATATATTAGCAGATATGCTTGGGAACTTTCTTAACCTGTAATTTTTTAATAAACAGTATTTATTGTTACTAGACTATGAGTCGTTTTTTTGTAACAACAACCCCATTAACCTAGGATTGGGGCTCCATGGAGAACCTTGGCATCATCCAATTTGTTTCTTAGGAAGAACGCTACTGTGGTGCCATTTAAGGTGCTGTCAAGGAGACTCAGTAGGACATTTCAGCTAAGATGATGAGACTCTGAACTGAATCAAGGAAACAGGTTAATTTCAACTCCTGATAATATAGCCTCAGTTACTGTCAGCATACCACCAATTCAACTGCCTCCAAGAGTCCAAAAACCCAGCAAGCATGCTCATGTTTTTCTTTAAGTCTCTGCAAATTTATTGAATGAAAAATGTTATTGTTTGACTTATCCTTCCTTAAGTTTGAATGTGTTCATAGTTTGTTTAGTATTTCTTGTGTATTTATCTATTTATGGCCTTTCCCACTACTCATCTGAAGCAACACTTTTCATAATGTTTTTATGAACTCTTCACAAATAAATGACCTTCATCATTCACGTACTCTCTTAATTTATATAATTAAAGACACTTGAATGAAAGGTCAGAAAAGGACTTTACCTGATTTAATTATTGATTATGCCAAAAAGAACACAGACAAAGACACACCAAGGGGGTCGTAGTTATGAAAGGAGTCATGCAAACCTTCCTCCCAAGTCCCAATTCTGCAAAACGACTTTAAATGCTTTGAGAACTAAAATTCCTATGAAGACAAGTGATGCTCACTGAGTCCTGCTTTGGGTTCAGTTAAGAGTAAAAAGTAAATTTGCTCAAAGGATCATCAGTCATGCATTACATGACTCTTGTATTTACATAATGGACAGCATTGTGAATTGAAGCATTTTTCTGTTTTATAGTATCTAAATGATTGCTTCTCATATATACAAAACAATTTTATACCACTTACATTTTATATAATTTTATACATTAGATGTTGTGAGCATCTCAGTTGATTACTTGAGAACTGAAAATGATTATATTTTTGTTATGTTAAACCAATGACAGATGCACGATTTACAAATAAGAGGCTCAAAGATGCAGCAGCATTTCATCAGGAGATCCATGTACTCTTATGTCAAACTTTTAATATCTTTATTACCCTTAAATTATTAGTGTTATATGTCAAAGTTTAAATGAGACCTTTGAGAGTTGGAATACTGCTCAGAATGGTGACATATCTTTATAACATTTACTCACAACAATTTTTATTAAATCCATTAAGTATTGCTAAATAAAACTAAGAGGCCAAAAATAGAAATTAAACTGAGAAATAGTAAGTGAAACCTTACACAGTAATCATTGTTTGGGTCTTTATCTTCACAAAGAAATTAAAACGGAAAATAGCTTAACTAGCATGCTCAAAGCCCTGGGTTTGGTCTACAGAATATAAAAGAAGAAAATAACCAGTTTATCAGAACTATGACAACCTGCCCTCCAAGATGAATGTGATCTGCTGTGGTTTAAAATGCTTAAGACATTTCAAATAACCATTTATATTTATATTTTGTTGTATACAAGAAATTTTCCCATTATGTATGGTTAAACAAACAAGAATAAAAAGCCTAATAACCAAGTAAAACATGTCATTCTAACTATGTGTATGTTTTCATTAAAAAAATTTTTATTCTTTGAAAATGTCATAGATGAAAATAATGCATCTTAATCATATCTGCTCCCAACTCTTCCCTCCCTCCAGCTCCCTGGCCCCTACCTAATGTAACTCCCAGTTTCAAGGCCCCTTCTTTTCATAACCCACTGAATCTGTTAGCATTGGCACTCATTAGATTCCCAAACAGCTCTCTTTTTATCTTTAGTTCATTTAGTTATTCAAAATTTTCACAATACATATCTGTATCTTTGAGATCATAAAAATATGTTAAAAGAAAATCTAACACAGAGCCTTTTCTAATTTTCATAGTAATCTTTATTCCAGAAAAGTAGTTCTGATAGGTTTAAGATGCTGATAAGTTAAACAGCCTAAATGAGAATCTCCCATCTGAAAAGCATCACACTTTGATAACACATGAATATTTCCATTGCAATTGAATAAATATTAAGAAAATAAAGCAAAAATCATGTGAAAATGATTCTCTGTAAGAGGACCTTCATGTCTGGTATCATGTTAACTCAGAACACATGTCTGTTCAAGCTGCTTTTATGGAATTCTATGGACAATTTACTGACAATTTAAGATGGAACCAGCAAGAAGGTTGTCAAATATAGCAAATAACCTAAATTGTGTGTATGGGTATATTATGTATGTGCATGTATATGTGAATGTGTGTATATAGGTTTGAATGTGTGCATGTACATGTGTATGTCTGTGATTATGTCTATGTGTATGTCTCTGTGTATGCCTATATTTGTGTGTTACGTAAACTGCATATATGAACACATGTAAGCATGTGTGTGTGCATGGATATGGATGTGCATATATGTGTGTGCATGCTTGTGCTTGTGTGCAAGTATGTGCATCTGTGCTACATGTGTGTTGTGTGTGCATGCATGGCTGTACACAAGTGTATTAGTGTTGTGTATGTATGCATACATTTGCATGTTGTGCACATGTGTGTATGTATGTGTGCATGTGTGTATATGTGTGTATGAGTGAGTTGAAAAATCCTGTCCAGAAATTAGCTGAATTAGGGGTGTATATCACCTCTGGTTTTATTTTAAATCTTATTTGAGTCAAATTCCTTGGGAGGGTTTCCTTAAGCATTTATCAAATACTCCATTCCTATGAGTTTACCTTCATACACAGCTCACAGGTTCATTTGAATAGCTCTGTTTTCCTAGCATAAACCCTAAAGTGAAAACTGATTGACATTATCTTTTTAACCTCTCACCAGGGCACTGTAGTGATTATCCCAGCACTCTAGAGGCTGAGGGTGGAGTATCAAAAATGAGAGTCTGGGTTATCTAGTAAGACTTTGTCTTAAAAAAAATTGAAGTCTGGTGAGGTAGGTCAGGAGGCGGAGTGCCTGCCCCCAAGCCTGATCACCAGAGTTCAGTCCCCATAACCCACATGGTAGAAGGAGAAAACCAACTCCTGCAAGTTGTCCCCTGACTTTCACATGCATGCTATGGTACATATGTGCCCACATACATGAAATAAATATTTGGTGGGTGTCTTTTTGAGACAAGGTCTCTCTGTAGGCCTAGCTGGACTGGAACTTTCAATGTAGACCTGGCTTTGAACTCACAGAGATCCACATGCTTCTGCCTCCTGAGTGCTGGGATTAAAGGTATGTGCAACCACACCTAACTTTACATGAAATAAATATTTTTTTTAGTATTTTTGAGAGAGGATCTCCCTGTAGCCCCACCTGACCTGGAACTCGCTATGTAGACCAGGCTAGAAATAAATATTTTTAAAAATCAGTTTTTTCCAGAATTTCATGAAAGAATGACTCAAATAGTGAAAATGTCATTATTCTAATCTTTTTACTTTTAAATATAGCTTTATGTAGATGAATGAAATAGACACAGAATAATCAAATAATAGGGGAAACCTCTTTGATTCCATCACTATTTTGTTCTTTGTTTCTTTCTCTGGTAGATATCCTGAGTCCAAAGACAGAAAGTATTTGGCATCGTTTTAGAATATTGTTTTGGCCCCGCTGGCAGTGTTGTAAACACTTGTGATGGAAGGGTATTTTATGTTCTGTTGCTGCATTTATCCAGAAGTGATTGAGCATTTGGTCAAGTTTTGCAGAAATCATTGCGTAATTTGAAGATTAATATCTTACAGGTAAAAACCAATTGGAGCTCTCTGCATTAGCTATGGCATGAGTTAATACAAAACTTTTAATAAAATTGAACATTGAAATACTTTAAAACAGTGTCATATCATTACTTGGGGATGATTGCTTGGTGATCAAGCTGTCTGGTTCTAAAACACATTTTTAATACAAAATATTCTTCTTTTCCCATACACATTCAATTTTCTAGAAAACTTTGGTTAAATTATTGGGGAGTATATTTTTGTTACCAAGATAAGCATTGTATAGCATGGCTTTTTAGCCGATGTTTCTGAGCCACAGACATAGAATAACTATATTGGCAATTCCTCCATCTTTCAGAAGACAAAGACCAGTGTTCCAGTCTTTTGTGCAAACCCACCGCCCATGTACAGCTAATGGGAATTAATTTGCTTCAAATACAAAAGCTTTCTCAACTCATTTAGAGCACAAAATGAGTTACAATTGTTTTAAGGAAATGGATTGCTGAGTTAATATCAGAGCTTTCTTTGCATTTTAGAGCTAACACATCATGGTTTAAGATTCAAACCTCTGGACACAATTATGGTTGACCAGTTGGCTTTTTAGCTGACAAATGACTAGCTGACTTGAAAAATCAGTTCTTATGCCTCAGAAGAACAGCATGCTGATAGCCCTGAGTGCTCAGCTCTTGGATTTTTCACATATTTTTTACAAAAGAAACACCTCAGGTATACCAAAGCTTTGTGCAATGAAATCTTTCAGAAAAGCCAGAAAAATATAACTCTTCCCCACCTGGATTCAGTCTTGGATTAGAGCACATTTAATTTCAAGTCAATAGGTTCCCAGCACATCAGCACTTAAGGGATTAAAGACAAGTCTAGTTTTGTTGCCCTAAATGTACTGTTATTGTTATCAATTCGTGCAGCCTTGCAATAAGTTTTCAATAAATCTAAGATTAACTATTATTTTCTTGCCTATAAATAAAATATAATCATCTTAAAAATCAATGAAGGGAAAACCATCATATCCATTAACCTACTCAAAATCCCTCCAGGCCCTGGCTATGAAACACAGCGCTGTGGGTCTTTCATTTTATTGAGCTATATCTCTTTGTATGGCAACCAGCAGGCAATAGAAAAAAACTCAAATCTAAAAATCAAAGACTCCGTTATTTTTTTCTTCTTTCTGAAAGCCACTGAGGCAGAGGCTGAACATTCTTTTCTGCCTGAGGTTAATTTTTTTTTCCCCATTTTAATTCGCAATCAGAAGCAATAAAAAAAAAAAAAGGACATTGCCTGAAGTAGCTGGTGGCTTTATTACCTTCTCTACTGCCAGACTGCACTTTTTATCACTTCTAAATCCTTTGTTTTTAAAGTCACCTGCACAGCCCCGCAATGTTATAAACACCTTCAGTTGTCTTCACCAACTGTCATTTCGTACCATCTGCTGTTACAATCTCAAAAGCAGTAATGCATGAGGGTCAAGGCCACTTTCAGGAAACTAAAAAACAACAGAGCCAAGTTATTTAGTGTGGGGTTTTTTTCCTGTCAGCTTTACTACACCCTGGAGTGGACATTTTCTTTGCCTTTCGGTTGTGAATGTTCCTCAAAAGACATGAACTTCACAATAAGGTAACCATAGAAAAACAAGGTTTTATAGACAACCCATTATCAACTAGCAGAAGGGGGTGATTAGTCATCTGCTATACTTGAAATAGATCCAAAGAATTCAAGTCAGCACTGCAAAGAGAAATGCACTCAACTCAGGATTCCAGAACTCCCGCAACCCTGTTTTACTGGGTGGGGCTTCAGCAGCAACCTTTGCAAAGACTGTAAGTGACCTCAGACAGCAAGAAGCTGACCAGGTCTCCCATCCACCCAAATTTAGCATTTTTCCAGCACCCACCCAACTCTGAGTTACATGATCAACTCTTCTCGTCTTCCTTGCACTGGAGCTCTGAAGAGAATCATCTTTTGGTTCTGCCTTTATTGGCCACCTCTGTGGCTTGGGTATGCTTGGTTCCCTCCAAACTTCATAATCAGGTTTACTCCCCTCAGTGAAGTGCTGCTGGAAATGGAGACATAATCCTGTGGTGGGAGTCAGAAGAGGGGCCTTTGCAGGTGATTTGGTTGAAATAAGACTGCAGCAGGATGGCACCTCCAAGAACTGTGATCACTAGGTCGTTTTACAAGTGTACCGAAAGAGGGAGGAGACTAGATGTCCCTGTCTCTCTGTTGAGCTGCCCTGAAATTGTCTTGAGACTGCTGCATAGCCACATGCTGCCCCCGCACCTGAGAGCAAAAGCATGAACCAAAACAGACTTCAGTCTGTGGCATCATGCTGTTAGGAACAGAAAATCACCCGGGACAGCTACAAAAAAATGGATGGCTCTTTAATCAAACCACAGTCTAGATAGGCTCTCTAAAACATAAGCTTGTTTAAAAGCAAAAATGGTGTTTATCAGCACAGCCCCTTCTTATTTCCTGCAAATCATTCCAAATTCACATAAAAATTTTCTACTGTAAGAATCCTACCTTGTTCACTTTTCAAGACAGTTCAGATGCAAGTGCCCACCTCCATAAATAAAATATAATCATCTGAAAAATCAATATGAGAAAACAATCAGAACCATTAACCCATCTCAAAATCCCTTCAGCCAGTCGTGTGAGCCACACAGCCCTGAGCCTTTCATGTTACTGAGCTGTGTAATTCTTTCTGTGGCAACTGGCAGGGGAAGAAAAATCAAAGACTCAGGTGTTGTGTTCTGGATATCAGAGAGAAGTGGGAATGGGAGATGAGGTTTTGGCCTTTTTGATTATAGAAGAAAATGGCTTGTGGAAAGCCAGGAAACAATGGTTTGGAATTGCTGGAAGAAGTCAGTTTGACTTAGCTTTGGTCTTTGACAATGCTTCTTCATGAGCAATTTATAAACCTGAGCATCAGTTGTTAGAAACTTTTCTTCACGTTTTAAGAAGGAGAAGGGGAAAATTGATTTTAAAAGTGTGATACAAATGCACTGAAGAGGTAAGTCAGATTTAGGCATACACCTGCAAATGCATGAGCTAAAAGTCGTCGTATGCATTTGCTTGTATTTCACCAGTTATCCACGGTCACTTCTTTTTTTTTTTTTATTTTATACTAAAGTTTCTATAAAGTTAAAAAAAAATGACATGGGACTGGAGAGATGGCTCAGCAGTTAAGAACACTGGTTGTTCTTGCAGAAGACCCGGGTTCAAATCCCAGCACCCACATGGCTAACAACTGTTTGTGACTGCAGTCCCAGGGGATCCAACAGCCTCTTCTGACCTCTGTGGGCATTGCACAACATGGGTGCACTTACCTACATGCAGGCAATACATGCACACACATAAAATAAAAATAATAAATATTTTTTTGTTTTTTTATTAGAAGAAGCATTTCATTACAACAGCATTAATCTATTCAATGACATTTTTCTGAGCTAGGGTACATCTCTTTCAAAATTGGCTGTACATTTTTAGGTTTACAGATGAATTATTACGCCTATACAATCTTTTACTCATTATACACTCTATAAGACATAAAATTAATGGAAGTTTTAACATTTAAAAAAGATCTCCACTTAGTTGTTAAAATACACAGTTTCATACAGAAAAATTCATTTTAAGGCAATTGACATTGAGACGTTTTCACATGCATTTCTAAGCTCTATATACATGACTATCACTGGTCACAGTCACCCACCTTCTGAGCTCCTCGGCATCTGAGCATGAA
>NW_008360323.1:3496840-3497368 GCF_000622305.1 Nannospalax galili | reverse complement strand
AAGGACTCCTTTCAGTGTGTCCCAGAGGCTTCGTGTTGTATTGTCCTTTTCATTTATTTCCAGGAATACTTTTTTAAAAAAAATTAATTTCTCTTTTGTCCCATTCATCATCCAGGAGTGTGTTGTTTAATCTCCATGTGTTCATGTGGTGATTTTGGCTTCTTCGGGTGTTGATTGTAAGCTTTGTTGCATTGTGGTCTTATAGGATACATGGAATTATTTCAACCTTTTTATATTTGCTGAGCTTTGTTTTGTGCCCCAGTATATGGTCGATTTTGGAGAAAGTTCCATGGGGTGCTGAGTAGAAAGTATGTCCTTTGGTGTTTGGGTGGAATACTCGGAAGATATCTGTTAAGTCCATTTGATATATGGTTTTGTTTAATTCAGATGTCTCTCTGTTAAGTCTCTGGCCTGTTGACCTATCTAATGGAGATAGTGGGGTATTGAAGTCCCCTACTACTAATGAGTTGGGATTAATCTGGGTCTTATAGTCCTGTAGTACTGTTTTTATGAAGTTGGGCTCACTGG
>NW_008360323.1:3471043-3495999 GCF_000622305.1 Nannospalax galili | reverse complement strand
TATTCCATTCTTGTGATTTCTTAAATTTTTCATAATCTTTGCTTGAGTGGTCCAGTTCATCCACTTTATCTTCCAATCTTGATACTCTGTTTTCCATTTCGTTCATCCTATTGGTGAGGCTTTCTCCTGTCGTTTTTAATTGGCTTATGGAGTGTTTCACTTTGTTCTTTATTTCAGCCTGAGTATTCTTCAATATTTCTAGCTCTTTTCTGAATTCATTCAGAAGTTTATCCCTATCTTCCTTCAGCTCTATGATTACCTTGTTTGTGTGTTCTTTAAATTCAGTGAATTCTTTTATCATATTCATCATTGTTCTTTTGAGATCCATGTCCTGCATTGTCTCTAGAGGATTCTCATTGTGCTTCTCTAGAGGATTACTGGTATTTGGTAGGGATATGTTATTTTGGTTTTTCATGTTATTATTTTTTCTCTGTGATTTTGACATGTGAATTTCTTTTGTAGTTTCTGACTCTTGTGTGATACTCGATCCTTCAGGTTTAGTTCTGCTTCTTTTTTTGAGCTTTATGTGTCTTTGTGGTTTACTTTTTGGGTATGAAGAGCTGGTTCGTCTAAGCTTCTGGTTTTCTCTTTTGATTTTATATTGTTGTGGCTGGACTGATTTTGTCTTCAGGAGTTCCGCAGTGGCCCAATTCCAATGTGGGTCAGAAGTTTTCAGACTTTCTCCTTAGGTCTGGAATCTTCAAAGGATGATTTTGGCCTCAGGAACTTGGGTGTTGGACTGACCTTAGATCCTGTCTGTGGCCGTGCCCTGCAGGGATGCAAAGGCAGATGGGGTGGGAAGAAGCCCCAAGATTTCCCAGGGAGTGGATTGAGTAGCTGGGTTGTACTGGATGCAAAGGATGGGGGAAAGGAAAGGTAAGCCTCAGAGCCCCAGAAAGAGGCTGTCAGCCCCAGAAAGAGGCTGGCAGGTGTTGCAGGACCAGGGAAGTAGAGGGAGGTGAGGGCGCAGCCAGGTCCAGAAGCAGTGCTCCTGGGGCCGAAGGAAGGAACTAAGTTGGTCTGGGTGAAAAAGATCAGGAAGCAGTATTGGTTCCCCAGGTGTCTGGGGACCCAAGACTAGGAATGGTGCAGGTCCAAACTAGGAGTAGAGAATAGCAAGCCCCAGAAAGAGGCTGGCGGGTGTTGCAGAACCAGGGAAGTAGAGGGAGGTGAGGGCTTGGCCAGGTCTAGAAGCAGTGCTCCTGGGGCCCAAGGAAGGCACTAAGTTGGTCTGGGTGAAAAAGATCAGGAAGCAGTATTGGTTCCCCAGGTGTCTGGAGACCCAAGACTAGGAATGGCACAGGGCCCAAATTAGAGGGGGGGGGGGGGGGAGATGGAAGGGTGAATGTGACTGGGGGAGTTGAGGCACGGAGGGCTGCACGATAGACTTACCCCAAGAGTCCTGAGGATAGGAGAGCAGGCTAGGAGAGTTCAAATAAATTTCTTTTTTTAATGACACAATTCAGAAACTGTAACTGGACTTTAAACTGGACTTTATTACTTTAAATAAAATCTTAAAATAGAATATATTCCATAAATACATCCTTTAAGAAAATAAACTTCCTCTTCCTTACTGTTTTCAGCCTTTTCTGGAAAAAAAGAAATACCTCTTCATTTAATGGAAGAAAAAGCAAATAATTTTCCAGTGTTTTGTCTAACAAGCTCTGAGCATCTTTAAAATATAAAAATAACCTTATTTTTAAAAAAAATAATTAATGGCCAATGAATATTTTTTAATGTTCAACATACTTAGCTAGGAGTGAAATACAAATTACAGTGCCTTTAAGATTTTGTCTCTCCCCCAGTCAGAATGATTATTAATCGTGAAAATAGACAACAAATGTGTTTGGGATGGGGGAAGGAGACATCTTTCTTCATGGCTAGTGAGAGTGCAAACTGGTAAAGCTATTACGGAAGTCAGTATGGAGGCATCTCAAAAAACTAAAAATATTATTAAAAATACTATTAAAAAATAGTGTACTATTCCTGGGCATATAGCCACAGGATTCTATACCCTGCCCAGAAATAAACACATCCATGTTTAATACTGCATTATTCACAATACCAAGGACAGGGAATCAACCTAGATGTCCATAATCAGATGAGTAATGAAAACATTGGTGGAAATGAATGGATAAGATACATAGTGAAATTTTATTCAGCTATAAATAAAAAGTAAATCATGACATTTCCAGAAAAAAAAAAATAGATGGTTTTGGAGAGTATCAGCTTAAGCAAAGTGTTCTAGGTAGCTTTAACTGTTAACTTGACACAGCCTTGAATTGCCTGAGAATTAAGGGATTTCCCAGATCACATTGGACTACGGGCATGAGGAGGGGCAGGTTATCTTGACTGTTAATTGCATTGGATGGCCCAGCCCACTGTGAGCAGCACCATTCCCTGGGAAGATGGACCAGCCTGTGACCTAGCTAGTAGGCACCATCCCCCAGGGTTCCTGCTGCACTTCTTGGGCTATGAAGGGAGTTCCTCGGTCAGAGGTAGTGTTACAAGGAATAACAACAGGTCTGCTTTTAAGGTCCTGCCTTAATTTCCCTCAATGATGGGCCTATAAGTTGAAATAAATTCTTTCCTCCCTTAAGTTACTTTTGTTTATGATATTTGTTACAGCAACTGAATAAAACTAGAATATGAGGTAACAGACTCAGAAAGACTAAAATAGCCTGTCCTCTCCCGTATGTGAATCCTAGTTTATAATGTTTATATGTATGTATGTACATAACTGAGGGTAAGTGTGTATACAGGCTATAAAGAGGGTGGTGAGGAAAGAGGGGTCAATAGGACGTGTATAGGATAAAAATAGAGATTACGGGGCGAGGACGTGTACAAGGTGAACAGGAGTTGGAAGGAGAAGAATCAACAAAAGGCCATTTTGTTTGAAAATCCCATGCTGTAATGAAACCTACTGTGTATGTTACTTAATATTATTTTAATGTTTAAAAAATAGCTCTGGAAAACAACATAAAATCTGGAATTGCTTTAAAGCAGTCTAGCAACAAATAAAGTAAATATAAAGCCAGGTGGAGACAAAATAAGGACAAAAATACCAATAGTTATTAAAACCAGGTGATAGACAAATTTTTCCCATCTTTGTATATGTCTTAAATTTTTCCTTTTTAATAAAAAAGAATGAATTAAAACTCAAGAAAATATCTCTGAATATTGATAATGAAGGGCAAAGCGTGGAAATTAATCATTATGAAAATTGATCAAAGAACCATTTTTTTTGTAAAACTTTGAGGAAATCATCCTGTTCTAGTTTCCTTCTGTTGCTATAACAGACACGATGACCAAATGCAACTTAGAGAGGGAAAAGTTTATTTGACATACCCTTCCAGGTAATAGGTGACTACTGAGGAAAGTCAGGGCTGAAGCTCAAGCAGGGACTGAAGTGGAAACAACCGTGGAGGAATGCTGTTCGATGGCTTGCCCTTTGGCTCACACTAGATAGCTTTATTATATAATGCAGACCCATCTGCCTAGGGATGGTGCTGCTCACAGTGAACAGGCCCTCACATATCAATCATCAATCAAGACAATCTCTCAAAGACATGGTCACATGCCAATCTGACCTGGGCAATTCCCATTTGAGACTCTCTCCTAAAACTCCAGACTAGGTCAAATCAATAACTGAAGCTCCTTTAAACAAATCTCATATTTTTAATATCTATGCAATGCAAAATTTAATTATTTTGTTAAATATCCTTAAAATCCAGTTTAATAACTCAACGTGTGGGAAAGGAAATATTATACATAAATTTCTTCAGAAAGAAGGCAATCATTATTTTTCATAGTTGAATGCAAAAATTTCAATCATCTAATTTTGATCACTTCTAATTTGTTTTAAATTGTGTCATGCTTGATGATTAAAAGTTCTGAACAAAAGTGAATAAAAGGGAAGTTTAGGGTTTTGTTATCTGGTTGATTTTGGTTGATTTTCACCAGTAGTTAGCCTACAGCCAAGTATTTTGCCCATGTGCATGGGGTGATGAATTTTATTCATTTATTTTATGGCTACTACTCATTAAAAATCATTTTTTTACTTCTATTTCCTCTCCTAAATTTTGCTGACTTTTTTTCTCTTCATGATCTTCCATTACCTCCCTCTCAAGCTCATTTGCAATGAAGTTGTCTTTGTGGATGTCACTACTGATGACAGCCCCATCTCTACCAATGATCATTAAGTATCTTCTAGGAGAGAACCCGAGTTCAGTTCCCAGTCCCCACACATGTGGCTCATGATCACCTCTCAATCCAGCTCTGGGGGATCCCACACCACCCTTTTCTAGCCTCTGAGAACACCTGCATGCATGTGGTATACACATGCACACACATGCACACACACGCAACAGACACAAAAAAAATATAGATAGATCTCGTGTCTCTTCTACTAGCACACCTACCCTATGTTTAGTTATTGCTACAACTGTCCCTTCCTCAGTTCTCTCAGCTGGCCATTGTTTGTCTTTTGTCTCTGCCACTGATCAGACTAAGATTCCCTTATTGCCCATTGTTTCCCATTTCCAGACTGAGAAGGGGCCTTTGCTGCATTTGCTTCTGCCATCAAATTTTCCTTCAGTAGGGTATCATTTTGTATTGCAAACTATTATTACAGTATCTCATTCAAATTTTCTTTGTTCACTGATCCTTACATAATAACTTCTCTCTTGATTTTTAATCACCTAAATTTTTATTTAGGTGATTAAAAATTATTTATTCTAATTATTAATTATTATTCTAATTATTCTAAAGTTAATTATTCTAAAGTTGTTTTTCTTTTATTCTTCCCTCCCATCATTGTAAGGTAGGTGATCTGATTCCACAGGAAAAAGGCTAGAGGCCTTCCTCAAAGGTCTCCTCAAATGTAGGAAACATCTCAAAAAGTGTTCAACATTGTTAGTAATTAGGGAAATGCAAATTAAGACCACCCTATGGAATGTCACCTTACCCCAATCAGATTGGCTGGGATCAAGAGAACAAATGATACCAAATGCTGGCAAGGATGTGGAGAAAAGGGAATGTTCCTTCACTGGTGGTGAGATTGCAAACTTGTGCAACCTCTATGAAAAAGAGTGTGAAGAACTTTTTAAAACCTAAAAATGAGGACTGGAGAGATAACACAGTGGTTAAGAACACTGATTGTTCATGCAGAAGACCCAGGTTCGAATCCCAGCATGCACATGGCAGCTAACAACTATCCATAACTCCAGTTCCAGAGGATCCAACAGTCTCTTCTGTCTCTATGGGCATTGCAAGACACAGGTGCACTTACCTCCACACAAGCAATACATACATACACATAAAACAAAAATAATAAATAAAAATTTAAAAAAAAAAAAAAGCTAAAAATGAACCCACCATATGACCCGGTTATAGCATTCCTTGGCCTATACCCAAAGGACTCATCCTATTGTAGAGACGCTTGTAAAACCATGTTTGTTGCTGCTCTTTTCACAATAGCTAAGAAATGGAAGCAACCTAAGTGCCCCTCAACTGACAAGTGGTTAACAAAACTGTCGGTATATTTACACAACAGAGTTCTATTCAGCAGTAAAGAAAGATGAAATAATGAAATTTTCAGGTAAATGGATGGATCTAGAAACTGTTGTACTAAGTGAAGTAACACAATCTCAGAAAAAAAAAAAACAAACGACGTATGTTCTCCCTCATATGTGGCTCCTAGCACCAAATCCTTTTAAATTCCAGGTCCTTTTAATAAGATGATGCTATAAGCAGTTCCTTCTGCATGAAATAACTACCATCATCATGACTTCAGCTGAGCCTGATTGCTAAACATCATCACAATTGGGCTTGTTGACAGTTGTGCTTATTCATTAAAGGAAGGCCAAGCAGGTTCATTGGACCCTCATCAGAGTATCCAGTCACTCTTCCCAACCAACTGTATGTAATTTGGCCCTAATCACACATGGTCTCCTGGATTTGGGGAGGGCTAAAGTATACAATCTAGGGAAGGCTAGGAAGAGAAGTCATGACCCACGCTGCGTAAAGGTTTTCCAATGTGCATACCATCAGGTCATACATACACCTCAGCAACCCCTCAGTTATCTTGGTAAGTAAGCTCGGTAAATTCATTGATTCCCCAGTAAAACTTTAATCAGACATTGGCTTGACGACACTAGAACCTTAGAAGGGACTAAGCATTGCTTAGTATCCCCAGGAAAAGAATTCTCACAACAGATGGAAAATTTATTTGTTAGTGCTATCATGTCTCACAATTATTTGAAAAAAAAAGAAAGAAAGAAAATGAGTATGTAAAAGATGTTAAAAGGATATGGTAATGGAGATATTTTCCAAAATAGACAGAAAAAATGAGAAAGCCTAAGCAAGTCTGTGTAGGCTTATTATGATATATAAAGGATGGGACAAAAATAATATTCAGATACTCTTAATATTTCTAAGGTCATAGTTTAGTCAACTAGTTTAAGTAACAAAATATATATCTAGTCAAGGTTTATCTGAAAATATTTGGTTTTTACCCAAATTTTATCTACATAGCACATGGTAATTAAAAGTACAAGACTGGTGGAACTAACCTTGTTGGATGTTTAACAGCCATACTTTGAGGCCTATACTAATCTGGTCAGAGGGACTTAAAGGACAGTTTTGCCCCTTGCCCTCCTAGGTCGACTAAGTTCCAGGGGACTATGGAACATCTCTCAAAATGCCCTGTAACTGAGGTCAGTCACATGTCCTCTTGTTCAGGGAGGACATGGAGACCTCACAAGATGGACTTGAACCAGTGTCCAGTCTACAAAGAGGAGGGTCAACTCAGAGGAAACATCTGATCCATGCTTCCAAGAGAAGCCAGACATGGCCGAGCAGGATCTTTGATTTATCTTCACATAGATAGAAGTGGTAAAAGAAAGGAGCCAGGGGCTCCTCCCAAACCCACGTGACCCCTAAAGAACAGATCCTCAAATGACCTTAAGTATAAAAATAGATTGATTTATTTGGGTCAAACTGTATGGTCTTAAACACCCAAAAGGAAAGTATAACCAAAGAGTAAAGTCATCAGTATATTTCTTTAAGAGTTCAAAGGATTATACTTCCCAGACATTAGGCTTGAGTCCATATAAAGTTATTTAGACAATTATTTCTCATTGATAATTTTTTTTCCTAATAAGAAAGTGCTGCTCAGATGTAAGCCTTCAAATCTTGGTCTGCAATACTGTAGTGCCCACCTGTAGCTAAGGGAGACAATCAGCTATTGTTCTAAAATGATAGGTAAATTTTTCTACCCCTATCTAGAAGCCTTTGAGAGGGAACTGGCACTGAACAACTCCAACAGCTATCAAAATACCTGAAAGCAAATTCTGAATCCATCATTCTCAAGTCCAGCCTTGGCAGACAAAAGAAAAATGAGGAGGAACCCAATAGAGGGATGCTTTTGGAAGGCCTTGTCAAGAAATTCCAATGGAGTCTCATAAGAACATTTGAAAATTGACCTGTTCTGACTTTTTTCTAGTTCACTGTCTAGAACTTATAATGTTAATTACTCTTGTCTTTACTTCTCCTTCACACACAAAAAAAGAGTTTTGCAATTTGGGAGTCTTTTAGATAGACCCACTGAAGGGGTACCCCAATTGCCTCACCCTGCATCCCAGTTCAGCATGGAAAAAGCCAGAGTAGTCTGCGTGGTGATTCCCTATCTGCAAATTGGGATGGAGTGATAAGAATAAGAGGTAGGAATTGGCTAGGCAGTTAGGATAAAAGACCCCAAAGAAAAGTAGCCAGTTTTTTGGCTGAAAGTCGCAATGTCCTTGTGCCTCTTAGCAACATATTCTATTCCAAGGCCCAAAAATGTCTAAAGTACTTGGGAGTGTTTATCTAATCCTTTAAAGATTTTATGGTTACCTCTTCAGAGGGGGGTAATAGAGTAGCAAAAAGCCCCATAAAGAAAGAAAAGAAGAAGAAAAAGTATATGAAGTTAGCAGAAAAAAGTGATGGGGATATATGGGAGGAGTTGGAGAGGAGGGAGTGGGCATGGATTTGATCAAAACACCTTATATGCGTGTATGAAATTCTCAATAAGTTATTTTTAAAAAAAGAAAGTGTAATTAACTTATTCCTCATATATTACATACTAAACCAATATTATTTTTGACCTATAAGTATATTATTAGTATTTACCTTCTTGCACTCTATATTTTGCATAAGACCTCAGGATGCCTCACATTATTTTTCCATTGATGTCATTGCCATGGAGATAAAGGTGCTGACCTACTCAGCCTCTTCTGAGAGATTCACAGGTGTTTAGACCATCCTGTAGGCTCTATAAGAATAAAGGAAGAAGGAAGGAGATGGACAAGGTGTATATAGGATACTATCTAAATAGCCTTGTCCTAAAAATTAGAATAAATTTTAGTTTTTGTTCATGCACTTTATTCTTAAAACTATTCCATTTTCAGTTTCTCAAACTGACACTTTGCTTTCAAAAACAAGAATAATTCCTAGGAAAATAGTGTAAACTGGGAAATTCGTCTTTCAAAAATATTTCTAATTAAAGGATAATGTGTGGGAAATTTGTTTCAATATTCAAACACATGTGGAGTGTTAAAAAAGAACAAATTACTTAAAATTTTCAAAATATCCCAATTCTTTTATGACTTATGAAAGTGTTTAATATTTCTAGAATTTATATAATGAAATCTATATCTGATTAGGGTTCCAGGTTTTTGCCAGATATCTCTCCAGGTATTTTGCATTATCAGGCAAACCATATAACATATCTTTATGTACATTATTATCGTGGGGAGGAGAGGGGATTAACTTACAAAGGAATGAGCACTCAGTGCCTAGCCCCATGCTTCTTAGCTCCCCCGGCACCCCTGGCAGTGCAGCTCAGAGCCCACCATATCAGACCACTCCTGCACCACATGCCACACTTGTAGTCACTGTCAGCATTCACTCATGCCTCAGGGGCCAGCGATCTCACCCCAGGTCCATAAGTGTCAGTCCATTCTGTCCTTGAATGTCTTCTGTGCATTCCCCACACTTGTGTCACTCCCTCATTACTCATGGCTCCAGTCCTAAGATGGCTCTTAGCAGCCCCTCAGTAGTCCATACCCCAGAGCAGGCCCCACCCCTCGGAGGAACCAGCCACCTGGGGGACACTCTACCACTTTCCTCTGCTCTTACAATTTTCCTGTCAGTCTTCCAGTAAGGTTCCTGAGCCTTGGAGGGGGTAACAGATGTAGGGGGATCTCTCTTGTATCGTGGAGAGACAGTGACTTCTTGTGCCTCCCCATTAGTCATCTTTAGGCCATGGCCACTGATCTATCTCAGTGGTGTTTCTTCTACTATAAGGACAAATGGAAGGAAGTAGACACATTTAAACAAATCCCTAGAAGATACCCCAGTAGGTGTACTATATTTATTAAAGAGTATACTTGTGATGGCTTCCCCATTAGGGCCTGTAGCCTTTCTCAACACAAGGTATTAGCCTGGTCTACAGCACCAGATGTGTGTTCCACCCCTAGGGGCAGGCCTTATCCAATTAGAAATTTGTCAGTTGTACGTATGTTAGTTGAACCATTATTGCACTTGTAGGTATTGCTTGGCATGTTCATATTGTGTATCACACGGGATCCATCATTGAGTAGAATCATAGGGGATCCTTTCTTCCCCAACCATCCGCATAGCACCTTCTGGCAATATGTACATCATCCATCCAGTGGCACAGAGTTTTTTGGTTTAGTCTCAGTTCATCTCTTCTTCTCCTGCACTCACAACATGCAGTGTCTTCAGCAACATGACCTTACCAACCTTTTAGGTGTACAACCGACATTAATGGCAATAACCTTGGTGAATTGGAGGACCTCTAGGATCTCCCTCTGACCAACAGCTCATAGGGGGGTAACCCACCCCTGGTACTATAGATTTTCTTAACAGTTGTATAGTTTGGGAGTCTCTGTCTTCATCTTACCTGACCATAAAACTCCCAAGAATCTTACAGCTATAGCTGGCCTTTGCTTCTTCAGGTATCTTTCATGGATTTCACATCTGTAAAACACTTGAAGGAACCTTAACATTATATATTAAATCAATCATATACAAGATCTCACACAGCATGGAAAGGATTTGTGCATTTGTATTGACTGTTTTCTCCATAGATCCTTGTTAGATACCATAGCATGGGTATGAGGCATTAATTTGGTTAACTCTTTACCATTTTTAGTTATCCCTTTGGACATGGGGTCTCTTTGTATTCTTTTATTCTTAATACTCTTACAGGTGTTGGCTCCAGTTGCCTGACCCTGCACTGGGCTAAGGAGGCAGGGGGCTTCTCCTGTCCCCATTGCACTTGCTTGTTCCCTGAGTCAGGCAGGCTCTGGGTCTGCCTCCTGACTGTAGCCATATCTGTCATCTTCTCATTGACCACACCAGGTTGCTGGGGGAGAACTTGATGGGATAAACTGCTTCCACCCCTAGTAGAGCCTTTATCAGAAGAGAAATGCATCTTATTTAATTCTTAGGGATTCTTAACCATCCCTTGTACAGTTTTTATCCTTTGACTATCTTCTATAAACTGTTCTTCTGGTTTTAAAGCCTTCCAGAAATGCCTTAGTACCGAATTTGGTTTCCCATCAATTTTTTTCTCTGGGAATTTGTGGTTGACATAAGTCTTGCCACATTTGTCTTTGAGTAACCCAAGTGGACCATTTCTTCGGCCTGGTCCTTTTTATATCTCTTATAGGGTGTCTGTTTTACAGACATGTTTTACATGCTGGTCAGAATCATTTAAATTTGCCAAAGTCTCTCACTTTACAAGATCCTGTCCCATCAAAGGGGCCATTAAACCATTAAAGCCCCATACCATTCTCGAGGTCCCAGTTGAATTAGGCTTTCCTTCATATCTCTGGTGAACACAGTCTTATCTGGCCCAGTGAACTGGACATCATATATTGCTTTTCTCATACCTAGTTCTCTCAGAATTCCCTGCCCCTCCTTTATAGTCCTCCAGCCCCTGCTAATCATGTTAGTCTCCCTTGGTGACAACCATGTATCTTTAATGCCTTCAACCAGCCATCCCATTAAGGATTGCTCCCCCTTACATTGGCCTAGGCTGAATAGCCTATATAGTAAGGATGGATGGGTGGTTATATAACTCAGCTGTGAAGCTTCTGAATGACTTAGACTGATGTCATTTGCTCCCATGTCCCATACTCTCACAAGCCACGTCGCCAGGGGCTCTCTGCTTGCTTGCTTGTAAGTTTTTACTAGTTTTAACAGTTCTAGCATGGAATATTTCTTAGCTACAGCACAGTTGGCTTTTTTCCTTTTTACTATTATCTATCTTTTCCTCTGAATCCTTGGACCTTACACAAGTCAAAGTGTCCTGCATTTTTTCTCTCTCCAACTTTGCAAATAGATCTGCCAGGACCTCCATGGCCTTTTCAGCTTTCCCTGCCTGGGGCACATCTTTTGTTATACAAAGTGGCCACACTCCCTCTCTGGGTGCTCTGTTTGGGGGTAAAAGCTTTTCTAGCCTCTGAATAACCTTTAACAAATCTTCACATACCCACAACATATTCCTGCATTTACAATACAGCTGTGGCCTATGCTTCTGCATGGCTGGCTTCTTTTTAGTTATAGATTTTATAATCCATTGTACAACCCATGTGACTATCCCTAACCCCATTAGGCTTTTGGGTTTTGATTGGCTTCCCTCCTGGATTCGGAACTCAGATCCCAGCTGACCTGCCACACAGGCAGCAGGAACAGCACTGCTTTCCGAGACCCACATCCCCAAGGCTGTGATTCATTTATCCTGCTGACTATGCCAGTTTGTTTCCAGATTTCTCTCTGGGTCTTTTGCACTATCAGGCAAACCATATAACAGATTTTTATGTGCATTTATTATTATCGTGGGGGGGAGAGGGGATTAACTTACAAAGGAATGGGCACCCAGTGCCTAGTCTTATGCCACTTAGCTCCAGCGGTGCCTCTGGCAGCGCAGCTCAGAGCTTGCCATATCAGACCGCTGGGAGCAACACCCATAGACACTGCTAGCATTCACTCATGCCTCAGGGGCCAGCGATCTCACCCCAGGTCCATAAGTGTCAGCCCATTCTGTCCTCAGCTGCTGCGCATTCGCCAGGCTTGTGTTGCTCCCGCGCTACTTGCAGCTCATTGCTCCTGTCCCAAGATGGCTCCTAGCAGCTCCTCAGTAGTCCATACCCCACAGCAAGCCCTGCCCCTCGGAGGAACCAGTCACCTGGCAGACACAGGTCTACTCTGTATTTGAAGTGTTTGAAATGTTCACACTGGGGCAGAGACTTACCAATTACTGTCAGAACAGTGACAAAACAGAAAGTATACATTTAAAAGCATCATCATGAATTGAACTAGCTGCCCTTTGAAGCACTGAGGCAAGCACACTCTCTTGTTCTCAGGTATTTATCAGACTACAATATTTCCAGACTGAAGCTATGTCAAAGATTTGCCAGGACTCTATTTGACCCAGGTCTACAGTAAAGGTCAAAGTCTTGCCTCTTAAGCTAGTAAATTCTAGATAATCATGGTTTTCTCTCTCTCTCTCTCTCTCTCTCTCTCTCTCTCTCTCTCTCTCTCACCTAATATGCTTACTGGCCTAACTAATCTTCCAGCATTGTAGTAGTCAACTTTTCATTGCTGTGATAAAATACCTGAAAGAATCAACTCGTAATGAAGAAAGATTTCATTTGGCTCCTGTTTTCATTAATCTCAACCCATGGTTTCTTGGCCCCATCACTTTTGAACTATAGCAAGGCAGCACATTATGGTGGAGAGGGCACAGCTAAGCAAAGCTGTTGACATGGTGGCTGGGAAGCAAAGAGAGAGAAAGACAGAGAAGGGACACTGGGCTCACTATCCCAGGAACCTATTTTTCTTCCAATAGTCCCCACCTTCTAAAGATGCTAGCATGTCCCAACAGCAACAGGTATGATTGAGGCCTTTGCAGAAGGGCATTTGTGGGACATTTACGATCCAAGCTATGAAAAAAACGTTATATACTCAAGTTTTGGCATTTCTCTGACACATCTTCCTACAGCTGAAATGTGAGGTAGCTTTCGGCATCTTTTCTTATCAATAGATGTTTTATCTTCTTGGACAATCCCAATCTGGATTCTAAGCTTAGCTCAGCAATTTGCCAGCTATGTACATTGGGCAGCCTAGTAAATACTGGTGCTTTATTTAGTTGTCTTAGCATCATAGGGGGCATAAAATCACTGTAATGAGTTGCTATGAGAGTCAAGGGAGGGTTTGTAGAATGTATAGTACTAAAGTATGGTTTAAAAAATGTGTGTACCATTCATTAGCTCATGTGCTGCTGTCTTGTAGAGATCACTCTTCCTTAATGATAGATTCACATCAGAAATCTACAGAGAGCTATTTTTGAATGTTGATTTTTGCATGCCATGAAGCAAAATCAATGAAATCAGAATATTTAAGAGTGGACTTAGATATTTGGTAAGATTCTAAGGCCAAGTATCCTTTAAGATGATCAGAATAAATTCCAGCACTTGGTAAGTAGAAACATAAGAATCATCAATTCAAGATCTTGTTGGCTGCAGAGTGAGTACAAGACCAACCTGGGCTACATAAAACAATCTCTCAAAAAAAAAAATTGAACCAGAAATTCAGAATAATTAGGTTTTTGGTGTTGTTTGTTTGTTTGTTTGCTTGTTTGTTTTTTGAGAGCTTTATAATCTGGTCTGGTCCCCACTCACTTTAATGACACTTTCTCCTGTGGCTGCAAGTTCCAGGGAAGAAACTGATACCCACAAACCATATTTGGTATGTGGAGTGAAAAGTTCAGTTCCCTTTTGTGTGGCTCTCCCAGTTGCCAGTGCCTGGTTGGAAGATTTAAACTAGGAGCTGGGAGAAATGAAGAAGAAACTGTTTATGAAGTGAAAAGAGGCCAACTTCTACCTTGATTTCTTTTCTCAAACTGTTCATGCTTGGCTCTTGTCTATCTGTGATAAACTGATAATCTATAAATTATATACTTTAGTTCTACAAAATAGGTTGGAATGCCAGGCACAGTTGTCTTTGCTGTTACTTTTGTATAATTATTAGTGTGGGTGACTTAGGGAGGCATATTAAATATAATTAAAATTTAATTTCCTGCAAATAGCTAACATTTTCTGTGATAGGGTCTAATGTTTATAAAAATGAAAAATGTGAGTTTCAGAACAACATAAACACGGTGACCCCCTCTATCTCTGTAAAAAGTTTCTATTAATGCTATGTGCAGATGTGATCATATCACAGCAAGACATCACCATCCAGTCATTAATATGTATCCATATCATTAAGATCGTTTTTAGTTTCTGCACATAAATTCAATAGTAAATTTTAAGTGCTCTAAAACAATGTGTGGTACTAGGATGACCTTTTTGTGTCATCAAAAGAGCAAAAGCAAGGTTGTCATCATCTCGTCAAAGGACTCCCTGACCAAAATGGTCATGTCATTTTGCAAACTTCTTTATTTGCTTAAAAGCATACTGAGTTACATTTCTATATTTTATTGAACCTCTATTAAGTATATGTAATCCAGATGTTCCCTGATTTCAGAAAGCAATTTTTCTTAGATCTGAACTTGTTTACATTACAAGAAATGCTTCTTTTGAATAAAAGAATGAAAGCCATCTTCCTCTAAAGTACAAATTCCTTTTTAAATTTATGATTCATTAAAAATATAAGCTTCATCTCATCAGATGTACCCATCATGAAAACATATTGGGTATCTACCTTACTTGCTGATAAAATATAGTGACTAGATTTATGTTCAGTGACTTGGGAGGAGGTCACTCCTCCAATGGTCCAAGAGTGAACAGCCCACCTGTGCTCTTTCACCTGACACAGCTCCCCCATCATCCCTCAGATTCTCAAATGTTGCTGCTCCTCACTCATAATTTTTAAATGACAACTTTAATCATGGATCCTATTTCTGGCTCTGGCTCTTTTAATGAATTAATACTATTTAAATTATTCTCTGTTTTACCTAAAATGGCAATTGCTTAAATGGAACATTTAAAGAGTTAGCATTGATTTACTACCCATGTCATATTTTCAATTGCTTGTTACCATAGACTTTGTGTTGATCGCAGGAAGAGCAAGGACATAACACAACATCTATCTCAAATAGTGCAGGCCAGGCCTAAAAGTCTGAATTCCAGTAAGAACAGAGAAAGTCAGAGGTGGGGGAAGTAAAAATGATATGACCTGCTATTTTCTTAGGCTCCATCCTTCCTGACAGAGCTCACCTCCCACTGAGGAGGTGAATCCCACAGAGGAGATACAAAGGTCTGACTGACTGTGACCTGATCCTTTCCAAAGGTCACAGTGGAGAAGTTGCAGAAGGAAGGTCTCCTACACAGACAGAAAGGCTAGGAGAGGAAGAAAGATACCTGACTCTGCAGCTGCTGGGTATTTTTAAATAAGAGGATGATACATATTGCTGTGTGACTGAAAGGAGCCCCGAGGGAGAGAGCAGGCAGCTGTAGATGAGCCACCCTGACCTCTGATACCTCTGATCTGTTGAACTGTCCCTATAAACATCCTTAGAGAACTGTCTTTCTGTGGAGTGACAAAAGTCCTTGACAAATTTCAGTCATGTTTGCTGTTGTAGATAAATGTGCAGTAACCAAACAGGGTGAATGAATTAAATATGATATTATTCAGTAGATGCAATCTGTAGCCCTCCATCAATAACTGATTGCAGATCATGAGGAAGAGGATGACATATAGGGTGACTGCCAAGATATTGAGATCAAAGGCTTAGAACATATCCATATGATACTTCATAAAGGGAGGAATGGGCATACAGAAAAGGTAGTAGGGAGACAGGGGAATGAAGTTGGGCACACATTGGGCACATTAATATTCTGCTTCTCTAGAATTGTCACATGATTTTTATTTAATTTTGAATCATTTATCTAAATATCTAAAATATCTCTGTAAAATTATATTATTCATTATTATTTTTGTGTGTTCACGTATGTATGCAGGTTTGTGGAGGTCAGAGGACAACTATATGAAGGCGGTTCTGTCCTACCATCTTTATGTGGGCTCCAAGGATCAGACTCAGGTTGTCGGGTTTGCATACCAAGTGCCTTTACCCAATAACTCATCTCACTGGGATGAACAATGGGTCTTGTAAAAAACTTTCATACCTAACCAAAATCCAGCGTGACTACAGCAGAACACATAATTTTCCACTCACCTATTGATCTCTGTTTCTATACGTAATATGTGAGATTGTGCCATTCTCTCTGAAAATGACAGTGGACAAAGGGTGAACTTCTAAGGACTACAATGCTTAAAAAGCACACAGAGAAGCTCTAAGGAAGAACCAAGAAAGTACAACGAAAAAAGATAGGAATTGACAAGAAAAGTTTAACACAAGCCAAAAAGGATTTGCACAAAGGAAGTAGCAAGAACATAAAATGCAACCCTGGGTTCTTACAAAGAAGAATCCACAGAGGGTCAACCACTTCTTTAGACATTAGGTCATCAGGTGTCGACATAGACAGAGACGACATTCACAGATAACTGCTTCATAATGTGAAGATTCCAAATCCATCTAAGTCCATATATTATGTTTTAATAATTACTTTGACTAAAATAAAACTATTAAGTTGTATTTGTGAAGTGAAGCTGAGAGTGAAATCAGAGCTTGGACTCTCTTTTCCCCAGTATTCATCACTGTTGAATAGCTTCATTTGTCAGCCTGACACACTTGGAAGGAAGGAACCTCAGCTGAGGAAGTTTCTCTATTGGACTGGCCTGTAGGCATGGATATGAGGAATTTTCTTGATTATTGAGTGATGTGGGAAGACCCAGCCCACTGTGAGTAGTGCCACGCAGGGGGAGGTTTGTATAAGAAAACAGGCTGAGCACAGGCCAAAGGAGCAAGGCGGTAAGCAGTGTTCCTCTGCCGTCCATGCTTTAACTCCAGGCTTCATGCTCCTGCATTGAGCCCCTCCCATAGCTTCTTTCAAAGCTGAACTGTGATGGAGACATGTAATCCAAATAAACCCTTTCTTCCCCAAGTTGGTTTTGGTCAGTGGGTTTTTTTGTTGTTGTATTTTTGTTTTGTTTTGTTTTGTTTTTGTCTTTTTGAGACAGTGTCTCCCTGTAGCCCCAGCTGTCCTGGAACTCACTATGTAGACCAGGCTGGCCTCGAACTCACAAAGATACGCCTGCCTCTGCCTCCCAAGTGCTGGGATTAAAGGCATGCACCACCACGCCTGGCTTGGTCAGTGTTTTATCACAACAATAGTAAACCACAAGGACTTCATCAAAGCCATCCCATACACTTTCACAAAGATGAATCACCAACAGTACCGAGGTTTCAAGGAGACACAACCACTGCGAAAATCTCTTAACAGAAAAGGTAGAATGAAGAAGCATTTTCTAGTGGGGTGGGTGTCATTCTAAACCCTCCTTGTGCATCCTGGAGATAATATCAGAATGAGAATCTAAATCGATAGAAACACCACTAATAGCCCCTTATTCTAAAGAAAAAAAAAAAAAATTCCAGTGGAATCAAGATTTAACTCTAGGAAGAACCTCAAAATCTCAGAAAGAGAAGGCCCCTCCTAACTCCAAGATCTCAATGGAAAAGATGGACAGGGTCTCAGCACTTTTAGTCATTCTATTTTGGCCTCTGGACAGAAATGAAAGTAGAAGAATAAAACGTTATTACAAACAAGTAAAGCCATTTGCTTTCAGCAGTTAAGCAAGGTTCTGACAGAACTGAACCCGAGAAAGAGTGCATAAGACAGTATTCTATGAAGATGAAGAGGGACATGGAGCTAAGGATGGTGGTTAAGAGAGACTCTTTCCAGCTAGAAGGCATTAGCCATAGGCATATAAAAATCCTGTGAATATGCACACATTTTCCTGACATAGAGGAATACGAAGCCTAGAATCCAGGAGGAGACACCAGTGATTCAGAATCATATTCATACTCCAGAGCTCACTGTCCAGTAGGAAAAGCTACCTGCAATCTCAGAGGAACCTCTATAGTCCAATCATTCCAAACCAAAACGGGTATGCCTCTGTGAACTGCTGGAATAAAAAATTCAGTGGAGTGTTGGGGGTAAGGAGAACTAACACCTAATTTCAGTCTATATTTTTTAACTTTCTTTTTGTATAGTACATGGTGTACACATGTGCCATGTTATATATGGTGTGTGTTTGTTAAGGTATGTGCACTTGTGTATGTGTGTGCAAAGAGATCAGAGGTAGACCATGTCTTTCTCAATAGCTCCATCCCTTATTCTTCGAGGCAGGTCCTCTCACTGAACCTGAAGCTCAACAATCCCTCAAGGTTGGCTGGCCAATGAGTTTGTCTATTGCCTGTCTCTGCTCCTGGCCACTGGAGTTGTAGGCGTGCACCACCATTCTAATACGGGTACTGGCAATCTGAACTCAGATCCTTATGATCATGTGTAATTTCAATCTTAACATACTCTAATCATCAACCTGATCTTAACCCTTGCTCCCTCCTAATCCTAGCTCAGCTTTAATTCACTTGTTTGTATGACAGGAAACATTTAGAAAATGTTCATCCTGCCTACTTTGTCCATGGACTGACTAAGGATTAAATAAACATACATATAAAATGTGAACCTTGCAGAAGCTAGAGAACTGAGAAAATGTTTTACTGTTGTTTTACATTTGGAAAATAATGTTTATATGGTTTTTCTAGGCTGAACTGTTCTCCCTGAATAAAAACTTCAAAAGCACTGGAGGAATGGTGTTAAAGGTATATCTGTGCCACTGAAACCCTTTGGCTTTAAGAGAAGGTATCATATACAATAGTATGTTTATAAATTAGTTTCTTTGCAAAGAACAATTTGACTTGAAATTCAGTCTTTTAACAAAACTTCAGTTCTAACTTGGCGATTATTTCCTTTTCTGTTAAACTTAACAAAAGTAGAATATGTCTACCTTACATAGAAATAATAATGCCCTGGGTTGTTTGGTAATTAGATAGATATTTATTGTAGCATCCCAAACTCTCTGTTATTACTAGCTATTTATAACTGTGGCCTGGCATGTTCATGAAATTAAACAAAACAATTAATTTAGTTTCAGGCATGAAACAAACAATACACACGGCCATTGAAACAACACATATATTTGAAACTCATAGAATTATTACAACAACAAAAGGTGTATAGCCTGCAGTAATAAAGTGATTTTTAAAATTATTTTGTCAAAGAAATATATTTAATTTACCATTAGTAGCCTCAAAGATACAAATTTTAATATTTCTTCCCTTAATTAACAGGCTACTTTCCATATTTATTGATTATAATTATTGTTGTTGAAACCCCAAACTAAACTACAGCACACGAAAAGTACTGTTTCTTATGTGTGACAGTCTCCTTAGTCCACCATGACAAAGCATCTAATAAAACATCATTCAAAATAGCCTGTTGTCTAGAACAAATAATGATAAATATAATAGAAGTGAAGGCAGTGGAGAGGAGTAAGAAGGGGTGAGAGCATCTGTCTTCTCTAAGTGGTCTAGCTTAGGCATCTGGTGTGGTACCTTGGTCAATCTATAAGTAGGTAGAGAATGCCATCCTTTGAAGAGTTCTTCAGGAGCCATTATCCCCAAAATGCTGCTTCAAATGGAAGAATAATGGGAATTCTAATCAATATACAGTTGTTATGTATGTCAGACCAAAATTTTCCAATATTCAAATCATTTTTACATGACGAATTAATCCTTCACAATTCCAACCATTCTTCAAAATCTTGCCACACAATCATTTCATGAGTTATATTCTCTATACAAGAACCTTAGCTAACGTGTGGCCTTGGTAAAAGGAAAAGTAGCTGAGCATTTAATATATTTTAAAACTAGATAGTCATTAAAAGTCCACATTAAGAAACAGTTCCAACCAGGTATGGTGGTGTGTACCTTTAATTCTAGCACTCAGAAGGCAGAGGCAGGTGGATCTCTGTGAGATCAAGGCCAGTTTCTACATGGTGAGTTCCAAGCCAGCTGGGACTACAGGGAGACCCTGTCTCAAACAAACAGGAGAGAAAGAAAAAGAAAGAAAGAAAGAAAGAAAGAAAGAAAGAAAGAAAGAAAGAAAGAAAGAAAGAAAGAAAGAGGGAAGAAAGAGAGAGAAAGAAAGAGGGAGAGAGGGATGGAAGGAAGGAGAGAAAGAGAGAAAGCAAGAGAGGAAAGAAGAAGGGAAGGAAGAAAGAAAAAGTTTCACATTCAAAAGATAACAAGTAAAAAGCAGAAGACTAACAAGACTTGTGTTTTGACTACTGGAAAGTTATTCAGTGGAGCATCAGTATATGACTTTCATGTTTTGGGCAGTTAATAAATATTTTGGGATAAAAGAAAGAGGAAAAAAGGTAGGAGAAAAAAGACAGAAGGGAAAAAAGGAAGTTATGGAGGGAGGGAGAAAGGGAGGGTGGGAGAAAAAAGGAGGAAAGGGAGGGAGGAAAACTGGAGGGCAGGAAAGAGAAGAGAGGGGAGAGGAAAAGAGGAGGGGGAGGGAAGGGAGAGGAAAGGAAGGGACTAGGAAAGGAGGACGGGGGCGGGGGGAGAGAAATGCAAAGGAAAAGAGAACAGCAGGGGAGAAGAGAGGAGGGAAGGGAGGGGAGGGGGTGAAAAGGAAGTCGGGAGAAGCAAGCAAGCCAGGGTAAAGTGGGTGGTAGTTGCTCTTTGATGATATGTTTTCTTTCTAGCCCACATGGTCAAAAATCATTTTTATTATCTGCATTAAGAAAAGCAAAAGTATTTCCTCATATATTTCACTACAGTAACGTTTAGAAGACAGAGAGTGAACCTTCTTAAATGTCATGATTGAAAGAAAAAGCTGTGTGTTCACAGTGCCATTGGCCTGTAAACCTCTCACTGGTGATAATCTTTTCCTGCTACTACAAAGTAACCTAATGTACCTCTTATTTTTGGCTTCTCACCAATCATTTTCTTTGATTGTTTGTGGGGTTTTTTTTTTGTTTTTTGTTTTTTTTGTTTTTTGTTTGTTTGTTTTTTTTGCTTTATTTAAAACTCAGAAATTCTTGAGGGCATAAGAAACTGAACTGTTGATGCTGTTCCCATGATAAGGGCCATGCTAAGGACAGTGTGGCCCCATCACACTCAAGAGCAGCCTCTGAAAGTGTTCTCTGCTCACTGGCCGGCCCTCCCAGCTGACTTCCCACCTGCAATGAGCTTCCTTCCTTGGTTTCTGCTAGATGGGACAGACAAGTTTGAGTTGTGTTCTTGTTGCTTTTACCTGCCCCTGCCATTTGTGAAGATCAGATTTGAGACAGACAAAAAATTGTTTATTGTGCATGCTATCACAACTGTTGTGAGTTCATATATGCAACTCCTCTATTGTGTCCAGAGAACACTGTTTCCTTGTAGTCACCCATTGCCTCTGACTCTTAAAAGCATTTTTCCCCCTCTTCCCAATGATCCCAGAGCCTTGCACAATCTCAAGTGGGACAAAATCCCAGCATGAAGAGGGGAGATGGGTACAATGTCCCACCCCTAGCTAAGAAGCTACTGGTAATTGATAGCTACTGGGAGAGGGGGAGTCCATTTTCTTTAAGGATGTGGCCTCTGGTAGGCTGATCAAGCTCCAATGGTTAGTTACATACCCAAGAGTACATGAGGAGCACAAACTGAACTCAAAGGATTTTTTTTAAAAATGAGGACACAAAGTTTGGTGGATAGGGAGGGGGTGTTGGATCTGAGGTGTGTTGGAGGGAAAGGGGTAAATATTATCAAAATATACTGCATGAACTTAATAAAAAAGAAAATAGTTTATTTGCACCATCCTTCTTCTCACACACACAAAGCATACACAGATACATAGCCAAGTTGAATGGGTGAGCAGATTAATGAATGAATTAAGCCATGACAAATCCTTAGTAACCTTTTTACATAAGATTCTTCTAGAATTCCAAAGTTTGAAACCAGTTTGAGTTCTAATCATCAAAATTGTTTAAAATCCTGTGGTTTTTGGAGTGTGCTTTGTGACTGTGTTATTGTGAGGGGTTTTTTTTTTTTGAGTTGTTGTTGCTTTGTTTTGTTATATTTTCATTGTTAAAGCCTCTCAGTTTGGGAAATTAAAAGCACAATTCAGAAATGCTGTTTCCCTTCCAACAATGTACTCTGCCTGCTTCCTTAACTTGAAAGGAATCTTGCGTGGTATCACAAGGATGATGTTTTCTTTGTAATCCTATGACAACTGTCATTATACCCAATCAAAATAAAGAGTCAAAAGACATGGAAAATGAGGAGAGGGAATGTTCTACTTACAAGTGCTGTTCTCCACACCACAACAAAGTCTAGTGACACCTTAGCAACAAAACACAGAAATCTGGCAGAAGGACCCAAGCCTGCTCAACTGATACCCCATTTACAAAGCACAGCTAAGTCCCACTCTCATAATCTACCAAATTACCCCCGCAGGCACCTGAATGACTACTGCAACCAAAACCATCCAACATCTCCCTCATCACACCCTCCATTATCCTGACCCCAAAATTTGGGAACTTGATTGATGACACTAGGTCCAAACCACTCTAGTGATGAGCTGAAGACCACTCAAATATCAAAACTAGCTTCCTCTAACAGATAGGTTGATACATTGTCACAAAGGAAATATTCATATTCTGCACCTGCTTGGAGGTAATTTTTATCAATAAACACATTTATTAAACAAAGGTTAGTTTATATAAGGCTGGTCTATGAGAACTATGAAATAGTGAGTAAGCGTGTGAGGTATCTTCTGCCTGCCTCTATTCCTTGGGTTATAAAGGGGTTAGACCTGCTTGGGGCTCCTCCTCCATAAGGTATGACACTTAACTCTTGATGCCTAGCTACAATACAGGGGGCCATAAAATGATTTAGAGGAGAAGCCTGATATTTCCCTAAAGTAAAAGAATAAATTAGTCAATTAATATAAATTATTTTCTATTTAAATTAAATGCTATAGATGGGCTTTGAAGGTGGCTAATTAAATAATCCTATCCTTCTGCATTCAGTCTGCGTTTTGTTATTAAGGTCTTACTAAGAAAGTTCTGAGTACATACATTTTTAGAATATCGTTACAAACCAGATTTATTGCCTATTTCCACCATTAAATTCTTTGTCTTGGCTGCAGTTTGATAGTAGACTGGGAAAAAAATGAAAGAAGGAATGGAGAGGGGTGTTATAAGACGTTAAATGAATATCCAGGGTGAAATCATTTCCCTATATGAGAATGTGTATAAATAACTCAAAATGGTATTGTCCTGTGGAATTAAGATTAAACCTTGATTTACCGAAAAAGAATAAAAATATAAACAATATAGAGTATTATATGACATAAATCTGTTGCACGAGTATCTCGTTAGCCTCTGTATTGTGTTAGTAAGATTGCACCAGAAACCGAGAATAAGCAGAAGCAGCTCCTGAATGGGGAAATGGACTCTCTATCCCATTTACAAAGAGACCAAATCTGCAGGCTCCGTGGGGCAATGCCAGAATCTTCTGTGTGTCCGTTCTTAGGCTCGCTCTCTCTACCTGATTAGAGCCATGTCTATAGTGTAGCAGAGCTGTCTAAACAAGTTCTTAATAGAAGCAGACACAAAATTCTCTGCGGGGAGACTCTGGTTCTAGTTTAACCAGAGCTTGCTTTCTGTAGCTTCTCTATTTAAACAGCTGTGTGGCCTCTTAACTGCACAGAAGTTTCGCACATAGGTTGAATTTGGCATCATGTGCAGCTGGGTTGCTTGTGTTTGTTGATTGTGCATCAGCAGCTGTTATTTTCCTTTCTTCTGTCTGTTGCTTCATCCACAGTTAGCTAATAGACCAGGTAGCCATCCCTGTGGCTTTCCCTCTATCTACAGTGCACTTCTTATTTTCCTTTACAACCTTAGCCTTGCGTACTGACTAGCTAAAAGTATGCTGCCTTCATGGTTATTGCTTAGAATGTGTTTCAAAACGGTCTGAGTTTTCCTTTTCCAAAGTGTGAATTAAAATCCTATCAGAAAATAATGTCACGGTTGATAAGATTTTACTTAACTTTTTCTCCTCCCATTTTTTATCAGTTCTCTGTAGGTCAGTCTCTGCAGGGACAGTGGCGGGCATCGAGAGGGTAAGGCAAGCGATGATATGAGCCTGAAATACTTTGGTCATGTTCACTCCTTTTCTCACACCAGACCCCCTTTCTTATCCCTAAAAGCCACTCTTGTACTTTCATGTGTTTTTTATAGATTCCATAACTGAGAGGAAAATGTGGCATTTGCTTTTCTCGGCCTGGCTTCTTTCACTGAACATGGTGCTCTCCAGCTCCACCTGTTTTCCTGCCCTGTGATTTTGTTCATCTTGAATGATCTATCTGATTTTTCACTCTACCAAAACTTTTGCTCTTTCTTCAAGCTTCAACTCATTTCTTCCGGAGGTTTATCTTTATGTATTTGCTCATTGTTCTATTTTCAGGATACATTTATTGAGCACCTACTGCATATAAATTACATAGGTCTTTTAAAGGAAAAAAGATGGTGAGAAGGTTGCTCTATATAGACTTAGCAGACCCTGAGAGGTAGACGCAGAGCCACTTGCCCATTCTCTCCCGCTTCTATACATAGGCTTATGCGTTCCTGGATGCATAAAAGGAAGAATATTCTTTTAGCATCTTGGCCTAGCTGACAATGTGACCAAACAGCCCGTAAATGACATAGAAAGTAAAAATGCCCAGAATGCCTGAGTTCAAATCCCAGTTCTTCCATTTTCAGTCAGAACCTGTGTGAACATCTTGACTTTGTCTCCATCTATAAAACTGAGAAAACAATAGTCACTACTTTTTCATCAAGTGTACCAATATTTGTAAAGAACTTAGAACACTGCTTGGTATAGGATAACACTGTATATATTAATTAAATAATAACATTATTTT
>NW_008360323.1:3469245-3471014 GCF_000622305.1 Nannospalax galili | reverse complement strand
TAATTATATAGTCTAGATATATTTAAAATAAATAAAAATAAATAAATTAGGTATGTTATAAAGATTAAATTAATTAGTACTTAAATAAAATGCTTAGGCCTGTGTCCCAAGTACTAATGTAAAAGTAGTTGCAGTTACTATCACTGAACAGCACCCTTCTGGGAAGCCCACATCACTTCTGTAAGAACTCTTAAAGCTGTTCCACACTAAGAGTCCCCATCACCCAGTCAGAGCTGGCTTGATCAGACAGAAATCACCTGAACGAAAGCAGGCAGATGGTTCGCCATGAGTAACTGGAGGAACCCAGCCATTTCTTTCTGGGATTCACATGGAAGAGCATCCAAAAGACCATTCTGCAGGTACAACTGAGGAATCTGTAGAGGCTGGGACATTAGCTGAGTCACATATCCAGCAGAGCTTAAGAGGGGATGCAGGGTCCCTGATGATGACCTAGCAACATCACTAGGTGCTGAGTTACCTTCTTATCTCAATTGAGATCCTGTCACTTTAAGCAAACTATGATTTATGCTTATCCCATAAGGCCTAGTACCCTGCCTGGTCTTGTTGCCTTGCCTGAGTCATAAACACATCACCCTTATAAGTTAATAATTGACCACCGTAATGTATTAATATTTCTTGGCATTTAAAAGGGCTCCTCACTAAATCAAAGAGAAATTGAGCACAGATAGATCAATTACAAAAAGTGTTCACAATCCCAAGAAGATACCACAATCACCTGTACTGATTTTTCAAAGACACAGCCCAGACGCTGTCACCCATGTGCTAATTCCATGGGCTGAAGCAAAGCCTAGACATTAATAAATATGACATTTCACAAAAGATTACAAATTTATATCACAGGCTGAGAGAGAGAATAACGTCCAAACTCTATAACACAGTCTGTGTGCCCTGCATAAAGTAACCATTGCTATAGAAGTATGTCCTTCTATACTGATAGATTTTTCTGTCACACTTAACTAACATTCAGTATGCTATTAAACTTCCATGCCTTTAATTCATATTAATCTCCAGATGAAGTGTCCTTTCTCATTTTTTCTCTGTCCACCGCAAAGTAATAATTACAATAGTAACATCAATTTGCAGGTCACGATGAGTTTTCTTCAGCCTTTCCTCCCCACAGCAGCAAGACTGAGAAACAGATATGTTCTTTATTTCAACTATCTGATCCAGAAACTGGGGCTTATCCAGGTTGGGTAACATTACCAGTGATAATGTGATCTAGAGTGGGATATTGATAAGGATCAGCTGGAAGTAGCAAACTGAAGAAGGCCTTTCAACATCAAAGTCCAAGACTGTTATCATGTGTTGTCTTTGTTTTAATTACGCATACCCACCACTCTCCAAAGTTGAGACATCAACCTTTCAAAGCTCATATCTAATGACATACCATACACTCTTCCATAATGTTCCTTAATGTTCCCAATCACAGCATTTAGTTTGTAATAACCAGCTAGATAGTACACCAGACACTGTGCTAAGAGGGACACATTGCCAGAGCTTTCCTCTGTCAGTGAGGAGAGATGGAGGCTTAGAGAGGTGAAACAATTTGCAGAGGTTACCCAGCTAAGGAGTGCAGAGCTGAGCCATTGATCACAGAGTTCATGTGCTTGACCCTTGTGAAAGATCCCCATCCCTACCAGTCATCTTTTCTCTCTTGTTTTAAGGTTAATTAACATGCATTTCTTCTCTCTACACTCAAACCTTTTGGGTTTAAGAAAATTCTCGGATTCCCTCCCTGACATACATAT
>NW_008360323.1:3447766-3468760 GCF_000622305.1 Nannospalax galili | reverse complement strand
ACACACACACACACACACACACACACACACACACACCATACACACACACAAGTATCCATGCTGCTTCAGCCATTTAATAGATATACAGCACACTTATTAAGGTGAACATGACGAAAATGAGATCAGAACCTTTCAGAAACTAAATGCTCAGTTTAATTCATTCTCTATCTTTATTTTCATTATGCCTCATCAAATTTATCTAGGGCAAAATACTTTATGAATGCTTTTAGATGCCCAAACTCCTTCACCTTGCTTCCTCAGGAAAAGCAAGTCAGATAAAATGTGAGACAGCATCTAGGAAAAGTGTAAATCATTGATGAAATCACTACTGTCTACTCACCTTACCTCTCACCAACAAGATACTCATGGACACTAACAAGCATCCTTTCTAGAAAGTTCTTCACCTCAAAATTTAGTTGCTCTGTTTCTCAGTGCTACCTGTGCTTTCTGGAGCTACATAGTCTTCTTGTCACTGTGAGTCTGCCATAATTATGGTAGGTAATATGAAATATGAGTGGATCCAGGAATGCCCCTGTGCCAGAGTACCAGCAGACCAATGATATTCTTCTTCCTCTGAAACATGTCTCTAGTTTCTGAGAAATGTCACACCTGTATTATTTGTTCCTGAAGTTTTTTTTCTCACTGAACCATCACTGATTCATATTCTCTCTTTCTCTCTCTCTCTCTCTGTCTCTCTCTCTGTCTCTCTCTCTCCCTCTCCTTTTCCCTCCCTCCCTCATTTTATTTTCATTATTTTGACTTGGATCGCTTGATGATTTTCACTATGTCCAAACCTGTCTGACTTACAGGTGTTTCTCATTGGAGCCCATTTAAGAATATCAACAGTGGTTTTGCTGCAGCTACTCTGTTCACGCAAACAGCTTGTGACAGTCCATGCAAAGATTTTTATCTCTTTACATAAAACTCCATCAATGTTGTAGGCTCAGACACAGGACTTTAAAGCCATGTGTTTTTGATACATGAGGGCTTTTCCCCCTTAGGCTTTGAGAATCGAAAAGAGACATCACATCCTCCTCATTCTTTCAATGGCAAAAGGTTCAGTCACACAACCAAGTCATTTGAGAACGAGTCTCCTCTCCATGAGGCCTTATTATCAACTCTGTGGAAAATTATCAAGATTGCAATGTGTGTTCACATAGGAGAAACACTTAGTAGATCATTCCTGCCCAAGAACGTTTAATAATTTACATTTGTCATTTTTTTCAGCAATGTTACAGTACCACTTTTGAAAAAAAAATTGGAATCTGATATTTCTGCAGTGTTCTCACTGGTGATTTAAAAAAAGAATCCAAGGTTGTGGGTGGATGTATGTGTGTGTGTGTGTGTGTGTGTGTGTGTGTGTGTGTGTGTGTGTGTATGAATCCATGTGCTACCAATAAAGCATTTCAATTGGAAGAATCTAACTCAATAGTTCAGTACTACCTTACTCTAAGTAATTTATATTCTGATTAACATGATGATCCTGTAATCTGCCCTGTCTTAATTACTCCAGGTAACTAATTAACTAAACTATATTATGTACATACTAAGAGCTAGGACCCATACTAAGCAGTTTCCATATATAATGTGATTTTGCATGATATAGTTTTAATTGTTAAATATGTTTAATAGATGAAGAAATCAAATCCTAAAGAGGTTTGGAAAAACTTCCAAGGCACACAGATATTAAAAAAGGAGCTGAGATTTTAACACAGACAGATATGTCAGATTTAAGCTTATAACCACGTGAACTACTCACAAAGATGCTGAATGCTCTACAGTATTCAAGATGACCATTCAGCCCCAATCAGGGTTCAGAGCAATTACTGACTTTTTTCTCTGTGCATAAGCCATGTAATAGTCACACCAACTATACTGGTCATTTAGCGGCTGTTTTCTCCTTGATCCCCAGGCCTTCAATGAAATTGGAAAGAATCACTGAAATCAACAATGTCCTCCAATGTTTAAATTGTCTTGAAAAGGTTTTCCTGGAACCTCATAGTCATCAGTTCAGTCTCTCCACCACCTTCTTTTAAATTATTTTATCCAGTGTCCTGTGGCTATGCAGTAAAAGCTGCCCAGGTTTTAGTATCTTTAAAATAAATTTTCCTGTCAATTCTCTACCCTCTCTTTCCCTTGTCCCACATAAAAATCCTCCCAAATTCCTAATTCTCCTGGCCAGAGGAAGAGGGAATTGCATAACAATTTGCAATATATCTTTGAAAGTTCCCTTTTAGGGCCTTTGACATTATGTGGAGCGACTTTGTAAGAGCGAAGTCAAGGCTCTGAAACTGCTCTCTATGATGGAGTGACAGGTAATTTAAGATTTTAAAAAACGTTTGCCCTAGATAATACTTGAAAATCCAGTCTCACATAAAGACATGCTTTCTCTCTCTTAAATCTATTCTGGGGCCTCAAGTCCTTGGTTCCCAGCCTACATATGCTATCATATATAACGTCCGAGGAAACATTGATTTAAAGATCAAGTCTGCAATGGAATCAGGCTCTTTGAAAGTTACCTTGGTTTAACTACTGGAAACCTCTGTAATTGCCTCTGAGACCTAAGTCACTGGAACTTTAACATTCTTGTTCTGTCACGGAGAACTTAACTGTTCACTCTAGGCTCTCAAGCTTCCTAAGTGCCTTTGGAAAGACAGACCCAGCTAACAGCCTATTTGTGGGCATGAGAGACAGACAACCTCTGGCAAAATCTCAGACAGAAAATAACCTTGAGGGTGTGATCCATCTGTGAGGCTGATTATTTACCTCTGCTGTCTTGGGAATCATGCCTCCCTCCCATGACAGCCATGAATTGTTGAAAGTACCCATTGACTTCTGACCTGTGGCTTTGAGAAGGTGAGTGTGCAAACAGTGGGACGATGGCTCAGAGTTAAACACTATTCCAGTCAGACCTGGAGGAGAGGTCAAAGCAGTGAAAGGAGAAGGCACTGGGGGGACCTCTCTAGGAAGCTGTCCTTGCCCCCTGGAAACCACATGGATTGCAGGCCCTGGATTTGCATATGCATTGGCTTGAGTTTTCAAAAGCACTTTCCTACCAAAGTCCAAAGCTGTTTTGTTAGGATTTTTTTTTTTTTTTTTTTTTTTTTTTGGTGGTGGTGGGGGCTATAGTAGTAGTTTTTCTCCTTTCATGTCCCACATGGATATTCTGAGGCACTGAAAAATAATGTCTAAAATGATGATAAGATGAATTTCTGGACTCTCACTTGAATCCCTTCTCAATCAACTGTCCTTTGTAAATAGTGAGTAAGTATGTGCATATGATGTTAAGATTATTCAAGGTCATGTGGCAATGAGCTCTTTAATGTTTTCATGTGCATGTATATATGTTTCCTGTCTAGACAGTTAAGTGAGTTATCTCTGTCAGTTCATCAGTAAGAAACACTATTGAAAATAATTTCCTTTGCCTACTATTTGCACTGAAAACTAAAAGACACATGTAAAAAGAGAACAGAAATATCGGTCATTCTAAAGCTCCCACACTTCTATGTTCTTTTCGTGATTGAACCTTCAAAAACTGTAACCTTTCTCATTCATTATTTGGATCAAAGCTATTTCAGTGTCTTGGACTTCCTATCATGGTTTAATCATAAAATCAATGAGCATCTCTAGGTTTCATAACAATATTTATAAGAGAATTAACAGATAAAGTATTATGCGTATATGGAACAAGGGAGGCAAAACCCATTTCTTAAGTTATTTTTTCCTCTTGTACAGTAGTCGCACATAAAACGAAATAAGAACAAACCTCTTGTTAGCTAATTAATTCACATTAAAAAGTATTTAAAAGAAAGGTACCAGTAAAATATAATGTAGCATTGTATCTCTATCATTTGGTCAGGTGAACAGCTCTGAGTCATAACAGAGGTCCTTTCAACTTGTCCACAAACAGGGGTCTCAGAAGTTGCATAGAGAAAACATAGACTAAAAGTCTTCCAAAATCATCATATTCATAAATTAAATTCCAAAACAGCAAAGCTAATTTCCACTAGTTCCCTAGCTTGCTAACAAAGCACAGGGACTAAACAGACAAGCAGATGTGTTCAGAATTCTTGTTTCCCATAAATACAGACATCTTGTAATGATCTCAAGGGCTTGACGGTATTTATTTTACTCATGCCTTAATGAAGGAAGACTCAGTGTTTATTACATGGAAATGGGAAGCTGAGGGGCACGGAAGGCAGAAAGGAAATAATAATGAATCTGGACTTATGTTTCTTCAATTTTTTTATTAGCAATTTTATGCTCTGCAGGTAGTAAACAAAAATAGTGACAGCCAAACATGCATTTGGCATCATAACAAACCCGTCGGATATGCAAACAGTTGTTTAAGGTGCTCCTTTCCAATGGGAAAAACAATAGTATTTATTAGCAGCGTTTTACTCCACTCCCGCGATTTGTGTGTTCTTCCCTCTCAAAGTGTCAGCTGTCAAATGAAATGACGGGGACTGACAGTTCAGAATTTTAAAAGTTCAGCGCCTTTCAAATGCACTAAATGAACAAGAGCTGCCTAATTTAGGCTTAAGAAAAAGCAACAAAAATCCCCTGTAAGCATGCAAGGTTTTATTCTACTTTTGGATGCTCAGTATGCACAGAGAATGTTAAATACTTTTCAGCTGGATACACTGTTAATTCTGGGAGTGAAAAAGATTTCATTAGGTAAGCTTCAGGCAAGAGTGGGCTACAAATGGAATTCCCTTTTATTTTCTGAAATTCACAGTATATGACCCATATCCAATGATAAATGGTCTATAAACTCTCTGGCTGTATTTAATTGCATAAACTCCCATTATATTCTACTATTAACATGGGAACACTTTGACACAAGATGTCAGAAGTGGGGGAAAAAAAGAGTAAAAACCCAAAACCTTCACTGCTAACAAAATCAAGATAATCTTAGTATCCCTCAGAATTGTGTGCAACATATCAGTTCTACGCATACAATTTTAAAGATTTTTCCACCAATTAGTTACTTTTAATTTTGGTCACATGAAAATCTATTAATCACTATTTAATTATCTAGAGCTCTTGCCTGCCTAATTAGTGCTTTCCGTATTGCATCTTCAACTAAACCAGGGAACCTATCAACTCATTTATCTGATACGTATTTGGTGCTCTGGTGAGTTAATTAATGAAAAAGAAAAAAAAACTCATTTAAATGGTTCATTCAAAAAAAAAAAAAAACCTTATTAAACACTTTGAACATTAAATAAGCCGACTGATTTTATTGGGTTTTCATTGCCCTAAAAAGCATTATATAAATGCAGAGTCCCATGCGACATTTCTTAGTAAATATACATTGTGGAAGGAATCCGAAAGCAGCGATCAGTCGAGTAACAATCCCTCTTAAGTACACTGCCTGAGGCAGCAGGCTTTTGAAATCTTTTATACAAAAATGGGGACCATGATTTGACATAAGATTTTGTCTAGAATTTTCTGTTGTTAAGAACACTGAACATAAGTGTAAATGAAATTACAGTTATGCTCTAGATCGTGAGTACAGTGTAGAATGCTCACTGCTGGAGTTATGCTTTCAATACTGACAGAAACAAAGGGCAGTTTCCTGAATCCAGCCTGTGCCTCCACCACAGCCCCTTGCGCTCTACCTTAGAAGGGGGCTATGCTCTTGTCTTCTGGCTTCTAGCCCAGATGATATCATCTCTGAAAATGTTTTTTTAAGTTTAGATGTCCTCACAGTACCTGGGCATAAAGCTTTATCTGCTCTTACTATGGAGAAATGGTGAAGTATGGTTCATAAACACCATGGCCTCAGCCTCAACAACAACTTGAGTGAATCCAAGTCTAATGTTAGTCACCAACTAGAATATTAGAATTAAAAGAACTCGGTTATGCATGGAGTGTAATGTTTGGTACATAAAGAATGTATTATAATCAGTAATCGGGTTATTTTAAGACTACCCTCTACCATACTTGTCCCAATGTTTCTCCTAGATACTCAGCCCCTTGTAGGAAAGATGCATGACCTATCTCGGTATCTTCTGAGCCAAGCATGGTGTCTGATATATAGTGAGCATCAAAGTAAATTTGTGCACTAGATGTATAGAGCAAACATCAATAATAAATGAGTATAATGGATTTAATGACAAAAAATAAGAAAATGTAATCCAAATTGTCCCTCTTAAAGTGAGAATCCTGACATATAAATCTATGCATCCTAAGTGGATAGGACATATTTCACATTCAGTTATGGGGCTAGAGAAATAGCTTTGAACTTACTGCTGTTGTGGAGGACCCATATTTGTTTCCCAGCACCCACACTGGGTGACTCTTGAAACTACCTGTAAGTCCAGCTTCAGATGATTCATCCAGTTCCCTCTTCTGGCTTCCACTGGCACCTGAACTCACGTGTACACCCCCTATAAACAGACACACAACACACAACATTTAAAGGAAAATAAAACTTTAAAATACATGTATTTTTACTGTTTGGTGATTATTAACATCTACATTATTTTCTCTGAATCTCTAGAAGATCGTCAAGTAAACACAAAACCTTATCCTTTATCTCGGCATTCATCTTGTGAGGCCTACCAGTTAAGGAATTAACCACAGGGAATCAAAAGCTCTACTAGCATGAAAATCTTCACCAGTGAACTGACTGTTATAAAATTAGTGCCAACTCAATCTCCCTACTGCAATAAACATGGTGCCTCTCTGAGCCATGAAGCCAACATCTTGATCAGTTCCTCTCCCATGAGTCTGAGGTCTGCAACTTCCTATGCAAATAGAAAATCAAATTTAGAAGCTGAGGTGGAAAATCATTCCAAAACACAGATTTCATAAAGTATACTAAAACAGAATTAGAAATCTGCCCCAGTCATACGCAAAGATTCTGCTCTCTCAAGTTCTAAAAGCTGAAAGGTGGAAATTTAAAGATGATGAGATTCCAAAGAAAAAAATTTGAAAACCAATTAACTAAGGAAACTATGTTTCAATAATTGATAAACTGTGGAATATTTTTTCAATTTTTTTCTTTTTATGAACCTGCTCTTTAAGATGAGTGTAAAGAAAAGAATCTGATGTCCTAAAGTTATGTGGGAAATGTCCTTCAAAAATCTAAAATCGGTTAATCCTTCATTTGTTCTAACTATTCATTTGAATAAATTTTGTAACTTAAATTTTGTTTATATTTCTGGGTAAAGTTCCATCCAAATCTTTCCTTTTCCCACTGTTGTTTTTGAATTCAGTTTCAAGTGGATTGGAAATAAATGGTCCCTCCTGGTGGCATCACTTTTAGCAATCTTTACACACTGACTTAGGTGAAGAATGTCCTTTGATGTCTTCCTGAAACACCCACCATTCTGCGATGGTTTCCAAATGACACAGAGTGCGAAGGTGGTAAACAATTCAAGTTCATGGGCAAAGTGCTCTTAAAGAGAAAGGAAGTGATACACTGTCCAAATCTTAGCAAACAACACCTCGTCTCCAGGTAAGCTTTGGGCGATGTACAGTCTACCTTTTCCTAAGCCCCTTTAGCTCACAGATGATAGAAGAATATGCATTTTCCTTCTCTAGAAAGTGAGTATTTCATCCCTAGGGGCTCCATAGGAATGTCATGTCACTGCCAGACATGGGTGTACACAGTCAAAGACAACCATGATTTCTTGTAATAATAACATAATGTTGTTTGTTAGATATAATATTCCGGAATGTTTTAACCCTCCCTTACATTATTCTTTTTCTTTCCTGACATAGCCACTGGTTGGCTAAGAAACAGAATTTATAAAACAGTTCTTCTATCTCTCTCTTTCTCTCATGTTAAAAAATCACTAAAAGGAAAAATATATAATACCAAACTATATTTCATTATGTGATACTTTTAAAACATATTAAAGCTCAATATTGTCTGAAATTCTATGGCTTGTGACTATCTATTATCTAAGGATATTTACTTTATATCATTGGTAACTGTGTATTGTACATCCTGTGTTTTTCAAATGTGACAAGGTAAGTACTTTTGTTTCCATTTTAGTGGTGCCTTTAAAGAAAAATTCAAATGTATTCATCAAAATCCTAGGTAAGTTTTTTTCTCCATCCCCCTGTCAAGTTAGTTCAGTTCTAATTCAGGCAAATTCCTGACAGATATCGGAGTTCTATTTACTGATTATCTATTCTTCCCATTGGGATCATAAGAATTTAAGTGAAAAAATTTGAAAAGATTTATTGCTAATGGGATTCTACAAATGTTATCTTTGTTCAGGGTAAAAGTAATATATGATTCTGGCTTTGTACGGCATCTTTAATGTTCCTTTTTTGAATATGTATAACTCATTTAGAAACCAAGAATAGACAGTAACTCATCATTCCTGCTACCTACCTTAAAATATCTGCATTTTCTCTGTTTGAAAATAATATAAACTTGTGATTTAATTGATGTCATAACTTCGATTCATCACCACATTCATAGTAAACAAAGAGCCTTTGAATAATGAACAAATGCTTATTGTTCACAAGAAGAAAGGTCATAACGTGTTATATTTACATTTATGTCGTGTCTTATTACTAAATCTGTATAAACCATCTCCCTTCATTATTTCTGAATGGGAGACTGATGATAAGTGCTATTTTCAAGATTTTTTTTAATCCTTCTTATTTGTCTAGCTAATTTGCGTGCTGAAGCATTGCAAAGCTAACTCTATGTTTTGCTTGTTAAGTTATTAGGGATTTGTAGCTCCTTAAAATCAAGAATGAGATCCTAAATGTAACATTTGCATGGGTCGACAGCTTCAGGGGAGGGAGGTCAGCTGTCCCAGGGAAGGAAGAAGAAATCTGTCTGCCTGATCCTAATTTGCTTTGAATAATAGACATTGGACTCGGAATTGGGAATGATTTGTTATTAGGTTAAGCAGCAGGGAAGCGTATGGCTTATTATTTTTACCCTGGATACAAGTGAAGGAATGGGTGAGTAATGAGAGGGTCTTGGATCATTATAATGCTACCCGGCACTGCATCATGGATGCGAGGCCATAGTGTGAGTTTATCAAACCACGATGGCCAGCAAGCTAACATAAACTGTACACACTAGATTAGTCCAATCTTTATTACTTCCGCAAATAGCTACCGGCATGTGTTTCCTTTCCCACTTTATAAGTCTGACGGATCTGACTCTAAGTCCTATCTTACATAGGAAAGAATTTAAATCAAATGTATCACTCACATTGTGATAGGGAAATGAAATTGCGCCAGTGACACCTAACAGTCACACAATTAAAGCTCTGACATTAACAGTGTCCTTTTGTTCCTGGGACACCTGGAAATTGATTCCTTACCAAGTACAAGTCTATCCAGTTTGTCCTTCTCAGTCTCTCCCCACCCGTTCCAGTGAACTCGGCTCGCCCCGTTTCTCATTTGCTGCGTTCTGTCTCTTGTTTAAACTAAAGAGAATACAGGATCAGTCCTCTTTTTTCTCAACTATAAAGTCTCTTCAGAATTCAATTCAATGAGATTGTATTTGTTACAATGAACTCAGATTGTTCAATGGGGCAGATTTAAGAAATGGTGAAAAGAGTTCAGAGGTTTGCAGGGTGGGGGCTGGCCGGACGGTGGGGGGAGTGTGGTTTTACACATCACCCATGTTTGTTAAGGTCTAAAAGCACTGAAAAGGATTTGTTCTGTTTGTGTAAAGGGCCTCCGTGCTCTGGGTCTCTAAGATGTCATGCCAAGCTTTTTAGCACACGAGCTTTTCCCTGATCTTGGGCCTGACATGACCAGATGCTGGATCCTAGGACCTGGGCTCTCGGGGATTGAGCCCATGCTGCTCCAGTGCAGCACCTAGGACCTGCTAACCACACAGCTCACTTTTGTTAGTTCATATGTTCATATTAATACACAGATTGTGAGCACTGTTTCTGTATATGCTACTAGTTTTAAGCAACCATTTCATTGACTAAATATTTTCATTTATTAAATTAACTCTCATTGAAAGATCTGAAATCTCCCAGGAGGATGAAGAACATTAATCACACAGGTGAACTAAGCAATCCCTGAAGCCACTGACAATACTCCCAGCCTTGAAGAGTCTACATGCCACAGGTTTGCACACTAGTCAGGAATTGCTAGTAGTAGCTTTGAAGTCTCCGACCTGACTCCACCATTACCGAATGCCTTATCAATGAAAACTCCATACAGTTCCATTCCACTAGTTTCTATGATTCATATACAAAAGGACTCAAAGATAGCCCATGAACCCAGAAGGAATACAGTGTTGTGCGAAGATGAAGATGACTATCTGTGTGTGCATGTGTGTGTATTAAACAGGCTAGACTCAGTGAAGTACAGCCCCAAATTAGTTTTCCTCTTCTGTACTGCTATTTTAAGAAATTCTCTATTTGATAGTCTTTCTCCTGTCCTGGAAAATATCTTAGGAAGCTTTCTATGGCCTTTGTGAACATTTTGGAATTAAAACAGTATTATTCTCAGTTGTAAAAGTAGCCACTGCAATCTAAAGTAAAACTTTATTTCAAAGCTCGCTTCCTTGCATCAGCCCATCCCTGATTTGAAAGTGGAGGACCACAAGTGGGAAGCTGAGGGTAGAGGTGGTTCTCTGCCTGCCTCCTCTCCTTACCTGATACATTTTCTTTTTCAGGATCCTCCAATAATTGGAACACGGGAGCAGTATGAGGGAAAAGTATGGAAAGGACAAAGCTTCTTCTCCCAATAATCATGTGATGTGGATTCAGACTCTTCATCTCACGAATGGCTTTGGGGCTCTTTGGAGATCTCAGGTGGGACTTGCGGAGCAGCCCCCTCCCTGAGGTGGCAAGCTATATTCAGGCTAACAACTTTTGATTCCTTCTCAGCTTTTAACTTGGAGCTTTATTCAGGGACATTTGTCTCCACAGGCAGCACCTAGGCACAGGAACCTTTGGTTCTGATCTCCATCAGTACACACATCCTGGTGGACCATAGGCCCTCAGCCTCAGTGCTCCTCAAACTCAAAGGGACAAGCCACTCCCACCAAGACCCTCTCTTCATCCTCTGCTCCCATTCAATGGAAGTCACAAATACCACAGACTGAGATTGATGTATCTCTTCCAGATGATCCTCTGTGTGTCTACGCATTGAAGCTATCTCACAGAACTGATAGAAAGCAGGAACACACTAACTAAGCATATTGTATAAACATTGTATAGCATATTGTAAAATTCCATTCTTAAGACATGTCTACAAGAAAATCTATGCAGACAGAAAGCCAATTAGGAGATTTGTAAGATTAGGAAAGTAGTGAAGATTAGGGGATGATGGCTTGGGGTGAGGAATTTCCTTTGGGAGGTAATGCAAATGTCTAAAAATTGTGATGGTTGCACCACTATGTAAACATGTCAGAAGCCGATGAACTGTGTACTGCACACAAGCAAATTCTTTAGTATGTAAGTCGTATCTCATTCCAGCTGGTTAAAAATACATATATTTCACATTCTTCCTCTGATAATCTGCTGAATTCTCTTGTTTAGATTAGAAGAGAAGGCTAGTTCTTTGCTCTTTTCTTAAGAGTATGCAAACCTAATGCTGACTTCCTCGGCTTGAGGTTCCCACCCCTCCAAAACAGAAAGAAAATCCCAGCTAACAATCTGTCAAGTTACCGAGAATCTAAAGCATTACTTACAGCATTTGATTTGTCTTCTCTCCATGCTCCAATCTCAGGATTGTAATTAAACTTCCAAACTTTGCAGAATGGTATATATATATTTTATAGGCTGTGTCGCCCTCCCAAGTGATTCTATTCCCCATAATTCCACTGGTTATGTATTTCAATTAAAGAAGTAAGTGGCACTCTTACAATAAACTCAATAACATTTGGTGACTGCTCAACTGACTATTCTAATAAGAATGTAGTTTATACTCCATGAACGCCTATATACTTAGTCTTAAACAATACTTGTTTTACAAAGAAGGAAGTAGGAGCCCAGTACAGTTAAGAAACTGATACAAAATAAATTAGCTATAGCAGAACTGAACCAGGGCTAAAATTGACAGGCTTTCTCCTAGGCAGAAACATCAATACACATCCCCATTTCAGTGTGATCTTCTAGGGTGATCTTCTATGATGATTAGGCCACACAGAAGACACAGTCAAGGTGACTTTAATAAAGTTGAAAACGTGCTTCCTTCAGGAAGATTTTCTTTTTGATATAAAAGAAAACCCAGACTTGCTAATTGTGACAAATCACTTGTAGCCTACTGACTACTTCCTAGTTAGTAAAAGCTAAGATTCTGAATGAAAAATATGAGTAAAATGTGATGAGATGTGCATATCGGATGTCCACTTTACAAGCAATTTAGAGGCAAAGAAGAGCAAAAGATTAAATAAAATGACATTTCAAAAAATGAAAAAATTTGGGGCTGGAGAGATGACTCAGCGGTTAAGAACACTGGCTGTTCTTGCAGGAGACCTGGGTTCAAATCCCAACACCCACAAGGCAGCTAACAACTGTCTGTAACTCCAGTTCTAGGGGATCCAATAGCCTCTTCTGTCCTCCACAGGCATTGTACAACACGGTGCACTTACCTACATGCAGGCATAACACTCATACACATAAAACAAAAATAATAAATAAAATATTTTTTAAACAGTGAAAAAAATCCACGAATTGAAGATTCTTCCAAGTAAAGCAAAATTAACCCAAAAGGTAATTTAAGTTGTCTAGGTTATAAAACAACGAGCGATTCCTATAACAGTCTGAGAAGGGATTGTTATGAGTTACACTTTCCTATTCAACTGTAAAACAAAATAATTATCTGTAAGTTAAAGACTCAGAAAACTTATGACCCAAGCCATTTCCATAAAAATCATTCATTAAGAAACATGCCCAAGACAAATGAGAAGGAATATGAGTTAGATGATGATCTAGGGTCGAAGAGGCCCTAGCCCCTGAGGTGAATGAGTGGGGTCAGAAAGTGCAGAAAGTTGAGGCAGAAAATATGACATGCCTTCAGGGATCAATTAGAAATGTTTTCCCTTGCAAGAGTTTAATGATAGTGAATTCATTGTGTTTCTTCTTCTGAAAAATCCCTCTAAAATATATGCATGAGTAATAAAAATATTTATAGCATAATAGTATGATAAAAGTTGCTTATTTATTTTAAAAAATTCCAAAGCAAAGTCTCAGCCATTGGGCATGGTACCCCTGTCTATTGTCTCAGCATTTGGGAGGTGGAGGCAGGAGGAATTGGGAGTTCAAGGCCAGTCTTAGCTACACAGTGAGTTCCAGGTCATCTTAAGCTACAGGTGACCCTGTCTCATAAATAAATAAATTTTAAATATTTAAAAAGATTAAGATGACTTTGAAAGTTCAACGCAATACATGTTTGATAACTCTGTAACCTTAACTTAGAAAATCATAGTTGTATGAAATTAGGATAAACTAGATTTCCTCTAATAACAAGAAATGCCTTTATATAAAGTTCCTCCAGTGGGTTCGCTCTGCCCCTTTCCTTACTTCCTGATGTTGCAATGAGAAAAGAATCTCTGTCTCTGTCTACCCTGAAGGCAATAGCACTGCACTATCAGCCAGGAACCATCATGAACACTCAAATACATCACTAAATATGTCTGCTTTTGCTGGTCCCCAGAAGTTCAAGGTCTTGCCCTTAGCCTTATATAGTCAGGAATTGAATTGCTAGCTCCATTCAAGAAAAACAGCATTCTGACTGATTATCAGTAACCTAGCATTAAAAGTTGGAAAATCAAAAGCAAGTTTATTAATAAGTCATCAGAATTCAGCCCTCAAATTTCCACCAACAGAGCTCCATGTCCCCCAAGAGCCTTAGAGACATGTGGATGGGGAGAGTAGTAAAGGTTACCATTTACTGAGCATTCCACGTGCCTGAATTCTATGCACCAGATTCTTTCTTTTTTTTCTTTTCACTCAACCCTTAATATTCCATTTCCATCCCTTAGTTGACCCCATGTTGTCAGTCATGTTTCCAGGACAACCTGACTTTAGTGTGCATTACAACCAATGTCTCCCTAAATTCGAGGAAAGTTGTGGGGGCAGACAGGTGGGGAAGAGCAAACACACAAGACCTGAAAACATATTTCTGTACCTCTGTATCCATTTAGTGTTTTCCCTCTCACAAGTTACTAACCTCAACTGTTTCACTGTGATGCTTACTCATTTTTATCAAAGAAAGAAGTTATTTTAAGGTGCTGGTGAAACCTGGGGCTCACAGCAACCCACACAGTGACTGGGAAAAGCCAATGGATTTCCTGCCCTGCAACCAGAATATATGTTTTGAAAAGTTTAAGTGCTGTCCTTTTGCGTAGGTACTCTTGTTATAGCGGTTGTCACATCCAATTGGCTATGATGGGAGAACCTGGCTCCTTATTAAAAGCAGAGCAGAATTGCTGTGTGACTGTGGGTAGGTCTGACAGCTAAGAACAATCCAGGGTAGGCTTTCCTCAAGGAAACTAGCAGCAACTTCAGAAATAAACACTCAATGACCTAATGGGGTCTCTCTGCCCTTAAAGTCTGTGAAAAAGAAGTATTAAATATCATTAATTCGCTAAAATCCATGATTCTTATTAATGATCCTATTTCATAAAATGATTAAAATTGCTAATCCTGCTCCAAATGGTTTTAAGCAATTCTTAGCAAACACGTATAAATAATAGGTAATTATAATGTTTTATTATGTGTCATTTATATAACTTGGGACATTAAACCTGCATTTCTGATGTGATACATTTTTAGGGCCCTATGTCACTTTTTAAACAAAAGTTTGTTCTTATTTTCTATGACACCAATTAATTTTGAGGAGATGGAGGATCTGAGGTGATTCAAGCAGTAGCAGAATGGCTCATTGTATAGAGAGCTGCATTACCAAAGTTCTAGATGTTTCCTCCTTCCATACCTATCTATCTGCTCCAGAACCGTGCAGCCTATCTACCCTAATTGAGAAAGCTATCATCTGTGGGATTGGGTACGAAGATAATTTTACTCTTTTGTTTTTCTTTTTCCTTCATGCCTTAGCTTTTCCTTATGCTTCACTATTACATGGGGAGAAAAATACATTCAAATTAGGAGGCCATATAAAATAACAGAACGCTCATAGTCACAGTCTGACGAAGCCGCTAGGAAAGATCATGGCGGAAGAGGCTCACACAAATTACTTCATCTCTCTAAATTTCAGTTTCTTTGCCTATAAAATTTTGTACATAGCTGGGTGTGGTGGCACACGCCTTTAATCCCAGCACTCGGGAGGGAGAGGCAGGCGGATCTCTGTGAGTTCAAGGCCAGCCTGGTCTACATAGCGAGTTCCAGGACAGCTGGGGCTACAGGGAGACCCTGTCTCAAAAAAAGACAAAAAAAATTTTTTTGTACATACATTCCTTACCTACCTTGTGAAGGGCTTTAAAAGATTAGTTAAAACAAATATTACTTATTTCATGAGATATACTGTCAATTATCCCAACAGTGCTGAGTAAGCATGATTGTGAAAACGCTATTTACATTTTCATCTCTTTGGGACACAGTATACTAATGCTAAATGAAAGGATTGAAACTCTCGTTTGAAAGAAATTCACTTATCTGATGGTCTATTTATATACTTCTACCTTTTCTTTAATTTCTCATTTATAGATAAATCTCTTACAAGTTCAGAGGGTACAGGACTTGGAGAGAATCAGAGAATGAGAAAGGTGGTTCAAATGTCATGTCATGGCCGGTTGTTGCATAGGACTGTCCTAGAGAGACCATGGACAGATGCCAGTTTTCCAAGCTTGGTTGCACCCACTTGCCTACCATCATCACAACTAAGTTTGTATACCATCATCACAACTAAGTTTGTAGACTATTGCAGGGGAGGGGTTAAGGTATATAACCTGAGGAAGCAGAGGGGAGGTTCTCTTGTCATTTTGTACATCCTTAGGGAAGTCACCATCCATACTTTGTTGAAGACTTTCCAGGGCAGCCTTAGGAGGGGAGCACCCACACTCCTGTAAGTAAACCCTCACCTGTTGCTCTATAAGTAAGTCCAATAAACTCACTGGTTCCTCAGACTGTAGTTTGGCGAAATCAAGCCTCTGTTTGTCTAGTAACCAAGGGAGGAGGAGGTAGATGTTTACTTCTCCAGGAAAGAATTTTAGCTATACCAGTTCTGTAACCTCTGTGTCTCCTGGCATCTGGGGAGGATTTATATACTCAGACATCCCTCCAAACACATTCTGAGTTCATCCTCTTGAGACATAGGGCTCACATCTGAAATACCCATCACTTCCAAAGAAAGGCTTTTGTCAGTAGCTTGACTGACCCTAAGTCAGAATGTTTCCACCATAACTAGCCAAGGAAAGCTCCGTTTTGCCTTTGTCTCTTATGTTCTCTGAGAGCTGATTCTAGTCTTTGACACAAGAAGGCATATTTATGATATTTGGCTTCATTGTTCAATGATTTTTACTTTCCGTGTTTATGAGAGTTAGCATTAAATACTAGTGCTCCAGCCTACTGGGTTCTTTTTGTTTAAAAGCATTTATGTTCTTTGCACATATTCTGGCCATTGTTATGGGGCATTACATGTGTAGTAGCACCGATCCTGAGTTGCTTGACTGCTTTTATGTCCTTTAGTTAAAAGGTTTCCAAATCAAGAGAATCGCGTATTTGTTATTTCTGGGTCCATTAAATGCCCAAGTAATTAACACTAGTCATCTCACTACTAACAAAGCATGGAAACCACAGAGATTTGGGGATGCGCAATCATTCCAACATCAGCTCATAGTTGCACAGGCCCATCTAATCACCTGGATGACAATGCAATGAGACAGGCACAGGCTCATGCTGCCAGGCCAAAAGATGACTTCTTACATTGCTTAAAGATTTACATGCTCTGGCCAACTAACAGTGTGTTATTTTTAAGTTTCTAAGTCACTCAAGGGAAACTCTGAAAGCGTGTATAATGGTGAGTAGGGTCTAAAACATGTCTAACCTGTGTTCGGCGTTAACATAAACACAAAAGAAAGTTGCATTTTAACCAGGTTCATGGCATCATCAGAAAGCAGGATCTGACATTATATGCTCTCCATTTGCAAACGCATTCCTTTCTAAAAAGCTGCAATTAATTACAAACTAGTTTTGATGCCGTTTTTGCTTTCCTTAAATATGGAGTGAATTCACCCCATAAACTAATGAAGCAAAGTAGAGCCAAATAGAGACCAGCTGGCTGGATGGCTCCGTAATTTTATCCACATGATTGATTTTATGATCCTTTCACTGAAGTAACTAGTCTTTATTCTGACAATCAGCACCAATGACAATTTGGAAGGGGGTGGGGAATTATTAAAATCTGGAGAAAGAAAAGGCGCTGTTTGTTTGATGTGAAACAACACGTTCCTCCACACGCTTCCCTAGGATAATAGGTGCTGATTCCAGGTCCCTCTGACTTCCAAAAGAACACTCTGATTAGTTGCCACAGAGACAGGATAAGGGAACAAGGTCCAAATAATCATTACCGGTACTCCATTAACAGAATCTGTGTGGTTTTTAACCATACAAATTGTTTTTTGACAGCTTGTAACCTTTTCAAACTGTTTCCTTTGGGCATTATACCACACTCAGTTCTAATTTTAACTTTCATTTTGTCTATAATTTATGAGTTTCTTTGGAGATGTATAATGTACTTGAAGAGAAAGGATGCATCCAAATTAAAGCTCAAAACAAAATCAATTATTGTTTTAATCCGTGAAACCTTTGCTCACCAGGTTAACTACAAGATGAAATACAAAGGACAGAGATGGAGGGAAAGAATAAATGATCTAGAATTTCCATAAAACCTGTTTCTTTGGGGGGGTGTTGTTTTTGGTTTTGTTTTGTTTTGTTTTGTTTTTTTGTCTTTTTGAGACAGGGTCTCCCTGTAGCTCCAGCTGACCTGGAACTTGCTATATAGACCAGGCTGGCCTTGAACTCACAGAGATCCGCCTGCCTCTGCCTCCTGAGTCCTGGGATTAAAGGCCTTTGCCACCACGCCTGGCATTCTGTTTTTAAAAATAAGCAGTTTTAACCTATTCAAGTAGGGTGGTAACTATGGAGAAACAAAGTATAGCACAAATGATCACAAAAGTTTGTCTTAAGATGCATGCAGTTCTACAACGTGCAAGCATAAAATTCTAAAAAGGCTGTAATGAGGTTGTGAGCGAACAGCTAAACCATATCCTACTCCTTAGGCAAAGAGTAGCCCCAGGGTTGTAATTTCCAGACACTGGAATGTATCCACTTAAGAAGGAAGAATATTCTTCCAAAATCTGCTCCAAAAAAAATGGATTCCACTCAAAGATCATAGATCATGAATTGTTGGCACTGAAGATAACTGTATGAACCATCTGGTCAGGCTCAAAATGAGGACTAATGGCTGGCTTTGTTCTCAACCTTTCTCCCCTACCACCCACCATTCCCCCACAATCAGCAAGCAGAACACACATTTCCCACTCCTGCAACCTCAGCTCCTGAGCACCATCACCTTTTACCCAGGGTTGTGACCAGTGAGCCACGGTTCATGGGGCAGCAAGCTCCACACACTGCCTAGCTTTACAGACTCTTTGTATTCTTAAAAGCTAAGAATAGTTTTACAGTTTTAAATGATTGTAATAACTCAAAAGAATAATTCTATCTCATGGTATGTGAAATTCAAATTCTAGTGTGCATCAATAAAGTTTTATTGGAACACAGCCATGCTCATTCCTTCAGGTACTGCCTATGAGTCCCTTGCATTGAGAACAGCAGATTCAAGTAGTTGACACAAACACTGGGTAGCCCGCAAAGCCTCCATTAGTTGTTATCTGGCCCTTTACAGAAACAAGCTCCCAAGCTATCTAATCAGTTCTCCATGGCCACGGGGCCTGCCACAGTCAGTTCTTCACACAAGCAGTGATCTATCTAAAACAAATCAAATTGTATCACTTCCTGCTCAAACCTTCCAGGGTGGCAGCCCAAGTCAGCTGTACCTATTGAACACTTGAAAAGTGTCCATTGAAAAAGAGTGTCAAAAATTTCATTTTTATCTTATTTCAGTTAATTGCCATTTAAAAATTGACAATTAGTAGAAATCATTAAATATATATGAATAGTCTACATATGTATATTTAGTAATTTAGTTGTACATTTTATAAAATTTCTTTGCAAATCAAGTATTACCAATGAAAATTTGACATCCAAACTACCTTGAGTGCAAAATGCATATTAGATTTCAAAGACTGAATCTAATGAAAGACTTTAAAATATTTCATTATTAATTTAGAAGGAATTATAAGTTGAACAACAATATTTATAAATTGAGTGAGATGTCATATGCTATTAGCCTACTTTATTTCCTTTTACTTTGGTGGGGAGGGGTGCATGTGTGTGTGTGTGTGTGTGTGTGTGTGCGTGTGTGTGTGTGTGTGTGTGTGTATGTGTGTGTGCCTGAGTGCATGTGGAAGCCAGAGGTCAACCTCAGGTGCTGTTACTCAGGACCTAGCCACCTCATTTTCCTAGAGCATGCCAAGTAGGCCAGGTTACCTAACCAGCAAGCCTGTCTCCACCTCATCAGTGCTAGGATTGCAAGACTGCCCCATCACACCTAACTTTTTTACATGGGTTCTGGGAATAGAACTCAGGTCTAAGTGGTAGCGCCAAGCACTCTACTGAGCGAGTCATCTCCTGGCTCTTCTTTTGATACTTTTAATGTAGCTGGACAACTTAAAATTGTTTATGTGGCTTGCATCAGATTTCTGCTAGACAGTGCTACTGTAATAGGTCTACAGGCAATAAAAATAAATTCAAACTCTCCAGTATCAAAAAGGTCTTTACAGTCCTTCTACCTCTTTAACAACATTCCTGTTCACTCTCCCCTCATGCTTTCCACACTGGCATTTTGTCTCTCAAAGACAGGAACTTAACCTCTGCCTTAGAGTCTTCCTTTGCACCCATCCTACCTTCTCCCTGGGAGCTCATGTCCTATATCTTAGCTTGTTCTCGTCAGCCAATGTAAGCAAATGTCCATGCCCTCCGGGAGACTTTCCCTAATCCACCAATCACTTTGCATGACTCCATCCAGTCATCTTTTCACAGTCATTATCAATATCTGGCATTTTCTTCTGTTTTAATTTCCAAGTTGCTAACTTTTTCCATTCCCTAAAAACTCCCTTCCCCAATCCACAAAGAGCCAGAATCTAGTTCTGTTCACTGCCGTATTCCTAGCACTAAAACCAGCACTTAAGGAGCGAAAGAGATGACTCAGCAGTTAAGAGTGCTTGCCTCTCTTCCAGAGAACTCAAGATTAGTTCCCAGCGCCCACACTGGATGGCCCACATCCACATGTAACTCCAGCTCCAGGAAATTGGACAACCTCTTTTGCCCTCTGTAAGCACCCACATTCACATAGCAACACAAATTTTTTTTTTAATTTTTAAAAATGATTTATTTAATAACAACATACTTAGAAGAAGCATATCATTACAACACAATTGACATATTCAATGACAGTTTCCTGAGGTAGGATGCATCTCTTTCAAAATTGGCTGTAAATTTTTAGGTTTACAGTTAATTATTACAGTTATACAATATTGTACTCAGTATAAACCCTATAAGACATAAATTAAATGATGTTTTAACCTTTAAAAAAGTTCTCCATTTCATTATTAAAATACACAGTTCATATAGGAAAATTCTTTTTCAATGCAATTGACATTGGATGTTTGCACATGCATTTCTAATCTCTAAATATCTGATTATTACTAGTCACAGTTGGTTACTTTCTGAGCTTCTAGGCATCTGAGCATGGATATAAAGTCATCAGGTAGATTTCAATGGTAATGTTTTTCACATCTACTAATTTTTTTTTTCATTACATCATTAACATATTCAATAACAATTTCCAGAGCAAAGATGCTTCTCTTTCAAAATTAGCTGTAAATTTTGAGGTTCACAGTTAAATTAATACAGTTATACAATATTGAACTCAGCATAACCCTTATAAGACCACTTGAAG
>NW_008360323.1:3440563-3441864 GCF_000622305.1 Nannospalax galili | reverse complement strand
GTGGAAGGGTGAATGAGGCTTAGGGAGTCCCGGCCCGGAGAGCTGCGCTGTAGACTTACCCCAAGAGGCCTGAGGATAGTCAGCAACACAATTTTTTTAAAAAATATATCTTTATAAAAAACAATGCCTAGAGCATAATAAGTACTTCAACAAACAGTTCATTTTTTCATAGGTGGAAAAACTAAGACACAAAGCAGCTACAAAACTTAGTGACCAAGCTCAGAATGGAAAACAAGTCACTCTTTCCAGCATAGTGTTCTCCACAAGGTACGCTATGGATCAGGGTGTCTTTCCATCAGGACCTTCAAGATCTTTTGCTTGGAGGTGTGAAGCTTTGTTGGGATGCCAGCTTCAAAAGCCAAAGGTCAGTTAACCCAACCATTGAAAGCACCCATGGGTGCCAGGGCACCTCTCAGCAGCTTCATCTGCTCTCTGAAGTCCTGGACAAATTGTTAGCAGCTTCCGAGACTACTTCTCAGACAACAGTTTTCCTCTGGGCATGGAAAATAATCACCAAAATTAAAGACGGAAATCAATGGCCATTTTGTCTCTATCTCTCACCAAAGTGACCATCACAAAGCAGGAAAATTAGGTCATAAGGAGGGGAGAAAGACCAATTAAATAGTTTCAAGTAGCAGGGAAGATGGGCAGAAGAATAAACACAAGGGGTCAGAATGCCCTTCTTCTTCTACACTTTTTGGTTTCCATTTTCATTAATTAACACTCAAACCATCCTCATTTTCCTGCAAATTAAGCAACAGCCCAAAGGGTGATATTTGAAGGCAACTTGGAAAAAAAGTTGCACATTTAATTCCTCAGTTAAAGTCAGTCCTTGTACCACAATATACATTAGCTTTTAATCCCCCTTAAAATTAGATAGCCAATGGAGTCATTGACATTTGAAGTAGAAAGTGTTAGGGAAACGGAACTTGGGGTGGGGTGGGGTGTGTGCCTTATAGTTTATGGACAGTTATATTGTGGTGAATGTATTGCATTCCAAGGTAATAAAAATACTAGTAAAGGCCTTTTATATGTATTTTCTTCCAGCTTAAATGTGCTTAGAGTTCTCTCCCTTTCCTTCCTTTATTCTCTCATTCATCAAGGATTTCTTTTCTTTGACCTTCCCATGCAGCCTCAAGTGTCATTCGAATTATAGGATCAAGTATCTTTGGAAACATAAGAAGAGACTTAGAGCTGTGAGTTAACATACTAAGATAGGGCTGTCAGTGAGTTAACCAATGTGGCTAAAGTGGGGGCTTTAGTGCATGTCAAAAAAGAAGGAGATACACAAGATATAGCTA
>NW_008360323.1:3433802-3437525 GCF_000622305.1 Nannospalax galili | reverse complement strand
GTAACATGTAACATGAAACTAGTGGAAATTTTATTACATGAATAAAATATTGCCATTCATTGCATAAAATGACATATTTAGGAGAATATTAGTGATGAGCTTTTGTTGAGCACCTTGGGCTAAATACTAGCATTTTATTTATATGAGAATGCATTTGGTAAGAAGACTGTAAATGTCAGGGTGAGTATTAGAACTTTATTCTGTCAGTAACATGAAACTAGTGGAAATTTTATTACATGAATAAAATATTGCCATTCATTGCATAAAATGACATATTTAGGAGAATATTAGTGATGAGCTTTTGTTGAGCACCTTGGGCTAAATACTGTTTCTAAGCATTTTATATGCTTACACATCATTTACTCTTTACAATAACCCTATAAAGTAGGTAGCACCTTTATTATTCCAATTTTACAGATAAGGAAAATGAGATACAGCTAGATTAAATATCTAGCCCACCGGCATACACACAGCTAATAGTGTATGGCAGAACCAGGAATCAAACCAATGCAAGCTTCTCCAAAGCCCTTAAGAACAACTGAACAGCATGGTGATGTGACCAAAGGACCTTAAGCACAGACAGAGATACTAATAGCCTCTATTGAGCCTTTGTACCAACTCAGAAATATGCTACCTCTGAGGGGGTTCAGCAAAAGAGATGGCCATTGGACAGCATAGTATCTTTGGGTGTGTTTTTCAAAATGTTCCTTCCTCTGAACAGACATTCCCCTGACACAAACACACCCTGATGGCTACCTCATATAATAAGACTAGTCTTTGCTTTTCCCCATCCACACACTGTTGAATATTTGATTTTCAAGTGAGTTTCTGCAATAAATAAAAACTTCATGTCTGCAAGATATCAGCAAAGTCAGTTACACACCACAGAGCTTTGCTTCAGAGATGAGCTTCCATGTAAGTGAGCATGGGCGTCATATACTCATGGTTGTTTGCACACACAAAGCAAAGCAAGAAGTGACCTTTCAGATTTGGGTTGAAGAGCAAAGACCAGCCAGTGTGGGACTTGAGAACCCGAACTTCTGGTGAACTCTCCCAGGAATACACACACACACACACACACACACACACACACACACACAAATTCTACTGTGGATTCAAACTAATCTAGATCTTTGGAGGAAGAAAGATCCCAGCTGAAATCTCAGCCACATTGCTCATAGTTTGGGTTGATGTGAAAGAGCTGATCAAGAAGAGCTGGAATGGCATTCCACTGTGCTGTGATTTGCTAACACACATGACTTTGTTTAGAAACATACAGACTGTTCAAATAGTCATGAAAGATACTAAGGTACATTGTCCCATCAGCTGCACTCTCTGCTGCTACAAAAGAGTGCCCCATGAGCAAGGAGGTGGTTCAGTGGTTTAAGAGCCCTGGCTGCTCTTGCAGAGGACTCAAGTTCAATTCCCAGTACCCACATGGTGGCTAAAAACCATCTGTAACTCCAGTTCCAGGGGAATCCAATGCCTTCTTCTGATCTCCACTGGCATTTCATGACACAAGAGCACTTACATACGTGCAGGCAATACACTCAAACACATAAATTAAAAATAATAAATAAAATTGAAAAAACAGTGCCCCATACTTTGGGGACCCAAATTAACACTGTTCTTCTGGGCCTGGAGAGATGTCTTAGTGGTTAAGAGCACTGGCTGTTCTTGCAGAAGGTCCAGATTTGAATCCCAGAACCCACATAGAGGCTAACAACCATCTGTAACTCCAGTTCCAGGGGATCTGGCACCCTCTTCTGTCCTCCACTAGCACTACATGACATGGGTGCACTTGCACATGTTCAAGCATAACACACCTACACAGAAAAATAATAAAAATTTAAAAATTAAAAAAATATTGCTCTTCTATCTTGTCAGATTAGATTCTGTCTGTGAGATCAATATGCACTAATTGCCTGTCTCCAAAACCAATACGAGATCAAACCTGGTCCTCTGGTCCTCTTGTCCAGTCATTGTCTGTACCAGTTGCCTGGTACTTTAGTCAGTTTGGCTCTCAGAACTGTCTCCTATCCTCTGAAACTTCCAGCCAGATCGTGTAACCCTGTTCACCTTGGTGACACAGGCATGGAGACCTGCTCTTTCCTACCTTCAAATGCCATCTATAAACCTGTTCAAGGAGACTTCATCCTTTTTCATAATCTTGGGTTTTGCTTTAATTTTTAAAAATATTTTATTTAGTTAGTTTATGTATATGAGTGTTTTCCTGCATTTATGTAATTGCACCACATGTGTGCAGTGTCCATGGAGGCCAGAAGAGAGTGTTGGATCCCCTGGAACTGGAGTTACAGACAATTGTAAGCCACCATGCAGGTGCTGGGAATCAAATCCTGGTCCTCTGGAAGAGCAACAGGTGATCTTAACCACTGAGCCATCTCTCCAGCCCCAGGTTTTCCTTGAATTCTTAACTCTGCATCAGAAAAGTCATTTCTCATCTCAAACACTGCTTGCTTTAAAACCCTAAAGTTTAAGCATAAATAATTACCTGAAATTAAATTATAAATAGGCTAAAATTTGAAATTAACATATTTTCCAAATTGCTCATTATTTTCAATATGGTAGTAACAGATTCCTGCAGTCTCTTAAGGAGAATAAGTTCAAATGGATCATGTTAAAGTAGTCCAGGAAGAAAGTTGTAAAATAAGACTAATCTGTTATTAATCATAGGAAGTTTATGTATTAGCATCAAGAAATCTATATAGTCTCAGAGATGATATCTTACAGCACATGTGTGAGTGAGTGTGTATGTGTACATTTTTCTAAGGAAAGGGCTTATGAATTCACCAAAATTTTAAGGGACTCATGGAGCCACAAGAAATTAAAGTAAATTGACTAGTCAATCAGCTATATTCCCTGAAAATAGCAGTATCCTGGTATCTATCTTTGTCTGCATAGGAAAGAAAATTCTTGATAAAAATACATGTTTATTGTCTTTCCTATAACTTCCTTTTTGCTTGTAATAGTAAAATATTCTTGGCAAGATTAACAAATTCAGAACTACCATTGCTAGTAGTTCAGGCACAACTACATATGACTCTGAAAAATCAAGAATACTTTTGTATTATAAATGCACCTCTAAAGATCTGATATTATTCGTGATGCAGACATAAGAAAATCCATGGCTGCGTTCACACATAAATACAGAGTGCCTGAATACTATTGAACATTTTAAACGCCATGCTTTTCTACAATGAAATACCTTTATATTAGATTCCACTCATGAGCTGTACAGAGGGGCAGTGTTAGTGCAAAAACCACAAGAGAGAATGATCATCTGTAGCCCCAGCGATTCCTTGCAGCGCCTCACACTATGTCTTTGGTATAACTGCATCCTGACGAGAAAATGCTTTTATATAACAAGTCTACCTTACCATGGTGTCAGAAAATCCTGCTGTTCTGAAAAGAATTCATTGCAGTTTAGATAATGTCAATATCTTAAGCACACATAGAAGCACTATTTATTCTATTAAATTGGAAAGGTTATTGGTCATGCAAACCCAGTCAAATCTCAACGTTATCTGATTTTGCTATTCCACTGGGATCGCCTAAATCACATTCAATCAGAACAAATACAAGCGTTTTGACAGCAGAACTATTCCTCAACCAATACTGCATAATGGACTCTTTTTCCACTGAGGTGAGCTGGGTTAGGATATTAATTGTCAAATCTTCTGAGTTTCCCTCTCTCTCTCTCTC
>NW_008360323.1:3423612-3433779 GCF_000622305.1 Nannospalax galili | reverse complement strand
CCTCCCTCCCCCAATCTTTCTTCTCCCACTTCTCTCATTATGTTTATATAGCAATGTCAACTTCAACTTACAGGTCTTGGAAATGCATCATTTTTATCAGTTAATTAGCCAGTTTGAGGAGTAAGTGAAGAGTTATTTAAAATTGAAATGTATTTTTTGAAATTACTTCCTACAGTTTGGTCTAGGTAAAGGTACTGAACAGATTCCCACGGGACTGACTCTGTCACTCCATTTTGGTGGTGTGTACTGAACAAGTTGCATGGAGTACAGCATATTCAGCAACTCTAATTTTTTTTAATTTATCCACTTTTATGTGTGAGTGTTTTGCCTGCATGTCTCTAAGTGCACCCATGCATGCAATGCCAGAGGAGGCCAGAAGAGGGTGTTGATTTCCCAGGAACTAGGGGTACAGATGTTTTTTAGTTTCCATGTGGGTTCTAGGAACCAAACCTGGGTCTTCTGCAAAAGCAGCAAGTGTTCTTAACCACTGGGTCATCTCTCCAGCCTCCATACTCAGCAACTCTAAATGACTTTCTGGTGACTATATGTTAGCTGTTGGAGGGGTGAAGCCCTTAGCTAAGTCACAATTAGACCACATCTGAGAAAAATGAAACAGCGAAGTCTGATCTCATTTTGTGTATGTAATGTGTGTGTGTATGTGTGTTTGTGTATACATGAATACTCACATGTGTGGGGTACACATGGGGACATGTGCATGTGGAAAGCAGGGGTTGATCTTCCTTTATTTATTCAGGCAGTGTCCTTCAGTGAACCCAGAGCTTGCTGATTCTGCTACTCTGACCAGCCAGCTTGTCCCATGGATCTCTTTTCTCTGATTCCTGAGTGCTGGGAGTATAGGCAACTTTTTATGTGGGTGATGGGAATCCAATCTCTGGTCCTCACACTTGCACAAGTGCTTTATCCACTGAACCATCACCCCAGCCTCTGTTCATTTTCTATTGCTGCTACAAGAAATTTCCACAAACGGGACAAAAAACAGAAATTTCTTATCCTACAGTTCTATAGATCCAAAGGGTAGAGTGGGTCTCACTGGTCTGAAATCTGGGTCAGCAAAACTGTACTCTTTTTAGGAACCTCTAGGGGAGGACCAGGTCATTGTCCTCCCCAACCTGCAGGGGCCAAGCTCAGGGCCTGACTGTGGCCCCTTTCTGCTGTCAGAACCAGCAATGTGTTTTCACACTGAGTCTTAGCACTCTGACCTCTTCTGCCTCTTCTCCATCTATAAAGACTCTTTGCATTATATTTGGCCTAAGTGGGCATTCTTAGATGAGCTTCCCTGAGTAAATCAGCCTGGTTTTTAAATTCCATAGTAGGTAAAGTAGAATTAGAGAAAAATAGAGCATGAAATTAGAAGTAAAGTATATTCTCACTTTAAAAATTAGGCAGACATACCTTTAATCCCAGCACTCGGGAGGCAGAGGCAGGCGGATCTCTGTGAGTTTGAGGCCTGCCTGGTCTATATAGTGAGTTCCAGGACACCTGGGGCTACAGGGAGACCCTGTCTCAAAAAAAGACAAATTTGAAATAGCTTCAAATATATAAGGCCTGAAAGAGCAAGTTTACTTGCTGCAGCCTTCCTTTGCTCCTCATCCGATGCAATGATGTGCCAGTACAAGGGCAGTGATGGCTATATAGGTTGTGTATAGGTTGTATCATATGGATTCTGTGTGGCTAGCTATACATGGCTAGCATGGTCACAACAAGCCTGGACATTTAGTTCTAATTTTCCTTTTTTATTTGAGACAGGCTTTCCCTGTAGCCCCAGCTGGCCTGGAATTTAATGTGTAGACCAGGCTGGCCTTGATCTCAGAGATCTGCCTGCCTCTGTCTCCCAAGATCATGGATTAAAGGCATGCACCAGCATGAACAGCTTAGTCCTTACTTTAAGTACATGTGCAACGTTTTTGAATAACATTTCCGAAGTGGCAGCATTGAAAGTTTTTCTCTTTCCTATCAGAGGTAGTCATCCAAGATGCTACATTTTATTCTAATAAATGTGTTCATATTTCTCTGAGAACACTTCATCTAATCAAACAGAGATTAGGCAAACAGAAATTTCATACAATAAAGGCCTATGGGAAATACAAGTTTTTGGTCTTAGGAGCTAGCTCAGTTAGTAAGAGTGCTTGCTCTGCAAGCATAAGGACCTGAGTTCAAATTCCCAGCACCCATGTAAAAAGCCAAGCATGGCCTTATGTGCCTGTAACCCCAGCATCGATAGACACAGACAGCTGTATCCCGGGAGCTCATTGGCCAACCTCCCTAGCTGAAAGGATGAGTTCCCAGTTCACTGAGAGATTCTGTATCAAGAAAATGAGGTAAAAAGCAGTAGAGGAAGACACTTACTGTCCTTCTCTGGCTTCTACAGGCACCCACATGGTACATACGCCCACACATTCATGTTTGCATATACCACCCACATACACACTCATACCAAACCACACACACAAATTGTTCAACTAATAAAACATTTTAAGGCATATATAATTTTTTCATGAACTATTTTGTCATTCTATAATAATTATGACTTTATTTTGTTAGAGAAAGATGTTTTGTCAATATAATAAATTTATGCATAAGCACACAGCAAATCTTCTAAAATCACATATTTAAAGGAAAAATGTAACCTGCATTAAACATTAATACCATTACTCAAGTACTGACCACAAAATCTTTCTACAGTAAAAGCAATCAAAATGCTAAGGATGGAAAATATAACCATCAATCTTTAGGCACACTATCTATCTACTTTTTTATTTGTTTGAAAGATTTATTAAAGTTTGATCAATTTCTAAATTTTACACAACCTCAGGCCACTTTAATATTCCAATTTTATTTCTATGGTCTTTTCCATCTTAAAAAGAAAATGTTTTTCTAATCACTACATTTAGCAGGCACCTACCAGACCCATTTACCTCCCAGTACCTATGCAGTTGGTTTGGGATGACTCCTTTCTTGATGTTTTAGGTTGATGGATGGTTGGTTCATTTGTTTCATGTAGCTCAGGCTAACCTCAAAGTTGGTATGTAGTTAAAACTAGTCTTCAACTCTTGGTCTACCTGTCTTAGCCTCCCAAGTATTAGAATTACAAGCATGAGCTACCACATCTACTCATGACTCTCTTCTTAGTGTACATAGTGAAACATACATATATGTACATGTACACACATGTACCCACACAGGCACAGCAACTCCCTTTAGATCTTGCCTTGAAGAAAAAAAATAGCCTAGACCCTTAAATGAACTGAAACTGGAATTATATATCATAAAGACAGACTCTTTGACATTCAAGATGTACTTTACTATGGCATAATTACTTAAACTCCTAGAGAGTTCTGAGAAACAATAAGATATTTTTCTTCTTTGTTTTCAACAAATACTTAACTCTCTAGAGAGCTAGGTAGACTGTCTTCTAAATATATGCCCATTATGTGCTTGTTTGAACTTATATATGTATGACTTACTTTTGCCAAAATTAAATTTTAATTATTTTTGGAGAATGTTAATTCATAGATGACTTTTTGTGAAAACTGCATACACCCCAACAGGGCTGAGGGTATAACTCAGTGGTAGAGTGCTTACCTAGAATGCATGAAGCCCTGGGTTCAATCCCCATGCTACAAAAACAACCAAACAGAAGTATAACTATAATCCAAAGAATTCTTAATGTATAATAATGTTAACCAAGAGCTTCTTAGTAATAGAAGCTCAGCCCCAACTCTGGTGGATGTTTCTCTTGTTCATTTTGCCATTTTCACAGACCTACTGGCTTATTTGTCTATGAGGTCAGCTTAGTGGCTCTGTCATTAATGATCTGACCGCATCCAAAGGACCTGAGTGATGTTTCAACTTGCTGTTTATTCACTTGTGGCTAAAATTTGATTAGAAAGTATTTGAGGCAGCCTAATCACAACACCAAGGAAAGCTGTTCCCTCAGAGAGTTCAAAGTATTCTGGAAGTCCATTCATTCAGCGTTCTTTAACATAATTCATTAGAAGGCTGAGGTGAAACAATGTTCTTCTTCCACGTTATCTTTCTAATGTAAAAACATCATTTGCAGCCATAGAACATAAATTAATCAATTGTATTTGTAACTGTAGAGTGAGTTTTTCCTTAACCAAACACACTGCCTAGCGTAAATCTCTTTACAGACCAGAGGTGTTTTCAGCAAGACTACTTATGATTGGATGTAGGTGGCACACAATAGAGTGGGAATAAGCTCCCACATGAAGTCATATGTAAAAGTGTACTCATTGAGTAATGAGTTAAATGTTTGCTATATGTGTCACGAGGACCTGAGTTTGATTCCCAGCACCCACATAAAAAGCCCTAAAAGCTGGGCTTGCCTGTGTATTTGTGAGAGGTAGAGACAGGAGGATCCCCGGGCTTGGGGCCAAATGAATGAACTTTAGGATCACTGAGAGATCCTGTCTTAAAAAATAAGATGAGAGCAATTGAAGAAGACACTTAACATTGACCTCTGGCTGCCACACACATGTGTTCTCATGCACATACACGAACAGGTGCACATGCACACACACATACACACGAAAGTGTCTTTTTTAAGACCAGAGAATGAAAAGTCTGTACTAGAAAGAGACATACTTCCAGCTAGAGGTGAAAACCATCTTTCAGTCATTTTGCTTGTAAATATAAGACAGACAATTGCTTTGAGCAATATATAAGTTATTTTCCCACTCAGGGCCCTGCAGTGATATGTTTGTGCCTGGTTGGAAAGCCAAGAGCAGACTGGTAACGCAAATATTTCTCAGATGCAGACAGGGAAGGACGCCCGAGGCAGCACTGTGATCACCTCACAGACCAAGTTTGAGCGGACTTGGGCCTTGGGAACAGAACACAATCCATCCAAAGAAATGTTACAATTCAAATGGCCTCGTGGAAAGTATAAAATGCAGTTGAATCTTAAATCATGTTACATGATTCATGACTTAAAGCTCCGTATCTACTCTGCTCTCTCCAAGAATATAATTTTAAGTAACAATTTCTGCTTAGATTTTAATATCCCTTCCAGAGTAAGCTTTTTCCTAATGAAATTTAAATGATTAAAAACAAACAGAGCTCTGGTCATTAGGCCTCATCCTTCTGGCAGCGTTTCTCTTCTGGTGCATTTATGCTTCTGAAATGAATGAAATTGTCACACACCATCACATTTTCTCTTTGCCTTAAAAAATGGATATATGTTTCTTACATTTGATACTGATCTTTGAATAGTGGGCTATTAGAAAATTTCAGATCAACTAAACTAAATTATTCAGAACAAGGAAAATGATGGCAGATTTTTTTTTCTTAGATCTACCTTTAGTAATTCTGTGACTAATTTAACTGATAAAAAAACTAATCATAACTAGCTAGAAGGGAAAAAGGTTTATTATAAATGAAGTATATTATTTCTAAATTGTATAGAACTTTCCATCTTTGATTTAAGGGTTTTCCCAGACTCTACCACTGAACTTTTGTGGTAGTCACTCATTTCACTCAAATCTACTCATTCACTTATAATCCACAGGAAATTTCTTTTCTTCCTTTGTACGTGCTGACCCAAATATAATGCTTGCCCTTTCCACCATCTCAAGAAATAAATAAAATGCCTCATATGCAAACCTATTTAATTACAGATAAAAGACTTGTGGGGGAGAACCTTAAACATATATACGTAATGGAAAAAATATAAATCTAAACTGAATAACCAATCCTGAAATATTAGTCCTTTAGACCCAATGCATTTTGTTAAATGGAAGGTGTGTCAAAGTATATGATGTGACTTAAAAAGAAATAAGTTTTCTGATACATAGTGCAGACATTTCTAAAACATCTTCCCCAAGGAAATTAATGGAAACTAAGGCTTGATTTTCCTCACAATGCATTTTGACCCTAGTTTCTTCACAAGAAGAATCCACTGTGCTTTGAAAGAAAAGCAAAGATTGTGTTCATTTCTGTGCTTCCCCAACCGTAGAAAATGTAAAGCATTGAATGCATCACTCCAGTGTCTATTTCACACAAAAGAAGAAAATTACAAAGCCAAAATTCACAAATAAATTTCAGAGACTTTCTGTGATTGAGTCATTAGTCTTAAAAGGTGTCATCTAAGTGAGTTTCCAGGTAACTTTCACATAAAGTCCTCCTAGTCCCAGGTGAAAGCAGAGTCACCATCCCCCTTCACAGACTCCTTTCAAAGAGCAAAGAAAACTGACTCCATCATAGCCCAATGGATCCTCAGACCTGACTGCATTTCAGAACTACCTAAAAAGCTTCAAGAAGATGGGCCCTGGCCCCACTTCCTAGCAATTCTTATGCACTATAACTGGATTGGAGACACAGGAATCTAAAATATTTAAATGCTGTCCAAGTGATTATGATCAACCTGACTTGCAAACAGTCAACAGGACTATGTTTAGGTTGGTACTAATTGATTATAATTATGTCCCCACTTGAAAACTCTCTTTTTTTTCCCATTGTTTAGATATATTCGTTTATTCATTTTATTTTTTTTTATTTTTTAGTTTGTAGCTTTCAGTTGATAAGATTCCAATACACTTTTATATTCAGCCTTGCCTTCATTTAAACAACTGGAGAGAGAGAGAGAGAGAGAGAGAGAGAGAGAGAGAGAGAGGAGAGAGAGACCTGGTCTTCTGTGATATCACTGGGCTTTAAGGCAACATCTGTTTATCTTTTGAACTCAAACTGTATCATTATTTATTTGTTTTTGTTGAATTATTTTGTCTTTCATACAGAATATCTCAATCAATCTTAATCACCTTTATACCCCCATCCGCACTGGTATCCTCCCATAGCCCCCCCCCACCAGAACCCATATACTCTGTCATCTTTGTTAAGACCCACTGTGTCAAGTCAGTATCCCCAGATGTTCCCCAGTGCAAGGTCCATGTTTGCCATGAGCATTGAAATTAGGAGAGTGTCACTTTAAGAGCTTCTGAGCTCCCTGCTTCAGCGGTCAGAGCTGACAGACTGTACCTGGATGATAACTCAGATCTTCTAGAAAGTTAGTTTCAGTTCGGCCTTCATGCCGTCTCTTAGTAACCCTTTTGTTTCTGTTGTTAGGATTCACCTAGGTTACCCAAACTCCGGGGTGTATAAAAAGGACCTGTGGGACCCCTCAGTAGATTCTTCCTGATTTTTCCGTCTAGAGAGCGCTCTCCTCTCTGTACCTGCTGTCCCTTTAATAAATTCCTCGCACAACTTCAGACTTATGCCTGAGTGTCTTTTTTGTTGAAGACCCAAGCCTGGTGGGCTTGGGGGGCATTTGACACTGAGGTCTAGTCAGCCTATCTAGAGTCTCTTGTTTTAAGAAGATCCGTTCTTCCTCACCTATCAGTAATCAGTTGCCAATATTTCGGTTTTTGTCTGCCAAGAAGAGGACATTAAGAATCTCTTAATTCTCATTAATAAAGGTCCCTCATGCAACAGTGGGCCAGGAACACAAAAGGTCACAAGTTGTCTCACTTTTAAAGGGCCACTTTATTAAACAGCACGGATCTGATTTTAGTGTGCCATCCTCCTTCACCCACAACCCTTTGCTTGCTAATGTTCTCTGAGGTTTTTCCAGACATCCTACGATTAACCTAGATGTGTCCTCTTGCCTTATCTTTCTTGAATAGGCCATGTCTAGAGATGTGACAATAGATAGCATTTTGCATGATATCACCTAACATTGGACCTAATCAATTTGACCGTATCAGTACAAAGTCAAATTAGAGGTTTAAAAGTACAGTGTCATCTATTTATCCAATTAGATTGAGTATGGCACAGGGGAAAGAACTCAGTCATGGATTTAGGCTGACGTGGGAGGGAATCTTAACCCTCTCTCCATCTCTCATGCTACTGCTGGTAGGTTCCTGGATTTTCCTAGATGAGATTCCTTTCCCTGTTAATGGGAATAGTGACGCTACAATATTGTTTTTGTCTCACTGTAACAAAGTGTTTGACAGGAGCAACTTAACTAAAGGAAGATTTGTTTGGGCTCACAGTTTTAGAGATCACGGTCCAGCATGGTGAGACTAGCAGAGCAGAGCAGCTTGGATCGTGGCTAAAAAAGCGTGTGATATAGGCTGTTGCTATCATGGCAGACCAGTGAAAAAAGAGCAAGATAGGAAATGAGGAGGGATAACACACCCTGAAAGACCTCTCAAAGTTTCTAGAACCTTCCAAAATATCACTACTAGCTAGGGAGCAAATGTTCAAAGCAGTCCATGGGGGACATTTCAAATTCAAACCATAAAAGAGCAATCTGGCACTGTTATGTTGAAGATTAAATGGCTGGGTATATAGGAATTTCTGTAACCATAATAAATGCTCCACAGATATGAAAAAGAGGGTTTCCGTATTGGAAAGACAGGTTTTTTTTTTTTTTTTTTTTGAGACTTGCCTTTTAAATTTTTTTTTATTTATTTATTTATTTATTTATTTATTTATTATTTGTGTTTTGTGTATGAGTGTTTTATCTGCATGTATGTAAGCACAATTGGATTCCCTGGAACTGAAGTTTCTGGGGGTTATTAGCCTCCATGTGGGTTCTAGGAACTGAACCCTGGTCCTCTGCAAGAGTAATCAGTCAGTGCTTGTAAATGCTAAGCCATCTCTGCAGCCTCAAAACTTGCCTTTTGAAAACTGTGGTTTGGGGGATTTCTTAAATATTCTAAGTTGCAATTTCATCACTTACAAAGTAGGCATAGTCATGGAACTATTCTCTTCAATGATTACATTGAGTAGAAAATTCTATGCCTTCTTCCATGGGACTTAGGAGAGGGGCATCATTAAAGAGCTGATAATTTCTTCCTCCTCAGCTTGCATTCAGAAGGTTCAGAAAGAGTCTTCTTGGGTTTGTAAAGAAGGAGTCTCTCAACCCTCTATCATAGTTGAGGACACTGGGATACCAGAGCCGAGATGGTAGCTGCTAGGTGACTGAACTGGGTCTCTGACCCTCAGTTTAGTTTTATTCTTAGTATGGCAATAACCCTCAAAAATAGTGAATACTGGGGGCTGGAGAGATGGCTCACTAGTTAAGAGCCCTGGCTGCTTTTGCAGAGGACCTGGGTTTGGTTCATAGCACCTTTATGGTGGCTAACAACCATCCATAGCTCCACTTACAGGGGACTCCAATGCCCTCTTCTGACCTCCATGGGCATTGCACAACCTGGGTGCACTTACACACCCATGGAAATACACTCATGCACATAAAATAGAAAAAGTAAATAAAATGAAAGAAATGGTGAATACTACTTGTGATTAGTACAGATCATTAAGAAAACCATTTGTGGTCCCAGCACTTCAGAGGCAGAGGCAAGTGGATCTGTATGAGAATGAAGCCAGCCTGGTCGACATAGTCAGTTCCAGGCCAGCTGGGACTATAGAGAGACCCTGTCTCAACTCCCCCCCTGCAAATGTTGATGACGATAAAGAAGCCAGATTTTAAAGAGAGAAAAAAAAAAAAAGCAAACCATTTGTGCAGTTAAAGGGATGGCTCAGTGGTTGAGTGCACTGACTGCTCTTACAGAAGACCTGGGTTCAGTTCCCAGTACCCACACAACAGCACCCATAGCACAGAGCAGTTAAAAGCTTTAAGTCCAGTTTCATAGGATCAGACACACTCTCCTGGTCTCTGAGGGCATTGCGCACATATTGTGTACCTACATGCCTGTAGGCAGAACATACATATACATAAAAATAAACATTTAAAAACAATTGGTGGTCCTCATAGTTACAGAGCAAATCTGGACTGTTAATTAAAATAAAAAGCAAACACATCTCTTGCTCATTTATAAAATACTCTAGCATCCATGGAAGGAAAGAACCATTCTTGAAAGTTGTCCTCTGGCCTCCACATGCATGTTTTGGCAAGCTCATTCATTCACACACACAGTAAATAAATAAATAAATAAATAAATAAATACACACACACACACACACACACACACACACCTATATATATATATATATATATAGAGCCTTCTGAGTCTAGCTTATTTTAATTAGTATGATGATCTCCAGTTCCATCCATTTTTCTGCAAATGACATAATTTCATTCTTTGTGGCAGAAAAAAATTCTATTGCGTAAGGAGCTGTTTTGATGATAGTTTTTATGACACAAAAAAATATGAATAGTGTTAA
>NW_008360323.1:3408896-3423447 GCF_000622305.1 Nannospalax galili | reverse complement strand
GGTCAGCCTGATGGCTCAGTGGGCAATCCTGTTGACCTGAGTTTGCTCCCTGGGACCCACATAGTAAGAGAGAAATGACTCTCCTTTGACCTCTATATGCATGAGGTGGGTTGGGCCAAAAATAAATAAATAAATAAAAATAAATATTTTAATTTACTATACAATTTCTGAATTTCCATTGCAGAATAAAAGGCAAAAGAGGACTAAAGGTGATTAATAATCAGAAAAGAATAGTATTCCTTCCACCCAGCCCCCCCCCAAAAAATATGCATGTGAATGTCATCAGTTCTATGGACCTTCCCTCTCATTGTCGGCCGGGCATGTTGGCTATATCTAAAGAGAATGCAAACTGCCCTTACCACCAAAAGCTAGCAAACAAATCTCTCAGGCATACAAAGAGCCCTCTCCGGATGATCAATGACAGATGCACAGTTGGGAGCTCTGAGCTGGGGAAAGGCCCATAGAGATACAAACCAAAAGGAAAAAAGAAAACATAAAACTTAAAAGGAATGAATATTCCAGAGTCCCTTTGGACTCTCTTTTGCCAACAGAAGATCGCAACCTAAGTGGTTTCTGGCCACCGCAGAGAACGACAGAAGGCTGCGTGGCTGATTTTTCTTAAAAGAAAAAAGAGAAATTTCTGCTATGTAAATTGCACGCTCCAGATGGCGTTTTCCATCCTGCGTGCTCTTCTGGTTACGGCCACATCTTGCCTATGGTTTCTGTGGCAGGACACACTCGCCAGTCAGCAATTTCACCACTGCTTGGGTCCAAATGAGCTATGGAGAAAGAAATTAGGATGAATGGAGAGGCCACAGCTGGGAGAGATCAGCCACACTCAACAGGCCTTCTCCCACATACGTAAACACAGCACACAGGAGGAGGGTGGAGAAACCAAATCCTGAGGTTTCCAGGCCTGTGCTTGAGGCTGGCAACGCCGCCTAACCACATGGCTGTGCCTACAGGTCCTAACCCAATTGCTGAAAATTCCGAGTGTCCCTGAAAAGGTGGCTATTAAATTTCTCACCCAAAACACTTCAGTGCTCTCTGATACCACAAAACATCTTTTCATGCACTTACACTGTTCCCTAAATACCTAACTGAAAGGAGAGGATCGTTTGGTAAGTTTATTCCCCTGTAGGAAAATATCTACTGTGCTAGGTGGGTTTTGATTTCCTTTTGTGGTTTTAAATCTCTTTCTTCACTCCAGTTTCTAGCCGAAAACGTCTAGGATCCAACACTCACTTGGACCACGATTCCACCCTGTTTATTAGGAGTAACATTAAAGAATGTAGCATGTCTTTCATAGCATATTGCATTTGCACTTGAACTGTAAAAGGAAACTAATGCCTGTAGCAATAGATTATGGCTTTTTAAGCACCATTTTCCTTGCATAATAGTGCCATAAAAAAGAAAACATGAGATATCAGTATTTTTTTCTAAAGAATGGGGAAGATTTTAACTCCATAGTTGTCATTTACGTTCAACCACCTGCTATTCAAACACTAAGTTTTCTTATTTTTCCTTTGCCAAAAATATCGTACTCCCAGTCCTCTTTCTCTTTCCTCCGTGTCACAGAGTGCACATGTCAATTCATCCCTTGCCTAGAATGAACAAAAACACATGAATTAAAAAAATTCTTCCCTAGCACTCCACCAACTCACGATGCTTTTATGCTAAGTGGGTCCTTTCCAGGAAATAGCACTAAATCTCAGCTGTGGACCACATCAGTTACAAAGGCAAATCGAGGTAGGCTCTGTGCAGTGCTTATTTTAGAATGTGTAGTTATTGAAAATATTGGGCCTAACTTCTAAAACCAGGTTCTTAAAGCTGAAGCTTCACTTTCCAGACCTTTTTATCAATGCTATTAAAATGGCCAAAATAATAATGATGATAATATTATATGATAATAATGATGATGTAGGGCAAAGGAGGAGAAGGGCAAGAAGACAGTGAAGCTGTCTCATCTGTTTCTCCTAGGAATGCTGACATTGTTACAGAAAATGAACTAAGAGACTTGAAGTTGCTCCCACCCTGGGGACCAGCAATTTTATGTCTACAAATGTATTATAGATCTGAGAGTCAAGTAAATATTTCTATAATTTGTTTCATATACAGTGACATATAAGAAATAGCGCCCCTGTCCAAAAGTAGAAAAAGGACTAAATCAATTGTGGCTCGGGATGATTTGAGGAATACTTAAGAAAACTAGAAGTACTGTGGGAGGGCTGGAAAGATGGCTCAGGTGGTAAAGGTGCCTGTTGCCAAGCCTGATGACCTGAGTTTGATCCCTGGGACCCACATGATAGAAAGAAAGAATGGACTCTTACAATTTGTCCTCTGACTTCCACACGTGTTGTGGTACACACACACACACACACACACACACACACACACACACAAATATTTATAAAGAATGTATATTACATTATGCTATATTTTCAAATATAAAACATTTTATGAATATTATCCTCATAAGTATATATATTTTTTCAATGTCTATATTTTAATCATTTATTTTTATTTTATGTGTAAGAGTGTATTACCTGCATGTATGTAAGTGTATCCATGTCATGCAACTCCCATGTATGTCAGAAGAAGGTCCCCTGGAATGGGAGTTATGGATGGTTGTTAGCTGCCATGTACATGCTGGGAACTGAACCCAGGTCCTCTGCAAGAGCCAGTGCTCTTCATCACTGAGCAATCTCTCTAGCCCTTCAATGTATATTTTTATTGAATTTTTGTTTGTAGAGTATATTTTATATGTGTATTTATGTACTGAGTTATCTATATATACAAATAAAATTTGAAAATGAAAATACGTTTTTTTCTTCATCATTGCCTATATATAATTTCCAAATTTTCTACAATGAACACGAATAGATGCTAAAATTAGCAAGGAGAATTGGGAAGAAAACAATATGTCAAAAATATCAAAATTTAATATCCTGAAGAATTTGTGTGTGTGTGTGTGTGTGTGTGTGTGTGTGTGTGCCTGCAGATGTGTGTGCATGAGCACATGGGGAGGAAGGTGCACCTGCACCTGTGTGTGTATACATGTGGAGGCCATGGGTCAACCTCAGGTGTCATTCCTCAAAAACTGTCCACCTTGATTCTTTTTGAAACAGGGTCTCTCACTAAGACCCAGGACTTGCCTGTTAGGCTACACTGGCTGGCCAGCAAACCTCAGGGGTCTGCCTGTCACCACCTCTTTAGCCCTATATGTTACAAACATGCACTAACATGCCTGTATTTTTAGGTGGGTGCTCAGGAACCAAACTCAGGTCCTCATGTTTACATGGTAGACACTTTACCAACTGAGCTATTTGTCCAGGCCCAGAACTTTTAAATCATACTTACTTCTTAGAGCTGAAAGAAATCCATTTGGCCTAGCTTTTTTATTATTATTATTAAAAGGTTAATGTATTTTATAGATGAGACCCAAACATCTTAACTGAATTATCTAAGGGGTTAACTTATACATAGAAAAGATTTCACTTATTTTAAGTTGGAAAGAAATTGCAATCTGTACAACATAAGACTATCTTGAAGGTGCTATTTCAAAAACCTCTATCCATCCACCATCCTCCTTATAAGTTTCCTCTAGTTACAAAGACAATTTCTAAGAATTTTGATGAAAAATAAATTCAACAGAATGACAGCATTTGATAGAATGGAGCCAGTAATTACCTATTCCATGGAATTCTCTGCCATGTCCAACGCAGTTGTTCAGCAGTTTAGCAATAGCTATAAGGACCCTCCTTGGAGAGCTAGGATATTGCTGAACATGCAAGATGGCTTCTGCTAAAGCAAGGTCATTTTTATTTGTTTCATATAGTCAGCCTTATTTTAGGGTCAGCTCCTCCAAAGGAAGTCCAACCTTCGGTTGCACATATCCTATTTCACAGATGAACCCAGGAAGTACTATGTTGGAATGAAGAGGTCAAGTGAAAAAAAGAAGACAAATACCAACATTAGTGAGAAGTCACCACCGTGGGCAAATGGAGCTCCAGCTGGCTAGGACTCTCAGAGACTACAGAAAAGGTCTTACAATTGCTTCAATGCAGGCAAGAAAGCTGGAATACTATCTTCTGACTTGTCCTGTACTGACTGAGAGGCTTTGAGGGTTGACTCACTGGTATTTCATTGCCAAGACTAAAGGCTCTCCTGGGCTGCAAGACACAGGAAGCCTTCAGTTAGCAGGTAAGAGTTTAAGTCGTGGCTCACAAAAAAAACTAAGGCATGATTTCCAATTTCACATCTTTATTTTCTAAAAGAAGGAAATTGGAGGGCACAGAAGTCAGGTGACTGATCTACCATCACACAGAATGTCTTAGCAGAAGCAGGACTAGGGTAATACTGTTTCCTTGTCCTTTCTAATTCTTAAACCTGAAATCATGGAGATAACATAAGCTTTGGGGCAAATTAAACCCTGGCTCTGCCACCTGCACAACAGCAGGAAGACTACTCAACCTAGCTGAAACTCGGGTTTCTCACTGGAAAAGGGAAGAATGCTGTAAATGTTTAGTATGGACATTTTCATTAAGTATTAATTCTCTTCCAACCACTACAGGCCGTCAGATAATCTTGATTGTGTCATGCCTCTAAGCAGAGATGTCGTAAGCATAGTTTACTGTTTCTGTCATATGAACCAAGCACAAAATGATAATTGTAAACCATAGCCTATTCACTTGCCACCCATAGCATTCCAGTACTGAACACTCAAAAATTCTTATTGAGTTCTTCTGATTTTCATATAATATAATTGGATGGTATTTAGATCCCTTCCCTAGTCTATACCTCCCTGTTCTTCCCCTGCCCCATTCAATGTACTCCACTATATATACAATACAGTCTATGGAGTCTGATTTGTGTCCCCACATGTCCCTCAGAATGGGTCCATCCACTGGAGCCTGGACAACCTACCAAGAGTCCTGTCCCTGTAAGAGACTGTCTTTCCATGTCCCAACAACCATCAGTTGCCAAAAGTTCTTTAGGTTAGGTTGGATTTCTTACCTCTTTCCCTATATCTATGCTGGGATTTTGTCTGGTTTGAGCTTGCATGGGGCTTATGCACACTGTCACCATTACATTGAGTTTATATCTGTCTAGAAACCTGTTTCCTTGTGGTCATCCACCATGTCCTCTGGCTTTTACAGATTCAAAGGTAGAAAATAATTATCTGTGAGACACTTAGCCTTAAGTAACACATTTTAAGTACAACCTCTACATATAAGATAAATGCATCTTTCAACTCTCATCAGAAAGGTTTCCTTATGCAGCAGATGGTGGTTAACACAGAAACCCACAACTGACCAAAGAATAAGAGGCTACAGAGTGCTCATCCCTGAATAGGACACCTATTTCAGACTTCTGCCTCTCAAGGCTCACAGTTCATTGTGGAAGAGGAGAATTCAGCCCTGTTCAATGGAACAGAACTTATCTGTGGTACTATAAACATAGCGAAATACACATGGCTGGAGGGGTCGCAAATCCTAGAAAAAAAAATCCATTTTTGGCACATCCCTAGGCTAATGTAATTTCTTACTGTATTTTAAATATATATCCTTGTATTTACAGACAAGGGTACCTTTCACTACTCATCAAAGAAACTTCTTTTTGCAACAGGTGGAGACCAATCTTGAATATTCTTACACTATTAGGTTTCATGACAATTTCATAGTCTTCTATAATTTAGAAGTATTTCAAATGAATGGATTTTTTATATTATAATAAAATACATGAATGCGTAAGTGAATATGGTAGATTTGCAATTTATAGTAATTAATGGTATATCTTCACAAGCATTTCTCAATAAGTACCAATAATGATACTTTCTACTGGTCCCATTTTACTGAGAATTCTGAAACTTATTGAAGGCCAGTAAGATCATGTGACTAGAATGCAAATTAATCTGAGCTCCAACTTAAATTTAAAGGACACCACACTAATGTTCTTAAAATTTTTTCTCTTCTCTCTTCTACATAGATAGTGACTGGAAAGAAAGTATTCACACAAATTCTCACATGCCTGTCTCTAGCATGCTCTGCCAAGCCTGAGTCACCAATAGGCCAGAGTAGTTCTCCAATTATCAATAGTGGTTCAATAGAAATAATTCATCTTGTGCTGTAATAGATCACCAGCATAGCCCATCACAAGCTTGTCATGCCCAAGATCTTTTGCTGGATCTTCAAAGTCAAGCAGACACAGTTCAAATTCTGGCTTAGCAACTCAGATTTAGAGCATGTGGAATAAATGCTTTAACTTCTGTTTACTACTTTCTAACAATGTTTAATCTATAGACCTATAAAAACAATAAATATATGTTCAAGAACCTGAAATATGTGAACTCACAAAAGCATAGCTAGTTATCACTATTTCCCAAATGTTGGCAAAGCACTTTTCCACATATATCAGTTGACTGGAATGCTCTAGATTAGAGATTGCTATCGTGACTATTCTATTGTTCAATGTATGTGGAAACAGAGCCACCATATTAGCTAAGCTTCTCCCATTCTGAATAGTTGTCATGACTAAAATTTACTGAACTTTTGACACTACATAAAATTGGTTCCATAATCCTGGAATAGCCATGGAGATTCATGTATACATAAATGGGAAAAGTGAAAATGAGTAAGTCCACATATCATACATACGTATGTTTGTAAATGTATAAATAAAATTGCTTCTTTCTCCCTTCACAGCTGTGAAGGAAAACACACAATTTTTACAATGTTGATGGCATAATACATTCAGTACTTATCTTGATGAAAGAATAGTGCAATAGTACCAAAGGGTTAAGAATCAGAAAAGGGATAGAGGAAGTAAAATTAAGCATTGGAAATCTATTCTAAAAATTCTGTGATTGCCCATCATTGAAGTCATTCTGGAAAAGTAGCCTGTGGGCAAAATTGTAAACACCATATGTTTTTGAATATTGAAGCGTTGTCTAAGAAAATTGCTAAGAAAAAAACTCTAATCCCAAGATTATTTCAAATTTATATACTCATAAATTAATAACCTTTTTCCTTTGAACACCTTGTTGGATCTGCAAATAATTATTTATATAACTAAAGTAAGGAATATAATTAATTTATATCTTTATTGAACCTTGTAAATATGCTTAGTAGAAAATATCCCTTCTGGGGAGCAAAACTCATCTCTAACTCACAGATATGTTGCTATTTGGCTGTTGTTGCTACTGCTCTTGTTACTGTTTGGTGACTGGTATTCTACCATTAACATGCCTGACCTAACCCAAGGCACATAACCCAAGGCATGTTGTTATTTATTTTTAAGATTATTTTTTAATGTTAAACATAATGAGTAGACACTATCAAATAAAAAATCATTGTGCCTGGAACCTTGCTCATAAGGACCTACAGCAATGGTGTCAGCATACACAAGTCCTATGCAAACTCAAGCAGACAAAATCCCAGCACAGAACTGTGGAAATGGACAGCAGGTCCCAATCTTAGTTGAGGAATTATGGTCAGCTGATTACTGCTGGGTTAGGAAGAGCTGATCTTCTTAAAGGGCGGGACTCTAGGTAGGCTCATTAGACCCTGGTGGATGAATTTGCACTGAGGAACATCTGGGGACACTAACTTGAAACAATAGGCCTTAAACAAATGACAGATGATATGAATTCCAGTTGGGGCAGGGAGGGGGCTGTGGGAAGGTGTCAGTAGGGAAGGGGGTATAAAGATGATTAAAGTTGATTAAGATGTTATGTATGAAATACACAAAAATTCAATTAAAAAAGTTACGAAAAAAATTGTGCCTCCATAAATTGTATTTTACATTTTATTTCCTTTATGACTATAAATGTAGATGACATCATAATAAATTCAACTTTGTGATCATTTGTAGAGTTAGTCTTAAATCACAATGTAAAGCATTTAAGAATTCAATGTTTAGTAATGACTTTGTCTAAAGGCAGAATAGGATTCACACTACTGCTTGATTAGATAGCTTTAATGTTTGTAATAACGCATGTTGCAGTGCTGCATTCTAGGGAATACCTGAAGGAATAATGTAAAATCACACTTTTGCAGGTGTTAGCATACGTGTCAGTCATCCATCACATGCCTTGGGAGTTGTATAAACTTTCATGAACCTATTTGAGCAAGCGTATCAGTCTTAATGCTTTCAACTATGAAGTAATATCAGTGTTAGCAAACTTATCCGTGTACAGTTTAATGAAGATATAAAGTATTTAGCAAAAAGTGCCTTCCGATTAGTTAATACAGACCCACCCACTAAGCAATCATTTTCCATCAATGTCTATTAGTTTAATACAGAGTGCCAAAAATACAGCTTCTGTGAAACTTGGAAAGTCCTCCAACTACTCTGGGCTGCAGCTACTCCGTCAGCAAGGAGGAGGGTATGGGTTGGATGACTGTGAGAGCCCAATTACCTCTTGTGTGTTTCTTTTCATAAGTCAAATTGTTTTATTTTTATTTTATTTAAAAAGCACATGATTAGAAGAAGCATTTCATTACGCCTTTAACATATTCAGTAACAATTTCCAGCATAAGGATGCATCTCTTTCAAAAGCGGCTGTAAATTTTTAGGTTCACAGTTGAATTAATACAGTTATATAATATTGAACTCAGTATAGACCCTGTAAGACATAAAATTGAAGGAATTTTTAACCTTTGAAAAAGATTCCCATTTCATTTTTAAAATGTACTGTTTCCTACAGAAAGACTCATTTTTAATGCTACTAATACTTAGATATTTGTACATGTGTCTCTAATCTCTATGTATCTGATTATTACTAGTCACAGTTGGTTATGCTCAGATCCTTGGCACCTGACTATGGATATAAAGTCATCAGGTAGATTTCAATGATGTTTATCACCTCTACTAATTAACATAAACTAAATGTTTGTTTCTTCCTCAAATATAAGTCATTATTTTTATTTGTTGATTTTTTTGTGGGTATATCATACAGAACATCCCACACAATCTTATCCATCCATATACCCACTTCCCAAATGGCACCCTCCCACACCCTTCCCCCACTGGAGCCCATATACTCTGTCACCCCTGTTACTGTCTACTGTGTTGTTGGTGCCCCCAGCGATTCCCCAGTGCTTGTCCATCCACTGAATCTAGTCAGCCTATCTAGAGAGCCTTGTTTTCGGAAGATCAGCTGTTCCTCATCTAGCAGCAATCAGTTGTCAATATTCCTTTGGATAAGATTGGGGTCTGCTGTTCATTTTCCCAGTTCTGTGCTGGGTTACTGTCTGGAGTCTCTTAGGCCACCCTGGCCAACAACTCAAAAGAAGGTATCTCCTGTCTGGCATTGATTCTTGTTATGTAACCTTTAGGTATACATATGGACTCTTAAAAATTATATTGACCCCTTTAATCTTTGGTTATACTTTCCTTTTGGGTGTTTAAGACCATATAGCTGGCCCAGATAAACCAATTTATTTTTACTCTTAAGGTCGTTTGAGGATCTGTTCCTCAGGGGTTACATGAGCTTGGGAGGAGCCTCTGGCTCCTTTCTTTTACCAGTTCCACCTATGTGAAGATAAGTCAAAGGTCCTGCTCAACCATGGCTGGCTTAGCTTTGAAGCATGGAAGAAATGTTTCCTCTGTGTTGACCCTCCTCTTTGTAGACTGGGCACTGGCTCAAGTCCATCTGATGGGATCTCCACAGCCTCCTTGATCAAGAGGACAAGTGACTCACCACATTTACAGAACATTTTGAGAGATGCTCAAAGTCCCCTGAAACTTAGTTGACCTAGAAGGGCAAGGAGCAAAAACCATCCTTTATATCCCTCTCACCAAATTAGTATAGGCCTCAAACTATGGTTGTTAAATATCCAAGAAGGTGAGTTCCACCAGTCTGGGACTTTTTATTACCATGTGCCATGTAGATAAAGCTTGGGCAAAGACCAAACATTCTTAGATAAACCTTGCCTAGACATGTATCATATTCTTTGATATAGTTGTATGTATAATTTGTCAGTAGGTTATTGGACTAATATGGTTCCCTCTGTTCTTTTAAAAGCTAGCTAGGCATTACTTAATCTCTTACATTGTCTAACCCTTCTACTGTGGTTTCCCCATTTAAGGTGTCCCCATTTTTCCCATTTCTCCTTTAATAATACCCTTCCCCTATGGTCTTGAGCTCTTTCTTTCCCTTTATCCCCTAGGTTCCTTGTATAACCTTCCCTCCCCTCTCCCCTTAAAATAACCCCATTTTTATCCACATCTCCCTTATTAATGACCGTTTTCCTACTGTTCTTCTCTTTCAGATTCTTTCTTTTCCTGTACTTCCCTGGTTCCTTTTCATTATCCTGGTTCTTGCAGTTATATCTGGATACATAATCACGTATCAGGGATTTGGTTCTAGGATCCACATATGAGGGAGAACATTTGTCTTTTTTTTCTGAATCTGTGGTATTTCAATTAGTATAACAGTTTCTAGTTCCATCCATTTACCTGAAAATTTCAAGATTTCATCTTTCTTTACTGCTAAGCAAAATTCCATCATATAAATTAACCACATTTTCATTATCCACTGTCGCCCGAGTTCTCTCAGGGTCTCTTGAGCTACAGATAACATATTTTTATATGAATTTATTATGGTTTATGGGGGGTGTCTTCCAAAGAGGCAAGCACTCAGGGCCCAGCTCTGTGCTGCAGCTCAGAGCTGGACACTCCAGATCGCTCCTGCAGCCTGCCCACTGTCAACACTAGCTTTCACCCAAGCCTCATGGGCCTGCAGTCTTGCACCAGCTCTGTAAAAGCCAGGACCTGGCCCAGCTCTGCTCCATCTGAACATGGCTGCAGAAGGCCCCTCCTCCCCTGTCTAGCTCTTCACAGTCAAGTCTCCTTAGCAGGCCCCACCCCTCAGAGGAAACAGGCTTTTCGGGACATATCCACTCCTCAGTGAAGGGACATTTATGTTGCTTCCACCTCTTAGCTATTATGAAAAGAGCAGCAACAACCATGGATGTACAAGTGTTTCTGCACTAGGATGAGTTCTTTGGGTATATACCAAGAAGTGGTATAACTGGGTCAAATGGTAGGTTCATCTGTAGTTTTTTAAGAGTTTTCCATACTGCTTTCTATAGGGGTTGTACAAGTTTGCAGACCCACCAGCAGAGGATGAGCGTTCCCCTCCTCCCACATCCTCTCCAACATTTGGTATCATTTTATCTCTTGATCTTAGCCAGTCTGACTGGAGTAAGATGAAATTTTAAAGTGGTTTTAATTTGCGTTTCCCTAATTACTAGTGATGTTGAACACTTTTTTAAGATGCTTCTTAGCCATCTTTATTTCTTCTTTTGAGATCTCTCTGTCCAGTTCCTTAGCCCATCTTTTAATTGGGTTACTTCATTTCTTGCTTGTCTTTAGAGTATGTTATATATTCTGGATGTTAAACCTCTGTCAGATGTGTCACTGGTGAATATTTTCTCCCATTCTGTGGGTTTTCTCTTGACTTCCTTGGTTGCTTCTTTTGATGTACAGAAGTTCTTTAGTTTAATGAGGTCCCATTTGTTGATTCTTGACCTTGTTTCCTGGGCAATTGGTGTACAGTTTAGAAAATTCTTTCCTACACCTGTATCTGGTGGGTTATTGCCAATGTTTTCTTCTAACAGTTTCAGTTTCAAGCTTCACATTGAGGTCTCTGATCCATTTGGAGTTGACTTTCGTGCAAGGTGTAAGATTGGAATGTCATTTCATTCTTCTACAGCTGGAGTTCCAATTTGCCAGCACCATTTGCTGAACATACTGTCTTTCCTCCAGTGAATGTTCCTGGCCCCTCTGTCAAATATCAGGTGGCTGAAATTGCAGGTATTCATATTTGGGTCTTCAATTTTGTTGCATTGACCTATGGGTCTATTTTTGTGCCAGTGCCATATTGTTTTTATGACTCTAGCTCTGTAATACAATTTAATATCTGGTATAGTAATCCACCTAGCATTGCTCTTAGTGCTCAGGGTTGCTTTGTCTATCCGAGGTCTTTTTTGCTTCCATATGTATCTTAGGATGATTTTTTCCAATTCTGTGAAAAATGTCATGGGGATTTTGATTGGCATTACATTGAATTGATAAATGACTTTTTGTAGGATCGTCATTTTCACAATATTAACTCTTCCAATCCATGAGCATGGGAGGTCCTTCTATCTTCTGATGGCTTCCTCAATCTCTTTCTTGAAGGGTTTAAAATTTTCATTATAGAGGTCTTTAATGTCTTAGGTCAAGTTTATTCCAAGATGGTATTTTTTACAGCTATTGTGAGGGGGAGTGTTTCCATGTACTCTTTCTCTGATTGCTTGTTTTTGGTATACAGAAAGGCTACAGGCTTTTGTAGATTAATTTTGTAACCTGCCACATTACTGAACATGTTAATAATTTTGAGGAGTTTTCTGGTGAAATTTCCAATTATTACTCCTTTAATTTCCTTCTCTTGTCTTATTTCTCTTGCAAGAGTTTCAAGCACTATGTTAAAGAGGAGTGGAGATAGTGGACAGACTTGTCTGGTTCCTGATTTCAATGGGGATGCTTCCAGTTTTTCTCCATTTAGAATGATGTTGTCTGTTGTTTGTTGTATGTAGATTAATTGTGTTGAGGTATTTTCCAGCCAGTCCAATTCTGTCTAGGACTTTGAACATAATTGTATGGTGAATTTTGTCAAAGGCCTTCTCTGCATCTATTGGGATGATCATGTGGATCTTGTCTTTGAGCCCATTTATATAATTTATTATGTTTATTGACTTACATATATTGAACCATCCCTGCATCTCTAGAATAAAGCCAACTTGATCATGGTGGATGATCTTTTTGATATGTGTCTGTATGCAGTTTCCAAGTATTTTGTTGAGAATTTTTGCCTCTCTGCTCATTAAGGATATGGGTCTATAGTTTACTTTTTTGGTTGTATCTTTACCTGGCTTTGGTATTAGAGTGATGTTGCTTCATAGAAGGAATTTGGAAGCTTTCCCTCCATTTCTATCTTTTTGAATAAATTAAGTAGTATTGGATGTAAATCTTCTTTAAATATCTGATAGAACTCTGGTATAAATCCATCTCTTTTTAGTCCAGAGGTTTTGTATTACTGTTTCAATTTCCTTATTTGCTATGGGTTTGTTTAAGCTGTTAATCTCTTCTTGGTTTAATTTTGGTGGTTCCCATGCCCTTAGATATCTGTCCATTTCTTTTAGATTTTCAGATTTAGCATATAGGTTTTTAAAGAATTCCTTTATAATGTTCTGGATCTTTTTGGCATCTGTTCTGGTGTTTCCCCTTTCATCTCTGAATTTGTTGATTTGGAGGTGCTCTTTCTTTCTCTTGATTAACTGAGCTAGCAGTCTATCAATCTTGTTTATCTTTTCAAAGAACCAGCTCTTGAATTCGTTGATTCTTTGTATTGTTTTCTTTGTTTCTGTTTCACTAATTTCTGCTCTGAATTTGTTATTTCTTCTTGTCTTCTGTGTTTGGATTTCATTTGTTGTTGCTTTTCAAGTGTCTTGAGAGGCAATGTTAAGTCATTTATTTGTATTCTTTCTGATTTTTTAATGTAGGCACTTAGAGCTATAAACTAAAGACTGCTTTCAACATATCCCAGAGGTTTTGTTGTGTTGTATTTCCTTTTCATTTAGTTCCAGGAATACTTTTACTTCTCTCTTAGTTTCTCCTTCAACCCATTCATCATTCAGGAGTAGGTTGTTTAATCTCCATGTGTTCGTGTGGTGACTAGGGTTTCTTCCAGTGTTGATTTTAAGCCTTGTTGCACTGTGGTCTGACAGAATGCATGGAATTATTTCAATCTTTTTGTATATGTTGAGGTTTGTTTTCTGCCCCAGTATATGGTAGATTTTGGAGAAGGTTCCATGGGGCACTGAGTAGAAAGTATATTCTTTGGTGCTTGGGTGGAATATTCGGTAGATGTCTGTTAGGTCCACGTGATATATAGCATTGTTTACTTCAGATGTCACTCTGTTAATTCTCTGTCCTCTTGACCTATCTAATGGTGACAATGGGGTATTGAAGTCCCCTACTATTAATGAGTTGGGATTAATCTGGGCCTTAAAGTCCTATGGTACTGTTTTTATGACATTGGGTACAACAGAGTTTGGTGAATGTGTGTTCATGATTGTAATAGCTTCTTGGTTTATTGTTCCTTTCATCAGAATGAAGTGGCCCTCTTTATCTCTTCTGATTAGTTTTAGTATAAAGTCTATTTTATCGGATATTAGAATTACAATGCTTGCTTTTTTCTCAGTACCATTCGCTTGGCATATTTTATTCCATCCTTTCACCTTAAAGTAGTGCCTGTCCTTGAAAGTGAGATGAGTTTCCTGCAGACAACAAAAAGATGGGTTGTGTTTCTTAATCCATTCAACTAGTCTGTGTCTTTTGACTGGGGAGTTCAGTCTGTTGATATTTAAAGTTATTAATGAAAGATGTGTATTGAATACTATCATCTTTATTTCTGTTCACATTTTTGATATAGCTGTACTTTTCCACAGTTATACCTTCATTGAATTTCTTTCTATAACCCTTTGTGAATAGTCATTCCTTT
>NW_008360323.1:3324333-3408097 GCF_000622305.1 Nannospalax galili | reverse complement strand
TGATTTCTTTGTGTGTTCTTTAAATTCACTGAATTCTTTTATCATGTTTATAATTGTTCTTTTGAGTTCCATGTCCTGCACTATCTCTAGGGGCTTCTCATTGTACTCCTCTAGAGAACTATTGGTACTTGGTAGGGATACATTATTTTGGTTTTCCATGTTATTATTTTTTCTCTGTGACTTTGACATGTGAATTTCTTTCATGATTCTTGTGTGACTCAAGCTTTCCTTTGTTGAGTTTAGGTCTGCTTCTTTTTGTAAACTTTAAGTGCCTTTGTGATTTACTTGTTGGTCATGAAAAGCTGGTTGGTTTCAGGTTCTCTCTTTTAATTTTATATTGGAGTGGCCAAACTAATTTTGTCTTCAGGAGTTCCCACAGTGGCCCATGTGAGATGAGTCTCAGATGTTCTCAAGCTTTCCCCTAAGGTCTGGATCCCTCCAGGATAGATGCTGCCCTTAGGATTTGGAAGCTGGGCTGGCCTGGGAGCAGGGCCCAGAAAAGATGCTGGTCTCAGGAAGAGGTTGGCTGTGCCACCCAGGAATGGAAAGGGAGGTGGGGTGGGAAGAGGCCCCAAGGGCTCCTGGGGACTACTGAGAGGAACTGGTTTGGCCTGGATACAAAGGATCGGGAAGCAGTGGGGATTCTGGACCTAGAGATCTGTCCAGGAGTCCGTGGTTCCAAGACAAGAACTGGGCCAGTACCCAGGCTAGGAGGGGAGCTGGGAAGGTGAATGAGGCTGGGGGAGTCAAGGTGCGGAGGGTCACAGAACCCACCCAGGAAAGATGCTATCACCAGGAAGCTAGTGGCTGAGCTGCCCAGGGAAGCAAAGGTAGGTGGGGGTGAGACCAGGCCCAGAGGGCTCCTGGGAAATACTGGGAGGAGCTGGGTTGGTCTGGATGCAAAGGACCAGGAAGGAGTTGGTGGCTCTGGGCTGAGAGGTTAACCCCAGTGTCTGGGATGCCAAGACAAGAAATGGGCCAGTATCCAGGTAAGGAGGAGAAATGCAGGGGAGCTGGGAGGGAGTAAGAGGCTGGGGGAGTCCAGGTGCAGTGGACACCACTGGAAATACCCAGGAAAGGTGCTGGCACCAGGATGACAGAGGCTGTGAAGCCCAGGGAAGCAAAGGGGGGTGAGGGCAGGACCAGGCCCAGAGTGCTCCTGGGGACCAGGAAAGGTGCTGGCACCAGGACGACAGAGGCTATGCAGCCCAGGGAAGTAAAGGGAGGTGAGAGCAGGGTCATAAGGTAAATTTCACTTAAGTGTATAATTGTGCTAAAGTAGAATATATATTTTTTAATAAAACTTTATTGAGAATTTCATACACGTATATAAGATGTTTTGATCAAACCCATGCCCACTCCCTCCCCTCCAACATTTTCCCCTCTGAAGAGGTAACCCTAAAATCTTTTAAGGATTATATAAGCTCCCAAATACTTTTGACATTTTTGGCCTTTGGAAACAAGTATGTTGCTAAAATGCCCAAGGACATTTTGACTTTTAGCCAAGAAACTGGCTACATTTCTTTGGGGTCTTTTTACCCTAACTGCCTAGCCAATTCCTACCTCCTATTCTTATCACACCATCTTCTGAAGGGGTTACCCAAGTTGCCAATAGGTAATAGGGACACTGACCACTCTGGCGTCTTCCATGATGAACAGGGACACAGGGTGAGGCAATTGGAGTACCCCTTCAGTGGGTCTATCTAAAAGACTCCAAAATTGCATAACTCTCGTCTCTAAGGGAAGAAGAAAGTCCTTGAATCGTGATTAGGAGATGTGAAGGAGAAATAAAGGCAAGAGTAATTAGCATTGCAAGTTTTAGACAGGGACCTAGAAAAAGTCAGAACAGGGCAATTTTCAAATGTTCATATGAAAGTCCATTGGGGTTTCTTGACAAGGGCTCCCAAAAGCATCGCTCTATTGGGTTCTTCCTCATTTTTCTTTTGTCTTCCAAGGCTGACTAGTCTGCTGAGAAGAGTGGCTGGATACTCAGGTGAGGGTCCAGTGACTCTGCTTGCCACTCCTTTAATGAATGAGCACAACTATCAGCAAGCCCAGTTGTGACTATATTTGGCAATAAGGCTCAGCTGAAAGTGTGATGATGGCAGTTATTTCATGCAGAAGAGACTGCTGTACAATACCCACTTATTAAAAGAACGTGGAATTTACGGATTTGGTGCTAGGAGCCACATATGAGGGAGAACATATGTCATTTGTTTTTCTGAGTCTTTGTTACTTCACTTAGTATAACAGTTTCTAGATTCATCCATTTACCTGCAAATTTCATTATTTCATCTTTCTTTACTGCTGAATAGAACTCCATTGTATAAATATGCCACATTTTTGTTAACCACTCATCAGTTCAGGGACACTTAGGTTGCTTCCATCTCCTAGCTATTGTGAAAAGAGCAGCAAGAACAAGTGTCTCTACAATAGAATGAGTCCTTTCGGTATATGCCAAGGAATGGTATAACCGGGTCATATGGTAGGTTCATTTTTAGTTTTTTAAGAGTTCTCCACACTGTTTTCCATAGAGGTTGCACAAGTTTGCAATCCCACCAGCAGTGAATGAGCATTCCCCTTTCTCTGCATCCTTGCCAGCATTTGGTATCATTTGTTCTCTTGGTAATGGCCAGTCTGATTGGGGTAAGGTGATACCTTAGGGTGGTTTTAATTTGCATTTCCCTAATTACTAATGATGTTGAAGACTTTTTGAGATGTTTCTTAACTATCTTTATTTCTTCCTTTGAGAACTATCTGTTTAGATATTTAGCCCATCTTTTAACTGGATCATTTGATTTCTCGATTCTTTGTTTTTGGAGTTCTTTATATATTCTGGATGTTAAACCTCTGTCAGATGTGTCTCTGGTGAAGATTTTTTCCCATTCTGGGGTTTTCTCTTCACTTTTTTCATTGTTTCTTTTGCTGTAGAGAAGCTTTTTAGTTTAATGAGATCCCACCTATTGATTGCTGACCTTAATTCCTGAGCAACTTCTGTCCGATTTAGAAAATCCTTTCCTACACCTACATCCTGTAAGTTACTGCCAATATTTTCTTCTAATAGCTTCAGGGTTTCCAGTTTCACATTGAGGCCTTTCATCCATTTGGAGTTGACTTTTGTGCAAGGTGAAAGATAAGGATCTAGTTTCTAAACTAGAATACTTTTAAATGATATGATGTATTTTGGAAATTTTTGGAAATGTTTTCTTCCAAATTATTTTCATTCTGTCTCTCACATTTATCAATTTGCAGTTACCTAACCAGATGTGAGCCAAACACATCATTTACATATATGCATATTACATTTTTATTCTATTTGTGTTCATGTCTCTCCACTCCATTATAAAGAAACTCTTTGAATTGGAGTTATTGCTCAGTAATTAAGAGCATGTGCTGCTCTTGCAGAGGACCCAAATTTGATTCAGATTCACATCAGGCAGTTCACTATCCCCTGTAACTCCAATTCCGTGGGATCCAATGCCTCTCTACTCCTCAGGCACCTGCATTTATGTGCACATACCCACACACAGAAACACATACACATAACTGAAAAATAAAATAAATCTTAGGAACAAAGGGAGGGAGGCAGGGAGGGAGGGAGGGAGGGAAGAAGGAAGCTCTTTTTTGTCCTTGTGCATATTTGGCAACGCCTGTGCCAATGAACTGTATCCCCCGTCATTGAAAGGAACACCTTTGAAAACAGGATCTGTGTATTTTTCATTTTACTTTCTTCTTTCTTCCTTTCTTTCTCATACATTTCATTGTCCTTAAATCATTTTGTTCATCAGATGCCATCATTAAATATTTTTAATTTATGTATTCATATATTCATTTAGTAAGGGTGGGTATTTGTTTCATTTATGTAGGTGTGAGGGTAACATATGCAGGTCCTATGGAAATATGGTGTAGTTCTTCAGGAGTCATCCACCTCATTATTATTTTTTTTAGATAGAGTCTCTCATTGGGACCTAGGGCCTGCCATTTAGCTAGACTGGCTGGCCAGCCACCTCCAGGGATCCACCTGTCTCTGCCTCACCAACACTGGGATTACAAGCATATGCCCCCATACCTAGATTTTTATGTAGGGTGTAAGGATCAAGCTTGGTCCTCATGTATGCATGGAAAGCACTTTACCAACTCAGTTGTTTCCCTAGTTTCTCAATAAATATTTTTAATAAACTAATATCTCATGTGGATATCAGTTTAGAATGAATGTATGATTTTGCCTGTCCAACCACCAATGTGCTCTGAGGCAGTGGTTTATGGCAAACTCTGGAGTCTGGATTTGAGAATTCCTCCTCCACGCTTGCCTTCATTCTCTGCTCTAACTCATCTCTGAAATCACCCGATCTTGCTTTCTACCTCTTGGCTTTGAGAATTGGTCCACCCTCCTTGTTTTGTTCCATTTGGTTTTGGCAACTGTTCCCAGACTGTTTACCTTGTGTACTGACCCTGGAAACCCCTAAGCTTTGCCTCTACTAATTGCCTCCACCTTCTTTGGCTTCAAATTCCAAACTGCTGCCCAGACCAGACCTGTGAGACACCACCTGCCCCATCTCACAGAAAGGAGACCATTTTTTATTTCTTTGGACACCATCCATCTTATCAGGTTCATTCAGAACTCAGATTTATTTGTAATGGGCACTTAAAACTCAGTCTGCAATAGTGCTAAAAAGTGTCTAGCTGTGAAAATGAAAAGAATTTCTTTCCAATTAAAAGCATCTCCACTGAAAGTGAAGCAGTAGAGGAAAAGACGCACTTACTAATGTGATAGGTGGGAAAACAATTAAATGTTTAAAAGAACTTTGGGGCCTTAAATAAAAAGAAAATCTCATTGAAAACCTCATTCAACATAAATTTCCCATAAAGGATATTTCTGATACATGACATTTTAGATTCCATTTTGGTATTTTCATGAATGATAAGCTAAATAAATCAATATCTTAGGAATTTTATGTTTACTGGAAATCTATATTCAGTGATTACCAACCTGTTTGTTCTATCCAATTCTTGAAAACATTTCTTCTTTCTTTTCCATGAGATGGCCCCTACTGGCACCATCTGGGTGTGTGTGCACATGGCTGCATGCACATGGATAATTAATCAAAAGCTTTCAGTATGTTAATAGTAAGCCAAAGACTTGTATATTGTTTCCCTATCATAACTTGGGAAGTGATTGATTCCAAACGTGGGCTCATGGCTAACTCTTATGGGAAAGATTTCTACCCACTACTAGTAATGTGAGCTATTAGTCTGTATTTTAAAACAAGAACTATGGTACAGAGTTCACCTAGGTCTTGGGAGGCTTAAATGGATGAAAGTCTGTTGTGAGGATTGAGTGAGGTAAAGTACAAAAAGTACAGGCTACATGTGAAGTGTGAAAGTGATCAGGCATCAGTATTAACTGCTTTCAAACCAGGTGTTCCCAACATATTTCTGTGCAATTGATTCAATAATATCTATGTAATTATAAAAAAGCATATGTACCAAATGAATCAAAACAAAATGACTAAAAATAAAATGTGTTGAAAAAATGAATACGTTTAGTATGTATGTGGATTTTTTTTATTTTCATAATATTTTAGTTGTTTATGTAGATTAAAGTAACCCAACTTGTATTCTAGGTTTTTGTCAATAATATACAAGAATCTTCCAAGATTTTTGAAAATGTTATTTCTTTATAATATTCACCATGATTGATATGTAATATATCATTAATTGAATACAGCACAATTATAGCAACTAATGCCCTTATTTAAATGTTTATGAATTTTATCTAGCTCATTGTCAAAAAAATTCATTTTAATAATGTTTCTTCATTAAAATTTCTGTCTTCAGTTATTTATTAAAGAGATAACTTTGAGGAGGGGAAAGATAGCTCAGTAGTTAAGAACACTTGTGGCTCATCCAGAGACCAGAGTTCAGTTTCCATCACCCACATCAGCAGCTCACAACTGCCCCAATGCCAGCTCCAGAAGGTCCGATGCCTTTGTCTGGCCTCCACAGGTGCCTACACACACATGTGGATGCACACACACCAAAACACACAGACACATAGAAAGAAGAAAGATAACTTTTGATGTACACATTTTATTTGGTACAGTAAACCAAAATGTAAGATTCTATGCATATATAACGTAGATTTGGGATATAGCAGTATATGTCCGTGTGACTAACATTGTGTTCATTTTTCTTATATTAATTCAATGGCCCAAATTCTTTATTGTGTTCCTCACAATTCTATAACTTCTACAAACACAGTGTATTTACCTAAGTCTTTCTTCAAGTTACTCACATGAACGATGAAGAAGAAGTATCTAGGATAGACAATAGTCCAGCATATTGACCCACCAATCAAACTCTGGAGCCATTGTTCAATCAGCTTCAAATTCACTAGCTACACAGTTATGAAATAAATCATAAACAAGATGTTAAAATTCATTCCATAATATATTATCACAAGGTAGATTCATCTTATATAAGATTAAACAAAAACTATAGAGGAAATTTTAGAATCAGACCATCTCAATATACTATTTAGTCAATGATAAGAATAAACAATTGATCTGTATCATTTCTATTCTCTAAATAGTTATTTGTATAATATTTGGAGACCACTGATAAGGGATTCTGCCATATAGTCTACACATTTCTAAATAGAAAATAATAACAATAATCACTTTGACTAAAATATTAGAGCTGTTATATTAAAAATAAAAGCATATAAAATATTAAGTAAGTTGTTTTTAAATCTAAAACATGGGCAACTGACACATGAATGGGTGAGAGGATGGATTGATGGATGGGTGGGTGAATGGATGGATTGGTTGGACAGGTAACTGAAGCACCAAATATTTACAGTATGATCAAGAGTTCATTTTCCTGTGTTCACGAAGCTTTATTTGTAGCTTGACAAGCAAGTCTTATTTGAGCATGTATTTGCTAAAAGCATCAGCTTACATCTGTCAGTTTTGAAAAGTATGTTATGGAAGCATTATTTAGTTTCATTGTTTAATAACTTCAGTGTTTCAATAAGTAAAATTTATGCTCAGTAAATATAATTCTTCACATAACAAAAAACTCAGGTAAAATAGATTTTTTAACAATTTTTAATTGGACAGAAGACTTAGAAAAGTACTTTTTTTTTTTTTTTTGTCTTTTTGAAGCAGGGTCTCCCTGTGGCCCCGGCTGTCCTGGAACTCACTATGTAGACCAGGCTGGCCTTGAACTCACAGAGATCCGCCTGCTTCTGCCTCCCAAGTACTGGAACTACAGGCATGTGCCACCATGCCCGGCAAGATTTTTATATAATATAATTTGATAGTATTTAGGCACCCTCCCCCTTTCACATCTCCCCTTATTGCCTCCTGCCCAATTTAATGTGCTTTATTATATATAATATATCATATATTAATATGTTTACATATAATAAATTGTATATATTATAAAACATATTGTATATAATAGTATATATATTAAGACCTATAGAATCTAATTTGTGTTCTCAAATGTCTATCTTTGTGGGTCTATCCACTGGAGCCTGGTTAACCTACCCAGAGTTCCATCCTTGAAAGAGACAATCTCTCCCTGTCCAATTACCAAAAGTTCCTTAGGTTGGGCTGGAGTTTCTTACCCATTTTCCCAGGTCTATGCTGGGATTTTGTCTGGTTTGAGCTTTCAGGGGACTTGTGCATTCTGTCACCATTGCTGTGAGTTCATATGACAAAAATGTCTGGAAACATTTTTCTTTGTGGTCATCAACCATCTCAGGTTCTTAGAATCATTCTTCCCCCTCTTTTTCAATGATCACTGAGCCCTGAGAGGCAGAAGTTTGGTACAGATGTCCTATTCAGGGATAAGTGTCTTATTGCAGCCTTTTGTTCTCTGCACATAGGCAAAATAGATTTTAAATATTAGATTATCACTAAAACATTTATTCCCCTTCAGTACACAACCAAAAATATTTTTTTAATTACTTACACTGGAGAAATGGCTCAGTGGTTGAGAGAGCTTACTGCTCTTCCAGAGATCCCCAGTTTGGTTCCCAGCACCCATGTCAGGCAGCTAATAACCCCTTGTAACTCCAGCTCCAAGGAATCTGATGCTTTCTTCTGGCCTCACAGGGACCCACACACATGGCTGGCATATACTCACACAGATATACACACATACATATAAACAAAAATAACTTCATTTATAAAAAAAAAAAAGAATTACCTTATTTTCTTTCTGATGAAGTAAAAGCTTGACGAAGCTCTTATAGGGCTCTTCCTTGTATCTCTAACGTTTGAACAACAATATTTTTCTAATAACAATTTCTAATTTCAAATTGTCTTCATTTTAATTTTTCTTTAATTTATTATCTATACTTGTAGTCTTGAAATAAATTGTTTGCTGACAAAGTATGTCATGAAAAGTACATTAAAGAGGAAAAAAGTAACAGCTTGGGTAATCAATATTAACACTATTGTATTAGTTATTTTTCTGATGCTGTGATAAAATACTATGATCAAGGAAACTTAAAGACAAGAGTTCACTTGACTTATAGTTCTACAGAGAGAGTCCATAATAGCGGGGGAGACATGGCAGGAAATGGCAGAGTAGAAACCTGAGCACTCACATCTTCAAGCACATTCAGGAAACAGAGTGTGCATGCTAAAAGTCGGACCAGGCTATAAACCTCAAAGCCCACCCCCAGTGGCATGCTTCCTCCAGCAAGACTGTGTCTCCTCAAGATTCCATAATCCCTCCCCAAACAGCACTACAGCTGACCAAGAGTTCTAGCACTTTAGCCAATGGGGGACATTTCTCATTCACCACTACAACTATTATCTCATTTTCATGTCAGTTATTAAAATGAGAAAGTAGCAGAAAACCATTAGAGGCACTTTTTTCAGGCTCTGTTTTGAGGGCAGCAGAAACTCAAAATTGGAAAAACAAAAACAAATTCCTTAAGTAGTTGTCCTTTTCCTCAACTATTGTGATGTTTTTGCGATCTGTGCAGAATAAAGCAGCAGTGCTGCACTGTAAAGAAGCTGTGTAAAAGGAAAAAGGAAAGTTGAGAAATTAACATTTACCAATTATATCATGTTTTGGCATTTACATGGTTATCATTACTTTTGTTCCTTTTTTTAAATTCATTTTTGTCTGATACATACAAACAAAATTGTATATATTAGTGAGTTATCATGTGATATCTTATTATATGAAAATCTTAAGTAAATGTTAAAATCAGATTATAGACTATCTCCTAGAGAGTTACTATTCCTTTTTTTCTGTTCACAGCAATGTTTTCTTAAGTAATTTTCACTGAATTTTTATTTATAGTAAAAACATTCCAAAATTTGGCTTTTTTAAATACACATTTCATTAATATCATCCATGATCACCCTCCTATACATAGCAGTTGAGAGAACAGTGATGGTTATCAGAGACTATGGTGAGTAACTGGAAGGAAGTATGGGGGAGGTTGATCAATGGGTATGAAACTGCAGAGAGATGGAAGCATGAAGTTCTTTGCCACTGCCCATTGCTTTTAAATGCTATCAAGTGGGCAGAACTAGAGAGTCAGATAGTCATCTGAGCTACTTTTCCCAGATTTTGTAGGTTTCCAGGGGCACCATATAATGCTAGCTTCAACTTTCAAGTTATTTCTCATTTTCCATATGTCCTTTCAGTTCTCTAGTGCTAACAGTTCTCCAGTCCTTGATGAAGCAAACAAAATAAGTCAAAAAGATACTATGAGATATCTCAAGAGATTTAAAAATATTTATGGATGCCATCAACACACTCATTATTACTGTGATTGAAATACAATATCAATCTGCCAATCTTTTTTTTTTGTGTGTGTGAGTTTTCAAATGCCTCTCTCTGAACCCTTAGTAACATGTTCAATACATGTAGGTTGAGTTTCCCTTGAGAACCCCATGATTAACTTTTAGAGTCACAATCTAATAAACATTAGCACAGGATCTGAGCATCATCAAGATTGGTCAACAGCCTTTCTTTATGGAAACAAACAAACAAAAACAGATCTTCATTTGTCAGTGAGAGGAAATATCAATTCTAAACTTCCATGTAATTATCAGGAAACAAAAGCTGAGGATGTAGCTCAGTGGTAAAGCAGTTGCCTAGAACACACGAAATCCTAGGTACAGAAATCATACCTTCCCCACCATGATAGATTGGATCCTTTTAAACTATGAGCCAAGGGGCTAGAGTGGTGGCTCAGAAGCTAAGATCCCTTGCTGCTCTTACAGAGAACTGGGTTCGGTTCCCAGCACCCACATGGCAGCTAATAACTGTCCATAACTCTAGTTCCAGGGAATCTGCTGCCCTTTCTTCTGGCTTTAACAGGCATTGCACATATGTGGTGCACTTACATACATGCAGACAAATCACTCATACACGTAAAATAAATATTTGTAAATAAAGTAAACTAAAAGTCAAAATAAATCTTCCCTTGCTTCCAGTACTTTATCACAGTGATAGAAATGTATCTTAGATCGATTGATAGATAATCACAAATAAAGGAGAAACTAAATTTAGATGCATATCTATTAAATATGGCAAGAACATGGCAAAATTACACCTGGTGTTGTCATTTAACATTGGTCTTGAATCTTTGGCTGGTTGCAAAGAGATGTACTTCAATGTTAAGATATATTACCATTAGTAACAGTAAGCTAAAATTGTTTTTAATTTATAATTAGTATTATACACAAAACAATCAATATAAAAATTCTCAAGATGACAAATGTAAGACTTTTCATTTAGTTGTCCCTTTTTTTTTTTTTTTTTCATTTGTTTTTTGGGACAGGGTCTCACTGTAACCCCAGCTGTCCTGGAACTCGCTATGTAGACCAGACTGGCCTCAATCTCAGAGATCCACCTGCCTCTGCCTCCTGAGTGCTGTGATGAAAGGGGTACACCACCATTCCTGGCTCTCAGTTCATTTATTTATTCATTCATTCATTCATTCATTTACTAGTATTTTATTTATTGGTAGCCTTAAAACTCACTATGTAGGCAAAGGCCTTGAACTGAGTGCTGGGATTACAGGCATGACCATGCCTGGCTTATGTTTCTTACATGAATGTGTGTACAGAAAGGGATTGATTTTTAGGTTTACAGATGAATTATTATGCTTGTACAATCTTTTACTTATTATAAACTCTATAAGACATAAAATTAAATGAGTTTTTAACGTTTAAAAAAGATCTCCACTTCGTTGTTAAAATACAGTTTCATACAGAAAAATTCATTTTAAGGCAATTGACATGGAGACCTTTTCACATGCATTTCTAATCTCTGTATATATGACTATTATTTACTAGTATTTTATTTATTGTTTTTATCTTATGTGTGTTCGTGTATTGCCTGCATGTAGGTCAGTGCACCCATACCGTGCAATGCCCGCGGAGGACAGGAGCGGCTGTAGGATCCCCTGAAACTGGAGTTACAGACAGTTGTTGGCTGCCGTATGGGTGCTGGGATTCAAACCCGGGTCTTCTGCAAGAACAACCAGCGTTCTTAACCACTGAGCCACCTCTCCAGCCCTCTTTTTTCTTTTTTTTAAGAGAGTATTTCATGTAGCCTATGCTGGGCTGGAACTATGTCATGAAAAATGATGAGCTTGATCTTCTAATCCTCCTGCATTTACCACCTGGGTGCTGGGATTATAGGCATGTGCCACCCACCACATCTGGATTTTTATATGATACTGAGGATCAAACCCAGAGCTTTGTGTGTGTTAGGCAAGCAATCTCCAACTGAGCTACATCACTAGCCTAGTCCATTATTTTGGAAACTTTTATATCTATGAACATTCTGGAAAAATAATATATTGAAGACCTGCATGTTTTCATAAAAATTTAAATTTTTTACTTATATAAAACATTAAAATTATATATTAATGGGGATGTTCTGATGGATGTATACAATGCATAAAGTGTGCAATGTTTGAATCAGTCTTAGCATTTTTTTTTTTTTGGAAACTGTTCATCTGTTGTTAAGATTTGAGGGTTTTCTTTGTTCTTGCATTCTCTCTTTCCTTCCTCTCTCTCTTTCAATATATGAGGGAATACTTCAGCCATTATAATTTTTCATTCCTAAAATTTTATCACACACTCAAAAGTATTTTAAAAGTTGCTGTCTTCGCAAAGTAAGCAGGATACAGTTAGAAAGCATAATAAGAAAATATATCCTTTGTAGTTTGAAAAAATGCAATGCCTTAGTCCATGATGGCTGCTATAACAAAATTCCATAAACAGGAACATGAGGACAACAGTTCTGAAGTCTGAGAACTCCAAGATAAGATGGGGACACTGTGGGTGTCTGGTGGAGGCTTGCTTCCCGGTGCAGAGATGAGAACTTTGTGATGTATCCTCACACCGTGAAAGGGCAAAGCAGCTCTCTGGGCTGGTTTTATGAAGGTACTAATTCCTTTAATGAGGGACCCACCTTTGTGACCTAATCACCTCCCCAACGACCCTGCCTCCAAATACTATGACCTTGAGGGTGAAAATGTCAGCATAGGAATTTTGAAAGACAGACCCATTTAGACCATAGCAATTAATCACCTTATTGGAAACATATGTTGAACCTAAACAAAGAAAACTATGAAAAATACACTGAAATACATAAAAAGAAAAGGTATGTTACTGGTGAGATGATGTCAAATAATATTAACATTTTTCCCAAATTAATGTTTGCATACAATACAAATTGAATTCAAATTATCCTACTCACAGTAATCTCAAAATACATAAAATATCTTGGAATAAATCTAACTGAGGAAGTGAAGGGCTTGTATAATAAAAGCCTCAAGACATTGAAGAAAGAAATTGATGGAGATACCCAAAGATGGAAAGACCTCTCATGCAGCTGGATGAATAAGATTATATGGTGAAAATAGTCATCCTATCAAAAGAAATCTACAAATTCAATGTGATATTCATAATCTCAACACAATAATTCTTCACAGAAATTAAAAAATAGTTTCAAATGTCATTTGGAAACAGAAAAACACACTATCCAAAATAATTTTAAGTAATGAACTACTGGCAGCATTACCACCCCTGACTTCAAATTATACTACAGAGCTCTAGCACTAAAAGGAACATGGTGCTGGCTGAGAAACAGATACACTGATCAGTGGGAAAGAACTGAATTCTTTGAACAGATCTATAATTACTATTTTGAAATTATTGTCTGTGCATCTGTTAAGTTGCCATTCTCAGGAAATATGACAGGAGTGCTAATTTCTGGAGCCTGCATGTGATCTTGGTTATTCATGGTTTTTGTGTTTTTTCAGTGAGATTTGGGCATTTGAACTTGTGTTGGTGGTGGTGTTTCTTGGTATGAGTAGGTGATCTTGTTAAATGATTCTTTCCATCTTTGTTTGCCATTTCCCAACTTGTTTTGTTATAGCCCAGATAAATAGTGTTTGCTGTTAATTTTGGGGGCCACTTTAAGTTGCTGTTCAAATGGGGTCTAAGAAGTGGTCTCAGTTCAGCTAGGGATAGGTGCAAGTTTTGAGCTGAAATTCCAGGATTGACTCTATAGGGTTCTGGATCAGCAAGGAGGGCTGGATGGTGGTTAGGTGAGCAGGTTAGCTAATAGGTCAGACTGGGAGAGCTCACAGGTCTGGAGCACACAAGGACCCAAACAATCCAAGCAGACCTAAGAGCTGAGGTGATGGAACACAGGGAAATGTGGGACAGGGAACTCACCATGGAAGCTCTGGGGACACACAAGGATTCTTGCGATAGGTACAGAACTGAAAGCTAAAATGGCTGAGCACAGGGAAGTATCAGATGTCAACACTGTAAAAGTCATTCAAAGTTTCACCATTCAAGTACAGGTGCTGCGAATACTTGGATAGATGACAAATACTGAAATTAGCACAGAATTTGAGACAATCCAGTCACTGCAGCTTGTTTGCTCTCTGGAAGATGATGCAACATCCCAGAGTTGCAAGTTCTTAATAAATAAAATCGACATGAAAGCACATGTCCAGTGGTGGTATGTGAGGAGTCAAAGTAAAACCCACTCAAAGAACACACAAGTGTGTCTAGAAAACAAAGAAAAATTTAACCTGTTAGATATTGTTGTTTAGCTCTTTGGAGATTATAATCAATTTGGATATATACCAAACTTCAGCTTTCTATAAACTTTCAAAAAGGTTAAAATTTAAAAATCACAAGAGAAATCATAAAGTATGCTAATTACCAAATCTGTATAAGAATGACTTTTTATTTTATACTATAAGTCATAAAGTTGTACATAGAAAAACTGGAAGAAAGCATACCTACGTATTAACAACAACTGTACTTGAGTAACAAAACTACAGATAAATTTGTCTTTCATTTAACTTATCTGCATTTTTCTGAAAATGTCACAAGAAGAATATCTTAACTTTATGATGAAAAATATTTTTGAAAAATAAATCAAGATAAAATAACTGTACTGAGAGAAAATATGGACTTTAAATGAAGAAAGTTATTTGAGAGCAAGGAGTACCTAACTCTTCTAGAATGAGCAAAGAGTCAAAAAAAAAAACCTCACCAAGGAAAGTTTATGTAAATCAGTTCTTTATAGAATGAGGGCAACAAAGAAAGGAGAGCCATGACCCTGGGAAAGAGCCAGGAGGGACTGAAAGGTATCCAGATTTATTTTCATGTCAAAGGTATCCAGATTTTTTTCCTTCCCTTGCAGGTAGTAAGGAGTGATACAGTTATCATTGTGTAAATACTTCCATGAATCAGTGGATGAATTGATATTGATTGATTGATTGATTGATTGATTGATTGATCAATCGATTGGCTGAAACTAAGAATTTTTACAGGTGATCAATATGTCCAGAATGCTGAGAGCTGTCAGAAGCATGGGCTGGTATAGAAGATAACAAAGTATAATCAGATGATTTTTGTACGGGTAATGAATGGCAAGACTGCTTTGTCAAAGACTAAATTAAGCTAGGAGCTCAAGCCTGTGGATCTGTCACCCACTTAGAGGTAAATCATAGTAACAGTCCCCTGTCTCTTTTGTTTTGCTTGTTTCCTGCAGTGCTAGAACTCGAACCCAGGGCCTCATGAATGCAAACCAAGCATGTTACCACTCAGCTCTATCCCATACCCTCTTGTCTTTTAGAGTTCCTCTTCTTCACTATTGTTTTAAGGGAGTCTGAGACAGAACCCAGCATGTTATTTACTATATCCTGTTTGAATGCCAAGGCAAGGCTTAGCATAAGAAGAGGGAGAAAAAAAAAGAAAAAGTTCAAAGACAGATTCAAGAGAGGAAAAGAAAGAAGAAAATTGACAGGAAAGAGAATAGGCAGTTGAGACAAGAAACCAATGGGGAAGGTATGAAGCGACAGCTGAAATACTCTTCTAGCTAATGAGAAAGAATGACAAGTTTTCGGGTTACTGAAATAGTGGCTATCTGTGTGAAGTAAATCATCAGAAATTTTACTTGTGGTTTTTCCAGTGACCTACACTTAATTACTACTGCACTTCCTGCTGCTGTTTATCCTCGTCTCGAATTCTTTTGCACTGAGGTGAGTACTCCATCTGCAGATGGCCTCTGCAAATACAGTCCATGTGCCATTGCTGCTAGTAGACTCACAATGCGTGTCTTTAGTAGTCTCAGAACCTCCAACTCCCAGCTTGCCCAAGTTCCCCAGAAATCTCAGTCCTGCTACAGAAGGAACCCACTTCCTATTCCAGCTAAAACTTTTACTATACTGTCCAAGTTCTTCTTTAAATACCACAAATTAATAAAGAGATTGAACACCAGGGTCAGAACCAAGGGACTAACATGGCTATTATTCGCTGAAAGCAATATGATTTGATGGTTACATTTCTCCTTGCTTTATAGATCTCATTCACAGGGCTGGATATAAATATAGCATTGTCTACTAGGAATAGTTTTTTCTGTAAAGATGATATTTTTATCTATCTGAATATGAATAACCAAAAAGGAATATAGATAGATGATTGATAGATAGATAGATAGATAGATAGATAGATGATAGATAGATAGATGATAGATAGATAGATAGATAGATGATATAGATAGATAGATGATAGATAGGTAATTGATAGATAGATAGACAGATGATAGATAATAGAGATAGATGATAGATAGATAGATGATAGATATAGATGATAGATAGATGATTGATAGATAGATAGATGATAGATGACAGAGAGATGATAGATAGATGATAGATAGATAGATAGATATGATATAGATGATAGATGGATGGATAGATGGATGGATGGAGATAGATAGATAGATAGATAGATAGATAGATAGATAGATAGATGAGAGAGAAGGATGTCGTATCTTCAGATTAGAAAAAAAACCAACAATGTTTTCATGAGCTACACTGACCACATCATTTGCTTCTCAATAGAAGCAAAAGTACAGAGCTTAATGAGTAAAAAATTAAAACTTATGTTGCCCCCTCAGGGAGGTATAATTTTTTAAAATTACATATACAGCATATTTGAGGAATGTTATTACAACTTGGTAAATATTTTTAAAGACTTGTTTTGACAGAAGCTGTGTTTCTTCTAAGAAAATAGGTTTATGAGGATAATGTAGCAGCCCATCATATGCAAATCGGTAGCATTTATGAGCTGGAAAAGGAGAGCCTGGCATGCAGCTGCGGAGGACATACTGTGCAAATACACAGTTGTTCCTATTAAAATTGCATGTGAATGTCATCTTAGATAATCCTTTCCTGGTACAGCCTTCATATAGTTCAATGTCTCTTGTACATATATACTATCATATAAGAAAGGATTGTGTACAAGATACTAAATTCTCAAGAAATAGAAATCAAAGGATAATTATGTGTGATTGCAAAAAGATTTACCACATAATTTTTAATAAGTAGTAATCTTCATGCACCTAAGCTAGTGTTTGGTATAGAGAACTGTGAGCCTATGTGAAATATATTGACATTTCATCTGTTAGGCAAAGTATGGCAGCATCAGCAGTACCTGGAAACCGATTAGAATGTAAATCATCAAGCTCCCCCTACACAAAATGAACTGGAGATTATGGAGAGAGACTGCAGAAACTGGTTCTTTGACAAGCCCGCCAGCTAATGCCATGAGCACTGAAGTCTGAGGACCACTGAAATTAAGTAATCAAGTGATTTCTTATGAACGCACAGATCCATCTACTGCATAAGGCAATTACTTTAAACCTGTGTTGTTAGAATGCTAACATTTTGTTCCAGTGTTCTCTGATGGGTTGCCTGTAGGTAGCAAAGGAGTATAGGCTGAAATTCTGTTTTACAAAATATAATAAGAGATATCTTGCAGGTAGAAATATGTCATACAGAACTTCAAATACAAGTCCTGAATAGACTAATATTCAGGACAAGGAGAAAAAAATGAAAAGCACAGTTAGGAAAGAAAGAGGCAGGAAGGAAGGAGAAAGAATATTATTCAATCAGCTGTACAATTATAAAATCATCAAAGTGAATGAATGACCTCTATAAATATGCACAATACAAACAGTATAGGTGACCTTAGTAAGTTTAGATTAAAAGTAAGCCATAAATGGGGGCTGGAGAGATGGCTCAGCAGTTAAGAACACTGGTTGTTCTTGCAGAAGACCTAGGTTCGAATCCCAGCACCCACAGATAAAGTGATGTAAGAAGCAAAGCAGTGTCAGCTTTGAACAGAGAAGTTTCTTTATGCACTAGTCAATGGTGAGTGTAGAGATTCCTAAGTGATCAAAGTACAGCTAACAACTGTCCATAACTCCAGTTCCAAGGGATCCGACAGTTTCTTCTGACCTCCACGGGCATTGCACGACATGGGTGCACTTACCTACATGCAGACAATACATGCATACACATAAAGTAAAAATAATAAAAATTTAAACCATAAATGTGTACAAAAAGTCTGAATCTTTTAAAATTATTTAATTATTTTTAAATTTTTATTGAGAATTTCATACATACATATAAGGTGTTTTGATCAAATCCACACCCACTCCCCACTCTCCAGCACCTCCCATATCTCCCCATCACTTTTTCTGACTTCATGTTCTTTCTCTCTTTCTTTCTTTCTTTCTTTCTTTTTTTTTTTCTTTTGTCTTTTTGAGACATGGTCTCCCTGTAGCCCCAGCTGTCCTGGAACTCACTATGTAGACCAGGCTGGCCTTGAACTCACAGAGATCCGCCTGTCTCTGCCTCCCGAGTGCTGGGATTAAAGGCATGTGCCACCACACCTGGCTTTAATGGGACTTTTTTCTTTATGGGGCTTTTTGCTACTGTAACATTCTCCCCTCTGAAGAGGTAACCCTAAAGTCTTTTAGGGATAAGAGCTTCAAATACTTTTGACATTTTTGGCCTTTAGAACATAGTATGTTGCTAAGAGGCCAAGGACATTTTGACTTTTAGCAAAGAGAGTGGCTGCATTTCTTTGGAGCCTTTTCTTTTTTAACCCTAATTGCTTAGCCAGTTCTTACCTCCTATTCTTATCACACTGTCCTCTGAAGAGGTTACCCAAGTTATCGATAGGGAATCGAGACACAGACCACTCTGGCTTCTTCCATGCCGAACAGGGACACCGGGTGAGACAAGACCCTTCAATGGGTCTATCTAAAAGACTCCCAAATTGCAGAGAAAAGAAAGTCCTTGACTGGTGAATAGGAGATGTGGAAGAGAAGTAAAGGCAAGAATAGTTAGCATTACAAGTTCTAGACAGGGAACCAGAAAAATGTCAGAGTAGGGAAAATTTCAAATGTTCATATCAGAGTCCATTGGGATTTCTTGATGAAAACTTCCAAAAGCATCTCTCTATGGGTTCCTCCTCATTTTTCTTTTCTCTGCCAAGGCTGGACTCGAGAGCGATGGACTCAGGATTTGTTTTCAAGCACTTTGATAGCTGTTGGAGTGGCTACAATCAGTGTCAGTTCCCTCTCAAAGGCTTCTAGATAGGGAGAGAAAACAAATTTAGCCATCATTTTAGAACAATAGAGGGTTCTCTCCCTTAGCTACAAGTGGGTACTACAGTATTGCAGACCAAGACTTGAAGTCTTACATCTTAGCAGCACTTTCTGCTTAGAAACAAAATCATCAATGAGAAATAATTGTTTAAGTAACATTTTATAGGGCCTTAAGCATAATGTCTGGGAAGTGTAATCCCTTGAACTCAAAGAAGTATACTGCTCACTTTCATCTTTGGTTATACTTTCCTTTTGGGTGTTTAAGACCATACAGTTGGCCCAAATAAACCAATTTATTTTTACTTTTCAGGTTATTGTAGGATCTGTTCCTCAGGGGTCACATGGGCTTGGGAGGAGCCCCTGGCTCCTTTCTTTTACCAGTTCCATCTATGTGAAGATAAGAAAAAGTCCTGCATGACTGTGGCTGGCTTCACTTGGAAGCATGAAAAAAATGTTTCCTCTGAGTTGACCCTTTCTTTCGTAGACTGGATACTGGTTCAAGTCCATTTGGTTGGCCTCCACGAACAGGAGGACAGGTGACTCACCACAGTTACAGGGCATTTTGAGAGATGCTTCATAGTTCCCTGGAACTTAGTTGACCTTGGAGGGCAAGGAACAAAACCTGTCCTTTAAGTTCCTCTGACCAGATTGGTATAGGCCTCAAAGTATGGCTGTTAAATGTCCAAGAAGGTTATTTCCACCAGTCTGGTACTTTTAATTACAATGTGCTATGTAGGTAAAGCTTGGGCAAAAACCAAATGTTCTCAGATAAACCTTGACTAGACATGAATTTAGTCTGAATCTTTTTTAAAAGTTAAAAACCACCAAAATGAACTAGAGATCTATACATTTTAGAAATACAATTAGATCAGATAAAGTGACATAAGAAGCAAAGGAACGTCAGCTTTGGACAGAGAAGTTTCTTTTTGCACTGGTCAATGGTGAGTGTAGAGATTCTAAGTGATCAAAGTACAGAGGGTAAGTGACTACTGAATGCCCAGCCATAAACAGGACATCTGTTAATACCACCTTTAAGCTTCATGGACTATCATAGAGGAACAGAGAAACTGTAAGGAGGAAGTCAGGGAGTTATGCAGAACGCTGACTTCTAAGCATGACCCACAGGTGTGATTACCTGCGTGAGATCTGAACAAGATTGAACCCTTCAACACTCCGTCATGGAAAGGGAAGGAGCTAATGGGCCTCACTCCTACCTGAAGTTTATACATAGATAATAATAGTTGATGGAAGAAGAGAAATTGTCTTCAATGGTGTAGCCCCTGGTAAGGTGCCATGCTCCTGTAATCAAACTCCAACCCACAGCCCTGCAAACAACCCTAATGAAAGTCATTGGGTTACAACAAAATAGACATGATGGTAGAAGGGGAACCAGTTAGCAATAGGAATGGGATTCTTCATGGAAGTGGAAGACAACAGAGGGTAACAAGGTGGGGGTAAATATGATCAAAATGCGTATATGAAAATGTCATATTGAGACCCATTATTATCTATAATTAATACATGCTAATGAAAATATTTTTTAAAAGAATGGAAGCAATAGAGCAATGAACAGAAGGATTGGGGCGATGCTTGTGTTAAACAAGGAAAGATTTCTCGGATACAGCTAGCTAGCTAGCTAATAGCTAAACAGAAGTTATTCAGAAGACCTGGTCTTTAGTGTTTAATAGCAGATCTATGACTGACTATCTCATTGCATTAATGATCGATCGATGGATGGATGGATGGATGGATGGATGGATGGATGGATGGATGAATTTAGAAGCCATGGATGGACTATTATGACCAAGTATAAGTATCTAATTTTATGTACTTGATATCCATCAATAACTTTCAAGGCTTCTAACAATAAACTCATAGAATATATGCTTGAAAGCTATCATCACAATCAATTTAAAAATGAATGTGTCATTATAACTAAGATATTAATACAATAAAAACTCTCCCTACACAGAAATGAATTAAGTAGAATTTATCTATGAGTCGTTTATATTTAACAAAGATTAAAAAGCTAACAAATGTCAGTCTTACTTGATCATGTCTTCATTTTGGCACTGGCTTGGTTTCTTTATTATTTCCTTATTCTAACCCTTTAGGACTTTCTTCTGTGAGAAGTAGTGATAAAGGGGTCACCACCTTGAGTAGCTCCAAGTATAGTTTGTTGAGTCTAAACTGTCATCAAACCTGACCTGGTCTGTATCATATTGCTGGAGGATTTTCTTCTACTACATAATAATTAATAATAATTATTCAAATAGACTAATTAATCCCTGCTAAGGAATTACCTACCAGTTAAACCTCTTTGGATGAAAGTTTAACCAAGTTGAAATGTAGAGCTTCTTGAAACCCCTTAGCATAACGTGAACATTTGGAATTTAGAACTCTGTGATATAGTATGACATGGAGGAAGATCAGAGACTTCTTACAGCACACCACCTAACAGCACTTTACCTTACTTACATAAATGGTTGTCCAGATGGTTGAATCTTATTTGTAAAGAAACTCTTTTTTTAAGATTTATTTTATTATGAACTATGTATATGTGGATATGTGTACACGAGTGTGGGTTTGCACAGAGACCAGAAGAAGGCATTGGATTCTCTAGAGCTGGAGTTACAAGTGGTTGTGAGCCACCAGTCATGGGTTTGGGGAAGCAAATCTAGTCCTGTGCAAGAGCAGCAAGCGTTCTCAAGCACAGAACCATTTCTCCAGTTCGTGTAAAGAAAATTTTTAAGTAGGAATATATGTCCTGGTCATTGATTGCAACTCAAGTGACTGATTCTAGGAAGCAGACCTCCATACCACTGAACACTCAAATCCTGGTCAATAATCCATAGCAGTGGGACCAAGAACATCACCCCATGCTCCCCCCCACTCCACCAAGCCTTAATTCAAGGCTTTTTAAAGATTCTATTCCTCAGGCCTTATCTAAATACCTACAAATTTAAATAAAACAGTATTTTCATGCATAGTCCAATTGCCCTTTATCTTCTTTTCATGCAGTGCGATGAAATGAAACGGAGTACTGTAAAATTAAAGGAACAAGTATGTAGATACAAATACACTGCCTAACAATATGTAAAAATATTTCATTATATTCACCTTCAAAGGAATACCGTCTATTAAATAACACAATTTTATACTCGTGGCTATCCTGACTCAAGTTTCTTTAGACCTTTAAAACTGTAAGTATTTCTTTCTCTCTTAGGCATGAGGAAGAATTTCTTCAGGGTGATAATGATTTTTTTCATCATCAATGCAAGCAAAAACAATAAATGGATTTACCTCAAGGCTTTGCAAAGTATAGGTTGGAGAGATGGCTCAGCTGTTAATAGCACCAGCTGCTCTTGCAGAACACCCAGGTTTAATTCCCAGCAATTACATGGTGGCTAAAAACCATCCATAACTCCAGTTCCAGGGTAATTCAATGCCTTCTTCTGACTCTGGGGGGATTGCATGACATGGGTGCACTTACATGCAGGCAATACACTCATACACATAAAATAAAAAATAATAAATTAATATATATTTATACTAAGATCATAAAATCAAATTCTTGAGAAAGTATTGTATAACTTAAGAATATATATTAATTAATATATGTATGAATTACTAAGTAAATGGAACCAGAGCTTGAAGTGGGATGACTGTGCCTTGTTTCTATTAGAGGGAAAAAGAAAGTATGATCATTTATTCGCAGGCATAGATTCAAGCCAGATACCTATAAAAAGTTAATGGGAGATTTTGGAACCTCATAAAAAGCTATAGAAGAGCATCTTGTCCTGCATCAAGTCTCTGTACACATCTGCTATATGTGGTGTACATTATGTGCCTGAGAGGTTGGAAATTATACACATAAAAAGGATACCACCATGTTAAATTACAGATATTCACTGGCCTGAACATGCATAATATTTTATATGCCTTAATCTCAGCATTTTTGGTTAGAATACCATCGAATATAACTGAAGACCTTATTGTTGGTGTATTCTTGTTAGACCTAATTTATGGGAGATGCAGGTGAAATTTTTCCAGATGTTTAAGAAAATTTAGGCTTTTTCTAACACAGTGCTCAAAATTTTATCAGTCACTATTTCATCCTAGCAGCAAAATACTTCTTGTTATCAAATATTTGTGTTACTTCTTGGTGGTTGCATAGCAACTTAGCTCAAAGTAAAACTTAATAGCTTTCAACAATACCATGCTACTGGTTCTATGCCAGCCTTTGTTTACCCAGGTCTCTTATCTCAAATTTTCTTATGAAATTGCAATCAGTACATCACTGAAAACTATATCTCAAAGCTAGCCTGGGCAAAACCTGCTTCCAAGACCACTCCCGGATGGCAGCAGGTCTTGTGTCTTCCCTGGCCAGGGGAGAAGCATTGGTTCATTATCGGGTTGGCCTATCCAATCATTTGTGAACATTTGTGAACACTGGGCTGTTCACAAAGCCACAATGCTGCTGCCTTCAAGGCAAGTGTCAGAGAAGAAAACAGAGTTACCAAGATTAAAAAATCACAGTCTATTTGTAGCGATTTTGGAGGTGAGAACTCATCCCTTTTGCTTTATTCTTGTCATTAGAAGTGAGTCATGAGATCCAACCCTACACAAAATCAGTAAGGGTGTATTACATAAGGGAATGAGGCTTAAAGAGGTGGACTCCTAAGGAGCTATGTTCCAGGCTACCGAATACACTGATCTTTCTGCTCTAGAGAGCCTCATTTCTCAGGTCTAACAACATAGAATTGCACAAAATTTTTATGTGGACAGAACAGAATTTCAGTTTTATCTATATCTAGATTAATAATTAAATGGACATTTTGTCTACAGACTGTAACAAGTATTTGAGAGAGATCTAACTATGTCTAGGAGGTAAGAAAATAGTGCTCTGAACAAATAATTTTTAAACTATTATCTGAAAGATAATGTAATTGGCCATTTGTGAGAGGAGGTCTGGATGAAGAAGAAAAAGAAAACAGAACAATAAAAAGAACCATATTCAAACCTCCACCTGTTTCTTGATTTCTGTCCAGTTTGCTTTCCATTGACATGATAAATGTAATAACCAAAAGCTACTTAGGGGACGAAAGAATTTACCTCATCTAGGTTACAGTTCATCCTCCAGGGAAACCAGGGCAGGAGCTCAGGGTAGGAACCTGGAAGTAGGACCTGAAGCAGAGACCATAAATGAGCCCTACTTAATGGCTTGCTTCCAGGCTCACCATCAGCTACCTTTCTTATACAACTCAGGCCCACCTGCCTCGGGATGGTACCACTCAGAGTGGGCTGAGCTCTCCTATAGCAATTAGCAGTCAAGAAAATCCTCCCCCCCTTCACTTCCCCACAGGCCAATCCAATAGAGGAAATTCCTCAACTGAGGTGTCCTCTTCTGAAATGTGTCAGGTTGACAATCAAGATTAGCCGTCACAGCGACTAAGGTTTCTTCCTTTTATTCATCTTTTGTGCTATGAGGTATTAATTTGTTATATTAATCTTAGAACAAATTTATTCATTTTGACATATTTAAAGAACCTAAGAATCCCAGTGGTTTGAATAATGATAAGTATATGAAGAGGAGGAGGAGGAGGAGGAGGGGGAGATGGGAGGGGGGAGGAGGAAGAGAAGGAGGAGGAAGAAGAAGAATGATGACTGGGAAGGAAAAAAGGAAGAGAGAAAGAGGAGGGGGAAGAGCAATAAAACTGAAAACAGAAAACAAGGTATGGAAAGACTGTTTCAACATGCTTCTCTTTGCTTGTGAAAGAAAAGATACAGGAAAATGAGGAAGTCTTACTAGGGAGACACACTAGAGGCTTTCATGGCAAAAAGTTCCTGTGGGGTTGAAATTTGAATTTCAACTCACAGTCACGTAAAATCAAACTGCCATATAAGGGAGTTGTTGATTATCATAGGAGCCCCTGGGGAGAGCTAACACCAAAGCAAATGGATATTAAGAATGGCCAGCATATAGCAGAGGAAAGGGACCTAGTAGGCAAGGGCAAAGGAGAATTACTTAGGACTAGGAAAGGGCCATTTTTCACCTCCTTGAGGATGGAGAGAATGACTGAGGGTCTTAAGTGTATTCTTGTTATGTTTTAGATGTAGGTGCCTGAAAATATTCCTGCATTCACAGCCTATGTATTCAAATAAAGAATGTACACAGTGCAGAATCTTTTCATACCTGACATAGAGGCCATCTTGGAGGATGAAGCACATGGACAGGCTTGTTTAATGAATGTGTTTTGCTTTTAAGGATCACCATTGTGTTTGTGCATGGAAAAGACCAAAAGGCAAAAATGGTTGTGGTCATATTGTGGAGTAGTTAGGATTGGCTACCTAGTTGACTTCTTGGCTAACACACTGTCTTCCTTTTGTTCATTTTTTTGTGTTACATGGTGTTAACTGGTTATACTTATCTTAGAACACTTTTATTCATTTTGACATACTTAACCTAAAACTTTTGTTAGTCACTGTCTATAGGATCTTATATTGTTTCTGTCTCTCAAAATCAAATTTGTTTTTTTAAAGAAAAATAAGTTTATTCTTTTTATTTTTACAAATGCACACTGCTGTCATGCTGCCCCACCTGATTCCCTGTGTATTCAGTCATCACAATTTTGTTATATGATTTAAAACATAGTCTCTGGATATTCCTAATACATTTATGTTGCCCTTCCTGCTTGTAATAGTATTTCTTCAGATCACCTTACAAGTTGAATATTTATTCATCCAATAAGCATTTATTGAGTTCTTGCCTATTATGTGCTGGGCATGTCAGATTCTGAAGCTTCAAAGATAAATTGGGGCACTAGCCATGTCTTCAGGCTCAGATCATCTTTCATAGTGGAGATTAAAAAAGAAAAACAAAAAATTTATTGTGTAAAAGTCATTCTTCATCTACCAGCCTCAGTGAAGTTTTACCACAGATCAAAGTGGTTGATATTTCCAAAAGCCCAGGACATACGCACTGAGCACATTCACTCGCTTCACTATATAGAAGGTCATGGATAATGATTTAGAATATTTTCATTGCTAGTTTTTTTTTTATCTAAGATAACTTTTTCTTGTTGGCATATTTTGAAAATGATTCCCAAAACCCTTACCATCTCCTCAGTGTGAGTCTGTGGACCAGTTGACTAATACCACTCTTGTTATCTGTTGTTTGGAAATGGCAGCAGAAACAGTCTCAATTTTAAATTCCTAATTTTGGTAGCACTGTCAACTTCACAGGATTTGGAGTCACCTAGGAGACACACTGCCAGGCATGTCTATGAGAGTGTTTTCATAGGTTTACCTAGGGGGAAAAGTCCTACTTACCTTGAATATGGGCAACACCATCCCATGGTGTTCCAGACTAAATAAGCATGGAAAAAGTGAGGAAGGTGATTGAACCCCAGAATTCATTTCTCTGTGCTCCCTGACTGTGGCTCCTGTGTTATGACTTCTCCACCATGATGGACATTACCCTCAACACATGATCCCAAATACAGTTTTCTTTAAATTGCTTTTGTTGGGTGTTTTGTCACAACAATGAGAAAAGTAACTAATACAGCAGTGCCATCAAAATGTGTCAGAAAACCTCTCAAAGTCATCTGACTTCCCCAGTAGCTTCTCCAGCCCCAGCCTGCTCACTCTATAAAAGACAGGCAGTGCTGTACACACTATGCACTACTTGCTGAGTTTCCTTCAATCACTGTGCAGTGAAACCTTATCAGCTAAGACCTGAAGCTTTCCCCACCCACTCCTAAGCCTGCAATGACTACATCAAAGAGGAACTGTACTCTTAATACTTGCAGGTTTTCACATCACTGATGCTCTTATTTTGGCCCTCATTTAGTCTTATAGACTTGGAAATAAGGACCAATGTGGGAGCTGTAGCCCTGAGTTTGATTGGGTAAACTTCTAAAACTTCCATCTCCCATGCAGCTGCTATTAGAACACTGGATGGAGCCAAACACTATCTATTTGTTTGAGGGATGTTAATGCTTTATTTAGAATTAATGACATTCAAAAATACTTTTTTTAATAGGAGCAATTAATAAGTCAATGTGTATCATGAATTTTAAAAAGGAAGATACGAATGCATCACTATTCAAACCATGTAACCAAAGATCTCTTGGAGGACTGGCAGTATAGAGAGGATTCTTCTTTTGGAAACGTCAACTATACATACTCCATAAGTACATGATAAGTTTGATGGTATTTTATGGACAACAGAGAGACAGTGTGATCTAGAAGATTACCCAAATGTTTGGGTCAGCAGTTGTAAATGTGTAAATGCTATGATAATTATTTATTTCCTTTGACATGAAAATAGAAGCTTCCTAAACTTGAGAACCATGTTCATAATTATACTGAAGAGAAATTTTTGTGGTCACCTGAAGGCAATATTCTGTTTCATAGTTAACTATCTTAGAAATCTTGGCCTGTGATCACTATAACATTGTTACAAAACCTTTATGAGCATAAACACATTTCTGATATCTTAAATCATTTCAACAGATCATATACTCAGTTCCCCATATTCTCACTCACATATTTAAAAAAAATAACAGAAACTACAAGCTTTTATGTATAATATTTAAGTCCTTGATAGCGTTCTTTGCTCTGAAATGTTTTGATAAAGCTGCTTCACATTATTCTGCTACGATGATCAAGTAAAGAAACTTGCCATCTAATTTAGAATATGAACAAAGCCATGCATAGATAGATCTCTAATTTTAGTCAGGGCTGGGGATCATGATAATAAAGGAAGAAATTTCAAACTCATAAAATGCCGAAGGCCAGAGGGAACACAGATCCCTTTAGTGTCTTATCCTTCAGTACACTGTATGCTATTAAAAATCTTCCAGTGTTTATTTTATTGAGTATACTGCTTTCTGGAAAGCAACTGACTCAGAAAGTGGTTCAAAGGTTAGTTACAAGATAAACTAATAGCTATGCTAAGCTATTACTTTGTAGAGCCAATAAAAAAAAAGAAATAAACTATATTATTTCCACAATCTGTATGGTCAGCCCAACAATGCCAAATCAATAATAAAACATTTTTTATTTAAACTTCCCCCTCCGTCCCTCTCTCTGCTTGTGAAATTTTATCCCAACAGGGAAATCTCTTTGGGATATACCATAAATATAAAAAACTGAGAGTAGACAATATAATAAATGTTTTATTTTCATTTGTTAATAGATGGTGGAGTTCAGCTCACTTGTGGTTTGACCTTATTCTGCTACGTGGACAATGTTTCTTAAATACAGCTTTCATATAAGGCCAGCCATCCCAGACTTCGGTACTCACCCCAGAGAAACAGAGCTATGTATACACACACACACACACACACACACACACACACACACACACACACAGTGATGGCTATGTAGCTTTAGTTCATAGATTTTAACACCACAATTCAAGTCCAGGTCTCCAGGCATCATAATAACATGTATAAAGGCCTGATAAAATTCATGATCCAATATATGTAGTCCCCAGACTATGACACATCAGATAAAAACTTTTAGCTATTTCACTGCAATATTTATGTTAATAGCAGTTGCTAATAATAAACAATAAACATTTCATCTTTGCAGCAACGATTTTAGCTTAGACTGAGATAACAGGCAAGCAGTCAGATTTGATAGACTTGGAGCATGAGGCAGAGACTGTTACTGTTGAGGTTCCACAGGTGTTTCTGATAAAAATTTAAGGTTGAAAACCATCAGCCTATTAAACCCTCACTGTGTGCTGAGCCCTGTGTTAAGTGATTTACATTCATTATCGCCTTAAATTCTCATTACTTGGGTAAGTTTTATTATTTCCATTTCACAGGTGAAGACACCAACATGGAGATGTGAAATAACTAGCTCAAGTTTCCCCAGAGCTGAAATTTAAATCTAGATTACATAGGCGTGTGGGAAAACAAATACATAAATCTGTATTTTATCAGTAAGTTCTCAAATAAATAAAAATTAAGGCTTAGACAAAATGAGTTGATGAAAATTCAAATCAAATTAACAAATACTATGTCCAAACGGCCTCCTGCACTAGCTTCTGTGACCTATTCTGACCCTCCTTCTCTCTGTTCCACCCAACAGAACAGTAATCATTTCCAAAGGAAAACTGATTTAGGTACTGAGACCCTGAGCTCTGAACTCTATGGGGTCATGTCTGGTTTTGCTCCCCTGTGGAACACCATCACTGTGATGGTGCCCAGGGCATGATGAAAAATCCGCAGATATCTGTTAAATAAACATCACAGATTTAGTGTGTTCCTTTCTCAACATTCCCTTCTTCCTGTCTCCTAATTCCTTGGAAGCACCTCCTGCTTCCTAGCTCTAGCTCCTCTGACTTGCCTGCAGAGCCTCTGCTCCCAGGTGACTAGTGAGCTTGATTCTCCAGTCACAGGCTGGGCCAGCCACTCTCAGATCTCACCCCGGGAGCTTGTTATTTCTCTCAGTGGATCCCCAGCTCACACCTGACCCAGTAAGGCCCAGTGTTTATGTTCCTACCTGGCCTTTCGGACCACATCTCAGGGCTACGTTTCAGTACTTCTGCCCCACATGTACCATGCTAACATAATCCTTACATTATGTTAACATGCTGTCATTCCCAGACAAGGGAAGAGTGAACAAAAAAGTCATTTATTTACATGGCTCTGAAAGAGGACTAAACTGGGGAAAATGTCATCATATCAGAGAGTTTTTATGAATCTGTCCTAAATACAACCATTCAGACCATCTAAAATGATAGGTATATAAATGCAAACCCCCAAGTTCAGGGAGCACAGGAGAGTATTAACTCTCTATGACTCCCACCTTTGAAGGGAAAGGATGGCTTTTCCTCTGCATTTAGAGTGGGAGATACCTGGACAAAAGTCTAGCCATTAATACATGAATTCTGGGTGGTTTAGGCCAAAACACTTAATATGAGCAAGATATGTAAATGTTAGGAATTGCCTGATTAAAGGAGGGTTTTGATAATGATGGACAGTATTAGTTCAGTGCCTCAACAAAGACTTTTGCTTCTGTACACTATTATGATTGCATGGTAATCTTACCCAGCTAGTGTTTTCTTAATGTCCTGGGGAGCCTGATCATTGTAAATTACCTGTGACATCTCATTAATCCTCTTTTTCCTCACAAACGCATAATTAATGGTAACATTGACAATAATACACAAATTAGCTAAGTGACGCTTTATGGTGTTGGTTTTGATTAACGTCAGGAACCCAAAAATGACATTAATGTAATGCAGATCCCAAAAGGCAGTATGCACTTTGACCCCAGACATACATTTCGTTTGCACCATCACTAAGATTAATCCTCCTCTGGATGAAGATGAGACAAAACTCTGGCCACTGGCAGTGTGTGCTGGGCTGTCAGAAAACAAACCACCTCAATTGCATTTGTTTAAGAAGGAAATCTTAATGCATAGAAAACAAGAGCAGAGTGTCATTTCCCATTGTCTAGTTAGGACAAAGATAAATGAGCCACTGTCAAGCTGAGATCAACTGCTCACCACTAACTTCTATTATTTGCTTATTTATGGACTAGTGTTTAATTAAAAATATACCTAGATGTATGAACCAGATGATAAGGTGATTGAAATTCCTTGTGCTTCCACCATAAATGGTTTTTTTGGAAATCAAAACTGAGTTTTATATGCATTTCAACTTGCAGGACAGCTACAGGATAAATTCTTATTAACCGCAAGAGGGTTAAAATTAAAAAAAAAAAAACCAATGACTAAAAACATATTCTTTATCTCTGACTGGAGTAACAAAGACTTGAGAAGGAATTAGGACAAAGCCAACTTCTTTGCTTGGGAAGCGAGGCGGGTTTACAGAGGGAAGATGCTTCAGAGACACCTTGCCAGGTCACAGAATGGACATAGTTTAAGTAAGTCACAGAATCACTTCTTGAAACATCATCGATTTCTAAATTCAGGTTTAGTAACGTGACTTTATTATAAGCACAGTTTCTTAATCATGATTTTCACAAATCCGGGTTGAGTGCTCAATCTTTTTAATACCCTAAAGTGGTAGTGCATACTAATTTTTTTAAAAGAAACCTCTTTCTTCATAACAATTATTTATAGCTGAAAAACTCTAATGATATATATATGTGTGTGTGTGTGTGTGTGTGTGTGTGTGTGTGTGTGTGTGTGTAATGTAACGGTCCCATTCTTGATTAATTTGACATTATTCATTTACACTATTTTTCAAAGTGTTGTGCCTAAACCCCAGCCCTAGCTAATGATCATATTCCGTTTCAGTAATGCAGTAAAAAGAAAAGTCATATTTCCATGCTTTGTTCTATTATTCATTTAAATAACTACCATTTGGAGAATGCTTTGTGGAATAAAATATATAATACATAAAGCAATGTTTTAAAATTTGAACTTAATCCACCAAAATTGGAAAGATCACCAAAATTATAACACACTATGTGTGTTTGATTTTATATATATTTATAAAAACAAAACAAAAATACTAAAAGAACAGTTTACAGTGGGCATGAATTTTCAATTACAATACCCCTAATTCTCTCCTGCTCCCAAAATAAGAAAGCAAACTGTCTTACAGCTGCTTGTCATAGCGTTTTAATTTTAAAAACTGCCTCCTCTGTCCTTGTTTGAAATATATTTGCCTCATGACTAGATTCATCTTTTTTTTTCATTTTCTTTCTTTTCTTCCACTTACATGAAGTTACAAGAAACAAAATAATCTATGTGAAGAGGATGTTTTTGCTACTTAAATATTATTTTGAAGTGAAAAGCAACTCATTTTTCTACATCAACATATTAAGTGTTAGCTACACGAACTTCCGTCGGCACACAAACCCACTGTAAAACAAGCTGGAATTTAAAGGGCAGAGGGGATCCCTTCAGGTCCTATTTTCACTCTGCCTAACTAAACCATAAATTGAGATTACAACGATAAATTATTTTTATTATTTTGGTAGGAATCAGTACCGTTGAGTTTTCAAAATATTCATATATTAAATAGGGCAAAGAAGTCAGTGCTAGAAGAAATTAAAACTGGCCCTGTATTAAACAGAACCCCAAATTAGGCACTCACCACCAAGCTAATTAGTAATTGATGAATTTACTAGAGAAATGCAATTCCTTCACATCGCAAAGCCAAAGAAATAGAATGCTTGAAAGCTTCAAATAAAAAAAAAAATTAAACAAAACCACTTTGACAATCTTCTAATCAGAGGCATTGTTTACAACATGGCTTTAAGGTAGTGTAGTAACATCTTTAACTCGTTAAAAACACTCATCAAGCTATAAAACTACTTTCTTAGACCACTTGACTATAGCAAACTGAAACTTCCCAAAATGCCTTCATTTACATTTTTTCAGCAGTTACAATGACTATTAGTCTAAATGTATCATTTTCCCTTATCATCTTGAGTTTTCAGAGAGCAATCTATGAAGCCATAATTTTACAAGAATCTCTTTTCAGGTTTAAATGTAGTACACTAACTTTTAATAAGATCCCGGAGGTACGCCAAATAAAGAGGCTGCTGGTGGAAAAGCATGTTTTTTTAAGAGTTTAATCGGACATTTCCACACCAGCATACTATGTAGGCATGTTTTTGCTTTGAAAACATAATCTTATCAGGGCTAGTTGGTGTAAAATTCTGGTCTGTTTTCTTACCTTTGAATTTGAGCACTATTTACAAGGCTAAATGATGTCTGCAACTAAGGCATTTCCTTACTGGGGTGTTTTACATGAACATGCTTAGTATGAAAGCACACAACACACTGAGCAGGATGTCAGTTTAGTTCCCGGGACAGTCTAACCTTATCAAAGCATTCCCTTCCCATGGAAGAAAAAGACATGAGAGTGTGGTTAAATCTGCATCTGGACCTATCTTTTTTCAATATTTTCCTCGTGCTGTAAGCTTTTCAAAATAAACGAAAGGCAATGGATTCTTCGTTCCTTATTTGTATATGTAAGTGAAGTGGGGTCCCCTCCATCACGGAAACTCCGGCCTCACTCCTCATGTGGAACTGCTAAATAAACTTGGTTTAGACAAAATGCAAACATTGAATCCTCATGACTGTATTTAAGAAATATAACGTGGTTTTTCCATAAATCAGTGTGATGACATATTTTGTAACATTACATAAGCTCTCCCGTGAATTTTTTATTCATGCAACAGTGGTTTGCAGAAAATCACAGCATTGTACTGTACTTCTTAATTTTCACTTTAATGTGAATCTACAATTTGTGGGAAAATATTACTTAGGCATAGTACTTACCTGTTGCTGTGTGAAAATTCCCACCATTAAAAAAAAAAAAAAAAAATGTGCTTTTACTTCAGTATTAAGACACATCACCAATCCATGGAGGAGGGTTGGGGGGGTGCATAGAAACAGACTCTCTGAATCTGCATTTTGGTTCAGGGCTTTGCTGTTCAGACAAATGAAAAGGAAACAGAGCAGGGCAAAGTCCAAAAGAACATTCTTCCACGTGCCTCAACTTTGGGCTTTTGGGTAACTGCCCTATGGAGACTGTCTTTATTAAGGATCTTAATGAGCGTTCTGCCTGTATTTTTCTACCAAGAATGTCAAATAAGGTTCGAAAGCAAATGTAAACTGTAATGCAAGTGACACACACTAAAAATAGCCCTATAAATCTGTTCATTTTGTTTAGATAGTCTCCAGAGTTGTAAAAAGTAGGACTGCCCAGCTTTATTATTTGTTTTGGAAAAACTAATTCTGTAGAGAATACGCCACTGATAATGCTGTATTACTTTACAGAGGATTTATTAAGACTGTCCCTAAGTTTAATTTTTTCAAGGGAAACTTTATCCTATCCTTTTTTTCTAAATAGTCTACTCTATAATGAACTCAGGGACACAAAAAGTCCCATTTACTCATTAGAATTAAGATTTTCAGAGGCATATTTATCTAAAATAAAATTAATTAAAATTGCAAATGGCATCCTTATCCCTAGTAATCTGTCAAATATGTTGTTTCCAATGTTTCTAGTAACAGAGTAACAATATTTATTACCTAAGCTACCATGAGGTTTTAAAAATAACTCCAGGAGAACATTTTTAGAACATTTACAATCTGAACAGACAACTAAAAAACAAAAATCAGACATTTCTCGGTGAAAAATAGCTACTGTAAATTACAATGTTTGATGGAGGATGTATTTTTAGAAAACCATGTAATTTGATTTTGAGAAATTTGGGAGGTGTGACAGGACTGAAGTGGGGGTTAGTTCTATGGAGGTTTAAAGAAGTAGTTTATCTTTTCTCTTGAGTAGAAGGTGTACGACACGTCAACTCCTCCTTCCCCCCAGCTCATGATAGGCACAGGACTCCTTGGATTGGTCGGGTGACTTTGCACTTAGGCTAAGATTGATTGCAATCCAGGGCTTTGTTTTTAATGCCTTATCCCAATGGAGGCATGTATAAACAGACAAAATGACTAAATTGGGCAGCAATCTGACCTTTCGAAAGAGAGGCAGTTTAAAAACTACATCAACTTTTCTTTGAAGAAACAAGCTCCTTGTCATTGAATGGAGTCTTACAGCTTTGCTTCGTTTTCTTCCACATGGCCAAACTGTACACTTGAATTATCAAGAAATGGGAGTTTCTAGGCTTTGAGCCTCCTTCCCCACCCCCACTCCCAAGCCTCTTCCCCTTGAGTTCAGAAAGAAAATAGTGTTACTATTCAAGTGATCATTGTGAAAACCACCGCAAGTGCCAAACACGACAGTGCCAAGGCGTCATTAGTTCAGTATTCATCTTGGATTTCTCTAATGTCCAACTAATGGGCGAGATTTCAGCAGCGCTTCTCCTCCCTTTCCTTTCTTGTAAATTCTTGGTATGCTTTCAGACATCTTTTAAAAGAGTTGTGAATGCCAGGTTTAGAGTAATTTTATCAGTTAATATTAAATTTTTTCAACTGAAACATTGTTTTTGACAAACTTACACATTCTGTTTTCATTACAAATGCTTTGAGATGACTAATTTAGAAAACTAAAAGGCTATACTGAGAAATTTACCATCCTCCTGTTAGAACTGAACATTATAGCTTAAGTACATAAAACAGAGAAGGGAGATAAAATAAACAGCCAATCCATCTCTGTTTTTTAATTTCTGATTTATGCAGGGAGGTAACACACAGAAAAAAATTTAAGAACATCTGTTAAGTCATCCTGGTAAATGTTGATGCAAGTCTGTCTTTTATATAAATAAATTGCATCTAATGCTTTAAATATATAGAATGCCGTTGTGTTTTTTTAAGTATTTCATAGGCATACATCACCATCAAAAAGTAACTATTACAATGAAAGTGACCAAGTAGAACTTTAAAAGCAAAAGAAAAGGAATACCACAATTTTTGTTTGTAAAGCCATTGACATAAATAGTCTAGCCTGTCACAGATTACCTTTAACTACCGTATGTTAAATATAGAACAGTCAAAACTGATAGCATTTTGCTTTCATCAGCTTTGTGTTAGAATTTGAGAAGCTGAATATTTTGGATGGGGGGAGATAATAAAATGTACCTAGATAACTTGTCTTCTGTAGACATGTTTGCCCAAGTTCATATATAGAAAACTGTGTGGGCTAAGAAATAGGGTTATTGCTTCTAAAAGGCAGCTCATGCATTGTTTTATAATATTTTAAATGTTTGCTAATGAGAGTCAGAAGAAAGCACAGAAGAGAAGAGAATTGGTTCCAGGGGTAACCACACCATCGTCAAAAAGATTAACGTGCCGCTAGGGGACAGCAGAAAGTCACAGAATAAGGCAGTGCCAGAGAGACCAGAACAAAAGGCTTTTCTTTGTCCAGAGAGAGAGAGAGAGAGAGAGAGAGAGAGAGAGATTGATTTTCAAACCCAAGTTGCTTTACAAGTGAATTGAAAGTACATTTTTGAAAAGCAGTGGAAAATATTTTCAGTGATCTATTTTTAGATTAAATTCTGTGTACCAGAATGTTATATGTTATAAAATATACATAACTATTATCTTGGCAAAATAACTTCAAATATAATTCTATTTTCTGCTTTTTAGAGTGGAGAAAAGTTTCCTACATCAGAAAGAAAAAAAAACGCACTGTAAAACCCATTAAATGGAACGTATCAGTGACAAAATCCAGCTGTGAGCACTGAGCATTTGCCCAACAAAGCTGAGTGTAAGGAGGGTTTATTCCATTTCCAAAGAGACATGGTGCCTGTCTGAAGAAATAAAGGCAACTAGAAAATTCACAGAAAACTAACCGAGTAAACTGGAAGTAGAGATGCTTGCACAAATCCACAATACATGCACTGGAATGTTGAAGCACAATTCTGGTCACTGGTTGGAGTTGAAATCATAGTTTAAGAGAACTGAAACATCTTAACCTTGCTGATTATCCTAAAAGCTAATGCACATCCTTTAACTACTCAGCTTACTGAAATGACCATTTATGCTTTTCTGTTTCTACAGCTAAGCATCATTCCAAGTACCATAGATTCTGCAATCTCAGATCATTGCCTTATAATGTAACTTACTATCAAAAGGCAACCAGTCTTAGACTTTAAGTTTCTTAAATTCATGGGTCTCACTCCTTTGTTTGATCTTCATAAAACCTAGATCCCTGAGCACTCCATTACATTAATATCTCCCCTGATAAAGATGTTAAGGACTCTGACAATCATTTTTCTTAATAATTCTATCATTAGAACACTGCCTCTTGAATTTTGTATTCTTGCTCCTTGTTCTGAATGGTACGTGTGTGTTGTTTGCTCTCTGCTTGATTCTACTTGATCACCATTTCCCCTTATGTGATAAAAATCAAGCAACTGGGAAAAAAATGAGACGTCATTTCATTCATTTCCTCCTTATTGTGTTGTTTTATAAAGCCACAAATAAAATGTGGCCAATCTGCTTGTTGGTCCTATTTCTAACATTTCATAACAGCAATCCCACAAAATAGTCTGTAAACTAGTAATGAATAGTGCGTATCACACACATGGACAATTAGAATTCTTTACCCATGACCAAAACCAAAACTTTGGTTAAAATAATATGCTTGTTCTAAATATATGTCATTTTTTTCTTTCTTTTTTTCTCTACCTATATATGCACTCTTCTTTTTTGCAGTAATGTAGTTTGTTTTCCTCTGGCCAAATATTCTGAGTCATACACTTCTAAAATTGAATGTTTCATTTATCCCATATGGCCTCTATCCCCAGATCACAATTATCCATTATTTTCCTCCCCGAGTTCCTGTTTGGGGATTGAATTCTTTCTTTTTATTTTTCAGCTTGGACTTGCTGACTTAAAAAATAATTAATAATCATAAGTCAACACATTCTAAGTCCAGAAAATCTGAAGATTCTCTCGTTGCACTTCCCCTGAGGAACAGAAGATCTTCCTAACATCTTTCCTGAATCCCCATCCACTGCACTTAAGACCCTGCTGTCTAGTCCTGTCCTCAGAGGAAACAGAGACCAGCTGTTCACCTCTACCTGCAAAGGGCTGTGTTCCATCATGGATGCGAAGGCTGCTATTAATTCCCTCCAACTCTGCTTCTCAGACTAAACAAGGCCGTTGCTTCACCCTCGTTTCTTTGGGACTATTTCTCAATCCCTCCGTTCCCTGTTTGCTGCCTCTGGACTTACTCTAAATTTGGCATAAGTATTAAGTGCATAAAGAGTACAGTAGGCTAATGATTAACTGATTGCTGTAGTTAATATGGATATGGTTTATATTCCTAAATTCTACTGCAACTATCAGCATTTTGTCTTTAAACAACAAAGCTGCATTTTAGCCCGTAATTAAGCTGTGATCCACTGTGGTTCCCTGCATCTTTTCCTTACAATTAAACAAATCTTTCTTTAATCATAAGCAATGTTTTTCCCTCTGATAATTAATCATCTTTACCCCAATAACTCTCACTCTCACTTTTTCTCACTTGCTCCTATATTTCTTTTTACCTTGCTGGATTTGTCTTACTTAAATCTAGATCACAATAACCAAGATAATGACCCAAAATCTTGATAAATTCTTGAGAATGCAGAAATAATTGAAATTTATATTCAAATGATTTTATCTTAGTGACTAAGTTTAGTGAGTTTTGAAAAGGGGGATGTCTAAAAAATGTTACCTTGAAAGCAAAGTAATTTTTTCTTTAAACCAAAAAGACTTGATTAATAAGGCATGTGTGAAAAAAAGAGAGGAGAGGATGTCAGTTTGTATAAGCTAGCTTCTAGAAGACTGGATGCCTTTGCCTTTGCCCTTCTTTACCTCAGAGAAACCCTGTGATTCATGATTTTCCTCACAACTCTACCCTCTGTCATGTCTAATGCTTCATCAGTCTACATTAAGAGATAGCGAAGATAGCCATGAACAGAAATGCATCTCACCCCTATACCTATCACCCACAAGTTATAGCATGCCTCCAACATGTGCGCCCCTAAGGCAGGCTATTCCATTTAGAAATTATATTCTGTTTTCAGTTTGGAGAGAAAAGATTGTGGAAGAAATTTGCAAATTCTGAGCTATTCCCATGATGGGCCATTGATAACTAAAATGGCAAGTAATGTGAATGAACCAAGGACCGGGCAAAAGAAAAAAAATCACCATGTGCCAGTGCTGCCCAAATACTGCCGGGGGGATTGCAAAATTATATAGATAATAGATTATATTATATTATATATATTATATAATATTATATATAATATATATTAGATTAGATTATATAGATTAATAGATTTACCGTAAATTTATGACTTAATGAGATAATCTTTCATATCAATTACATAACACAAAAGAAGATCATTACTTTGGATAAAACACTCATTATTTGTCATTTGTTTTGTGTTAGGATTTCTTTTGGTAGTGCTAAGGATTGAACCTAGAACCTTGCACATGCTGAACATGCCCTCTACCACTGAGCCACATCCCCAGTCCCTATGTCACAAACTTCACCTTTAAAAAGTCTCAAGAAATATTATGAAACTTCTTGTACTGTTTATTACTCATTCATCTCCAAACTGGCCCTCACAAGAAAATGGAGAGGAGGCTGAAGGAGAAAAAAAAATGAAACCTTCAAGATATTATCAGCATCTTACTTGGATGCTAGCCTCCAGAAGACATCCTCTTACATAGACAGTCCAGTACGACATTGTTTCTTTCTAACACCTGCATCCAAGTGTCTGAAATTATAACAATGAATTATCTATTGTCTACATATATACCTGTCAAGTGCACATGATCCTTTCTATTGACTCTTAAACCCTTTAAGTTACCTTCATGAAGGAAATGCAATCGGCCAGGAAAAAGACAAAAGTAAATTAAAGGTTCATTATTGTTTACATAATTTCAACTTGCAAATATTAAAACATAAAATAAATAAAGCTTTGGGAAAATACTCTAGCTGTCATCTGACCTGTGGTGAATATAGCCAGACTGTTTACTTACACAGAGGTCTTATCTGAAGGTCAGAGATGTAATCAAAGTCTAAAGAACTACAAAGCGAAGCTGCTGGCGAAAATGAAATAACACAAACTCCAAATGCCTTCCTCACATCATTGAAGATTTTGTTGGAGGATATTTAACATTATTATTGCTCAAGAAATAATTCAAGATTAAGAAACATCTAAATGTAAATACGAGTCTCCATGGTAAACTCTATGGAACCCATTAAGTAAAAAGCCATGCGAAGCAGGCTGCCAACTTCTCCCAAGGACCATGTCACAGGCTCACTGGCATGGGCCATGAGAGACGGAAAAGGTAAAGTGGAACTGTAACTGTCCCCTAAATGGAAAGCATCGGGGACCTTTTTATTATTTCTGTTTCTCTCTATCTAGAATGTTCTCTTCTAATCAGCTTTTAAAATATCACCCTTTTCTCAGACGCTATACTACATTTTACTTCTCTTTCTCTGGGGTCAGTTAATTTCAGTTTTCCCATGGAACAAGGATTAACTTTGTTAGGTTATATTTGTGTTTTTCAAACCTTGTTGATGTTCCTCCTTATTTCTTCTCCATTCCTCCATCCTTTTCTCCTTCAGGCTCTCTGTCCCCTCAGGGTGCAGCTGAGTTCATAGCTCCCTTATCCCCTGTCACTCTTCACAACCCTCAGTAGCAAATCTCTTTCCCTTCTCTCTTTCCATGTGGTCCAGGGTTCATTGGAGGCAGATGGCTCATGCACCTGGTCAGGGTTATGAAAAGGAGTCAGGCTAAGACAATGCAGAATGTCTCAGGAAGAGTAAATTTTACAAAATATTTTGTTTTGACACAGAGTACCAACAGATGCAAAAATTAAAAAGTAATATCCATAAAATACAATCTCCTGTATTTCAAACACACTGCCTTCATATCCTGCAGGTGTTCAAGACCCAAGTGAAACCCATTGATTTAAAAGATCACAAGTGATGTTATTTTTACTCTTCATTTCCCAAAAGAAATGATTTTAAATTATTCCTCCAGGATAATTTACTAAAAGGAAGACAGAAGCTTTTTCTCTGAATCGGAATACTTCTGTTAAGCTCCAACATGTATTTTAACAAGTCTGTTCTTGGTGGAGACACAGTTTAAGTAACCTATTGTGCATTTCATTTGTAAATAATTTATTACTGAATATAAACGGCCACTCTTTCTAACATGTCAAAACCAACAGGAGGCAGGACTCGGTGGAAGGGTTTGCCATTAGCCCAACTAAATTTTTGTCAAGAGTGTATGAAAGGCATAGTTAATATTTAATTGAGCTTAGAACGCTGAAAGGCTCTGGTATCTACTTCATTTCAATGATATACAAGGCTGAACTCTGTCTTCCTCTTTTGGTAGAAAGAAAAATGTTTAAATTTCCCTAGAATGAAGCAATCTTAGAAACCGAGTAACTTTTCATATGTTCTTAATTCCATATTTAAAAGACATAATGAGCATTTATTTATATGTGTGGTCAGCAAGGACTAAAGTATCACTCTCCTCCCACACTTCAGCCTCCAAAAGCTCTCTCTTACAGGTTTTCAGTCTCTTGTTCTGTCCATCACAGTCCAGGAGACTGGAGAACAATAGGTGGGTTTCATATAGTGCCTGATTGATATTTCTAGGGTGTGAAAGTCTCACTGGCAGATTAGGCTGATGTTGCATATTCAAACACATACAATGATGTATTTGTCATTGCCATTGACCTTTATCTCTGCAGTTTCCTGACAACCTTCTACAGTTATTGACATTACAAATACCAGCAACAACGTGCAGGGCAAAGTATAACCTTTCGTTTACCTTCACGTCCCTCAAATGACTTGTGCAGGTAGTTTCAACAAAAGCGGCAAACAATGATACTGTTGATTTTTTTTCCCTTAACTTGCTAAAATGTTTTCCATTTTCCTCTTGTTCTCAGAAAATCATGCCAATAACTCTCTACAAAGGAAACGATTTCAAATGAATACAGGTAATTAGAAGTGTCAAGAAATCAGCAAAGTAGGGTGTCTGCCATCATTTCTGTGGAAAGAGTGCCAGATTCTCTTTCAAAAAGGTCTTTGTCATTTTTTTAATAGAAGGTAATTAATGTAGACTACAGTAAAATGCACAGGATCCAGTCGCTTGTCTTTCTTGCCATAGAAATGGGACCATAAAGATGTTTTGATATCTAGAAACAATCTTCTGGGGTTATTTAAAAATGACTTTTAATTACAAAAGTAGTCCTTTTTACTCTTTTCATTTTAAGAGAAAAAAGATTAGAAAGGGCATATTTATTAGAAGACAAAGGAAAGAAAGTTTTAAAGGAAAAATGATCTTGAAAGTGAAACAACAGGATTTTATTCAGCTGACAAGAGTTGAAGATGCTATAAATTAGCTTATAATCTCAAATGCTTCCAATAGTAAGAGAAATAGTGCAAACTCTCCTACTGAACGTAATTATACACTTCTGACACTATGATACCATTGGCAGGGTAGAATTCTTTTTTTCTCAAAGAACAAAGTTGAACTGAGTGTTAAACCAACCCTTAGGCTGGGGGTATAGTTCAGTACCATACAATAGTCCTCCTCAGATCTCTGCAGTGTGCGCTAGGCCCTGGGTTCAATCTCCAGCAGAGGGTGAAAGGAGTACCCCTCCATGAGATCAGTAACAATGAGTGACTCTTCCCCAGATATGTAGTGAACAAGAAAACTTTTAGCACCATTTACATTCTTTTGGACATGAGGGAAAACTGAAGTCAATACTATGATTCCGTGCAGGCTGCCGTTCCCATTATGTTATATGAACACAATAGTCCTCCTCAGATCACTGCATGTATTTACATATGCAGTGATTCCCATTTCACCTCTCTGTTCTTAACACACAGCATTTTTATTTCAATTGGAGGTTTTCCTACCTTGGGAAAGCTTTTCTTCTTAAGTCCCAATCACATCAAATACAACCTAAAACCTTCTTGCTGGAAATTAAAAATATGAAGTTATTTAAATATTGATACTAACACTGAAATACTAATTAATTGGGGATCACCTAGCCCTCAAGTACATCTAGCCCTGAAGACACTGGGTAACCAAGGTATACTCTACTATACTCCACATACTGTCTCAAGACATGTTTTACTTTTAAATACAAACATGTAAATAAGTACTCAATAAGTACAATCATTGTTATTTATTATTGGAAATAGACTGGGAAAAAACATGCAAATTCCTCTAATAAATCTTCATCAGAACAACAAACAAAATGGCTCTGTTTTCCTTCTCAATCCTTTATCATGAGACAGTCTTCCTTTGTGAAATCCATACCGCTCATCTAACAAATAAAACCATGAAACTGCAATTAATGTGTTTATCACGTTACTGCATTTCCCAATGTTTCCTGGTGGAAATCAGAACTGAGCGTACTTTAATTGGTGAACCAGTCAGATCAAGTCAGTTTTTCAGAAACAATAAATCTGGCAATACTTTAGAGATGAGATTATACTACATCTAAGCATGATCTTTAAGGACTGGCATTAATGCTTGGAGTGTAAACGTGACGTTTTACTTGTGGTATTACAGACAGAAGGGGGAAAAAGAAGGTTGGAGGAAGTATAGAAAGTGGCACGTGAAGGTCAGCCAAAAGAAAGCCTGACTTGGCTTCAGGAAACAGTGTTTTCTCTATTGTGCCCAAACTGTTCTTTAGCTATGGAATTGAGAGAGGTCAGGAAAGTGAGCTGTCCTGGCAGGGTTATTCATGCTCTGTATGAATAACCCTTTAAAGTACGTCACCCCCAACTAAGATCCTGACTCTGTTTTCTCAAGAGCTAATATCACCAAACCTTTGCGGATCAAAAGAGGTTGGAATAGCCTGGCTGAACATATCCCAACTATAATGACATGATTATTCCGTGTTTTATCCTGTTCCTCCTCTCTGACTTGAAAAAGATTAATTTCATCAGGCTACATGGCATTGCTCTCCTCCTGCTGAAGACATGGATATGAGCTACCATTTCTGCTAATTTTACCATATTATTACATTTTCTCCTAAAAAGTGATCATTATTGATTAATAACTGTCAAGAGTAATAGGAAAACATTAACAATGCTCAAACATAAGATTATTGGCATGATAGATAGATGATAGATAGATAGATAGATAGATAGATAGATAGATAGATAGATAGAGATAGAGATAGATATAAATTAAAAAGGGGCTGGAGGTTCAGTGGTTAAGGGGCACTGGCTGTTCTTTCAGAGAACTGAGATTTAATTCCCAACACCCACGTGGTGGTTAACAACCACCATTAACTCTGGTTCCAGGGGACTGTGATGCCCTCACCTCGGGCATTGCACAGCAAGGGTGCACTCACATACTTGCAGGCAATACACTCACACACATAAAATAAAAATAATAAATAAAATATTTTTTAAGAAAAGATTATTGGCTATACCTTACTGTCCACCACATGTGGATTCCAGGTGGGGCCATCATAGTAACTAGCCAGTAACAATTAGTCAATGATCTTACCTCTACCCATAAGAACTCAAGTAATGCCTTTTACAGCAACAGATTCTCCAGGACTCACCTTCAGCAATATGCCTGATCTCTTTTCTTACTGGCTTATACTTATATACCAGTTTTTAACTGTATTTACATTGCCCCAGATTCCAGCAATTTCCTGTATCCAGTGTGTTAATTTATTGAAACTATTTGACTTATTCTGTAAGAGCCACATCTGTCTTTTCATAATTACATAATCATATATAAAATTTACATTTGAATTTCTTAGTCAAAATAAAAATATTATTTAAAAACTCCTAGTTAAGTCATATTTCCAGGTTATGAATCTCAAACATGTATTTGTCCCTTTACTTGAGCAAAATCAAAGGTGTTCTAAAGTTTTAGCATCATCCAGATACACCTCTGCATCCTTTCTCTCCATGGAAGTGGGATATACTATTTGATTAAGGTTTGCCATGCACAATAATTTTAGTTCATCATAGAATATCATCTTTTCAACCTGTAAATCTGACATCTAAAAAGTGGTGTGGACCTGGAGGGATTGCTCAGTGGTTAGGAGCACTTACTGCTCTTGCAGGGTACACGGGTTTAGTTCTCAGAACACACATGGCAGCTCACAACCTCATCTATAATTCCAGGTCCAGGGGATCCAACACCTTCCTCTCACACATGATGCCCTTACATACATGCAAGTAAATACTCTGAACATAAAATAAGATATTTTAAAAAATAAAATGTGCAAGTGTGTGATACGACACTAGAGACAGAGGAAAACGAGGTTTGAAGAGAGGGTTGGGGTGGGGAGAACAGACTGCATGTGACATAAAAACAAAATAGATTTTGGGAGCTTAAGGGGACCAACAGGGGGGTGCAGGTGGGTAGGGAAGGGAATCTGGAAAAGAGAATCAACAAAAGCAAATTATATATGAAAATCCCATAATAAAACCCATGACTTTGTACACTAATCCAAAAAACAATAACAAAACATAAATTTAAATGAGAACTAAAGTATATAGCCCTCATTCAATAAACAGCAGTTTAAACATTATTTTGGGCTAAGCAGTTGGTAACACACAAAGCAAGCTTTACCACAGATATACCTGTACATCTACATTTATTACTACATTGTTCACAATTGCTAAGACATGGAACTACCCTAGAGGCTCATCAAGAGATGAGTGGATAAAGAAAATGTAGTGTACCTTTGCTGTGGAGCTTCATTTATCTGTAAAAAGAAATGAAATTGTGACATTTGCAAGAAAATGGATGGCAATAGAGATCATCATGTTAAGCAAAATGTGACAGACTCAAACACAAATATTGCATATTTTCTCTCATATGTGTAATATGGATTTAAATATATATGGCATAAAAGTAGAAAACAAGAGAGTATAATGAGGGGGAGGAAAGACAAAAGATCACATTTTCCTTCGGGTACAGAATTTAGATTTAACCATGTATATGTAAATAGATGATTATATAACCTTTGATTTTTCTCAACTAAAGGGACAATAAAAAAGATATAAGTGGCTCTTATGGAATAAATCAAAAACTTTCTGTTCACATATCGGATTACATACATATACACACATACACATATATTTATATGTGAAAGACAAGATGACATGGGATCAGAGGAAGAAATTAGGGGGTGGAGCCTATCCAGAGGGGGATTGGGGCCAAAAGGCCTATGAATATGAACAAAATACAATGACATATATGAATGTCATAACAAGATTAATTAAAATTTAGAGATGTGGTATTCATTCTGAAGGTGCTTGGAATTCATTTTGTACAAATATTCCATCCAATATCTGCCAAGCCAAGACACTCAACTGATAGTTGAGAGCATCTAGAAAGCCATGTTGAGCTGCAGGCAGTGCTCTTAAGGCCCAACTTGCTGTCCCTTGCAGTGGACTCAATTAACTCCTCTTTCAAAACAAGCAAACAAAGAAAAGCATGTTGACTACCAGATTCTCTTAAATTCTCCTACCTTTATTCTACAGTTTACACCAAACAATAGAAAATATTGAGCTAATGGAGGTAGACTATATTAATTTGATCTTCTGTAAAAAATACTTTAATTGAATTAGCAAGTGCTGTGAGAATTCAGTTGCAGAAATGGCACTATGAAAATCTGTTTCATCATTTTGCCTAAATGATTGCCTGACATATTATTCAATCTTACTCCCATTTTTGATTTTCAATCTCCACACTAGCATTTTCAATGGGCACCCCTAACTGGCCCCCTGTTTCTACCATAAATGTTCACTTTTTGGTCTTGATACTGCAGCAGTGATGTTTTCAAATATGAATCAGATGACATTTTTTCTCTGCTCAGAAATTTTCAAAGATATGTATGTTTCCCAGGCTTACCGAGCCTACTTAAGCAGCCTCAAGTGCATAGATTCCTATTTCCTTCTTAGGCCACTTCCCCTTCTAAACTCTAGCCACAGATCCTTTGAAAACATTGTTCCCTTAGTCCTATGCCTTCCTTAGGTCAGTGCCCTCAAAAGATAATGTTAGGGGAATCTACTAAGGATCTCGTTAAAATGTAGACTCTGGTTTAGCAGGTCCCGGCTGGAGATTCCCAGGAGCCAGGGCTATTGCGAGCTTTTCAAAGATCCAGTGGGGCTTCATTTATCATTCAGACTTCAGCTCTTAGATCTCTTCTTGGAGGGTGTTCTTCAGAACTCAAGTCTTTTGTTGTGTGATCTCACAAGACTGTTTTCCTTTCCATATCCATCATAGTGAGTCAAATTTTTAATTACAAATGAACAAAACTTAATGAGTGCTTCCTCCCTTACCACTCCAAATGGGCACAGAACTATTGCTAATCATTGAGTCCCCACTGACTAACAAGATACTAAGGCCATAAGATGTATTTAGTAAATAGTTCCTGAATGAATGAAGGCTAGAAGGATGGAATGACATTGTGAATCATTGACATTCAGTATAATGGAGTATTTGAAGTTTATACATGCTGAATAATATGTATGTGTTTCCCCTGTGAAGGGAGAGTCATATAAGCCACCATCTTCTCCTTTTTCCTTTGTCTATGGAAAATTGCAATAATCAACAACATCAATGTTTTAGTTTTTGGTTAAAATAACCTGGCTTCTATTTTTCCATTTGCTGTGTCTTATTTTTAACTGTCTTATACATTAATGATTTGGGAATTGGAATAATTTTATTTTGAAATTTATAAACAAATAACACACATCTGGTACAGTAGCAGTTCTAAGCTATAGATAAATAACTTGGATTTCATAGTTGGTATCTGAATCCTAACTTCATGAATTATTATCAGTGTGACCTTGGATATAAGTTACTTGCACACTCTGTTTTGTAAGGTTGTAGGGCTTAGATTAGATACGTTTTAAAGCAGTACTGAGTCTATACACTATAAGAACTCAAAAAGTGCAATTGCTTCATATTTTTCTATTGTTAAGAGGTACAATCAGTTAATAAAGCATGTTTTCATTCTGTGTTACTATTTATTTTAGACCATAGAATCAGAGCACTCCATTAGCTAAAACTTCTGAAAATACAGTTCAGTGGGCTCAAATTGGGGCATGCTATGTGTAAGTCCAGAAAAGTCTCTATTAAAAATAGAATAATATAGGCTTTATATTCAAATAACATTAAACACAGTGTGATTGGTCAATTTGCACAAAGGCATAAAGCTAAACAGTGGTAAAAATCTGCCTTTTAACATAAAATGAATTACTAGTCCATAAGTTTTAATTCCCCAATAATGACATAATAGTCACATTAAATATCAAGATACTGAGAATAGCGTTTTAAATGCTGATAGTAAGGGTTATAGCATAATGAATAAGGTTGGACAATTTATGTAGAATACACTTGTCTACAGCTGAAGATGTTGTAAAAGCATCCTCTACTATACGGGGACCAAATAGAAATGTTGCCCTCAGGGAAACTTCTATTCAAAACATTCTGTGTGCTGTGTTGCCTCTATGCACAAAATATTAAGCTTAACTACTATTTAAAGTTAATTGATAATCAGTACAAAATGTAACATCAGGGCAAAATTTGGCTTCCAGAAAAGGGAAATTTTATTACCTGCAGAAGCCAGGTGGGAGCCACCTCCAGTGAGAGTGGATCTGAGTATGAGGACAGCATGGAATAAAGGCCTCAGCAGACCTATAAGTGCATCTTCTTTACAGCCCCTTGAAGATTCACGAGGAACCATTTAAAGGGATGAGAGGAAAACGGGAAATATGAAAATGTGTTTTTCCTGTTAACAAATGTTAACCTGAGCAGCTCAGTGGGGTTTTACGTACATTTTCATCTCAATCAGATCAGACGAAAAAGAAACAAATTGTTTATAACAAAAATCTTGAATTAGTAAAAAATTCTCTGTGGAATTAAAGAGCTGTTATTTTTCACCTTGTGTTTTTCAGTTTTATATCCATACTTTAGAAATCTTCAAACAGTAGCAAGAAGGAAGAAATTTAGGGGAGAGAAAATATTGATTTTAGTCTGAGAGTGTGCCAAACTTCAAACCCCATATTAAAATTCAAAGTAATATAGGCTCATAAAAGAAGCTTCCTCCTAATGAGAGAGTCAACCAAGTTTTACTTACCTTCAGGAAATATAGCTCAGCTCTGTAAGTACCTGAGTGAGATCCAATGTACTTTCTCTTTCCCTTTCCTTCCCCAGTGGAGCCTCTTCAGCAAACATTTGGTGAGATGAGCAGGACTCTCATTTCATTCTGTGATGAGATTTCTAAACTGAACATGAACCTGTTCTTTTAAAGTTCAATTCCATTCAAATCAGTAGAAGAGACAAGTTCTCTCTTGTGTGATGGAACTTGAAAATATGCATATTGCTGTTTACAAATGTACAGATTTCTGCAAGCCAGAAGAATTCCATACAAAAGAAATTCTCCCCATGAAAAGAGAAAAAAATAGTTAATTTCTGGTGTAAAGAAAATGACATTCCACCTCCCCCCCCAAAAAAATGTGCAAAGCTGTGGAAAAATAAAATGCAACATTAAGCCTGAAGTGTAAGAAAAGCCTCTGTCATGAAGACATCCAAATATCTTTTGAACTATTTACACCATATGTGTCCCAATAAGGCTCTTTCTGATTAAATAATGACAAGTAAGTGGAACCAAAGAGGGCTTCAAAGACCCTTGAATCTTTACACAGCTTTTTGTAATTTTGTAAGTGTGAAATTTAGCTATCATTATACAAATGTTCTAAAGCATCATTTTCTTGGTCTGTAAAATATGTCGAGGAACAAGATGCTGTGCCTATAGTAGGCCCTGGAAAGGAGGAGTGAATAAATTAATAGCAAATGAATGTTTAGAAAGCAATGCTAATGAAATATGCATATTTTTTAAACTTCAAGTGCAAAGTGAAGTGCCGTAATTGTGAACTTACGGTAGATGACTGCCTCTTTAACTTGAGAATTAAGCTAGGATGTTGGGTGGTATGCCACAATATAGTGCCGACTAAACACGTGGGGCACACAAAGAGGGGGAATTGGACAGTTGTTAAAATTTTCAGTTTTCAATAGCTTGTTCTGATGTGGGAAAACTAAGTATGGGAAGTGGGGAAAGTGCTTACACAGTGAAACAGGAATGCTTTCTTTCTAAAACAAAACTATACTGGATTTAAAGTGGGAAAAATCAATAGTGGATGAGATTTAAAATGTTTTCTTTTAATTTGGATGAAAATGCTCTTTAATAATCATACAAAATGCATGTGCTCATGTGTGTGTATCTGTGCATGTGGGTGCTTATGTGTGTTGGGGTGGTGGTCAGAGATCAACATCAGGTATCTTCTTTGATTTCTTTCCATCCTATCTTTGAAACAAAGCCTCTAATTGAACCTGGAGCATACTTTTTAGACTAGGTTGACTGACCATTAAGCTCCAGACATATCTCTGTCCCCACCTCCCCTGTACTGGACTTACAAATGACCATTACCATGCCCAGCTTTTACATGGCTCCTGGGAATCTGAACTCGGGTCCTCATTCTTGCAGAGCAAGTCCTCTGTCGAGTGAGTCAGCATATATGATTTTTAATCCAGGATAAAACATTCACTTTAAATAAAAAGGGTGCTTTGACCTTACCCCAATAAGACTGGCTAGGATCAAGAGAACAAATGATACCAAATGCTGACGAGGATGTGGAGAAAGGGGAATGCTCATTCACTCCTGGTAGGATTGCGAACTCATGCAGCCTCTACAGAAAACAGTGTGGAGAAGTCTTAAAAAACTAAAAATGAACTTACCATTTCACCCGTTATACCACTCCTTGGCACATACCCAAAGGACTCATCCTATTGTACAGACACTTGTACAACTGTGTTTGTTGCTGCTCTTCTCACAATAGCTAAGAGATGGAAGCAACCTAAGTGTCCCTCAACTGATGAGTGGTTAAGGAAAATGTGGTACATTTAGACAATGGAGTTCTACTTAGCAGTAAAGAAAGATGAAATAATGAAATTTGCAGGTAAATAGATGGATCTAGAAACTGTTACACTAAGTGAAGTAACAGACTCAGAAAAACAAATGACATATGTTCTCCCTCATATGTGGCTCCTAGTACCAAATTCTTTTTAAATTCCAGGTCCTTTTAATAAGAAAATGCTATACAGCAGTCCCTTCTGCATGAAATAACTACCATCATCACGACTTCGGCTGAGCCTGATCACTAAACATAGTCACAATTGGGCTAGCTGAAGGTTGAGCTCATTCATTAAAGGAGTCCCAAGCAAGGTCACTGGACCCTCACCTGAGTATCTAGCCACTCTTACCAGCCGAGTAGTTCAGCCTTGGAAGACAAAAGAAAAATGAGGAAGAGCCCACTAGAGGGATGCTTTTGGAATCCCTTGTCAAGAAACCCCAATGGACTCTCATATGAACATTTGAAAATTTCCCTGTTCTAATTTTTTTCTGGTTCCCTATCTAGAACTTGTAATGCTAATTACTCTTGCCTTTACTTCTCCTTCATATCTCCTATTCATGAGTCAAGGACTTTCTTCTTCCCTTAGAGATAAGAGTTACACAATTTGGGAGTCTTTTAGATAGACCCGCTGAAGGGGTACCCCAATTGCCTCACCCCATGTCCCTGTTCAGCATGGAAGAAGCCAGAGCAGCCAGTATCCCTATTTCCTATTGGCAATTTGGATAATCCCTTCAGAGGATGGTGTGATAAGAATAGGAGGTAGGAATTGTCTAGGCAGTTAGGGTAAAAAGACCCCAAGGAAATGTAGCCAGTTTCTTGCCTAAAAGTCAAAATGTCCTTGGGCCTGTTAGCAACATACTCTGTTCCAAAGGCCAAAAATGTCAAAAGTATTTGGGAGCTTTTATCTAATCCTTAAAAGATTTTAGTGTTACCTCTTCAGAGGGGGGGAATGTTGGAGAGGAGGCAGTGGGTATGGATTTGATCAAAATGCCTTATATACATGGTATGAAATTCTCAATAAAGTTTTTGTAAAAAAATTTTTTTTAAAGTGTGCTTTGAATTGAATACTCTGCTGAGCACTTGGGGAGAAAGGGGTGCAATAAAACAATAATGCTACTGCTATTTAAGAATTAACATTCCCTGTAAGAAAATATGACTATTTAAGAAAAATTCTGCAGAATCCTATGGGCTGCCTGCCAATTGAAGGGCTTCCAAGGATAGACATTACTCTTGAGGGCCTAAGAATGGGGTAGATTCACATCCACTTGCGCTCTTGACCACAGGATTTACCCTCTGGGATAAAGAAGAAGTAGACTGAGAGAAAAAATTAATTTTTGTTGAAATAAAATCAGAGAAATGGATTCAAAACTCCACAACCTTTTAGAGACCATAAACTTAGCTCTTCTGTTTCATGGTAATATTCTAAAGCTATCTAGACACTTTATAATAATTTTAAGACTGTAATAGCTCAGCCTTGCCATCACAGGCTCTTAGAAGCTGGGGATGCAAAAAAGGAGATCTGCTGTGATATGTAATGGGATGCTTGCATCTTCTGTGTCAGCATCACACATTCCTTTAGGAAACGTCCTGTGGTGAACCTGACAGCTAGTACGCATGTCCTCCTTCAGCACCCTCGGGGAAACCAACACCTTTAGCCTTATGAAAAAAAAGAAGACAGGGAAGAAGAAGGGAGGGAGGGAAGACTTTGCCATGGTTCTTGCTTATACTGGGAGGAAAATCCAAACTGAATTAAGCAAGAAAACAAAAATGATAAATTTACTGAAAACTCCAGAGGTTAAGTTGGCCCTGGTGCTCCTGGATCCTTGTGTAATGAAATCAGAATTCAAGTTCATACCATCTCTTAGTGTTGCCTAGGCCTTCCTGTCTCCATCCTCATGCACACTGTTTTGTAATGACAAGATGCCTTCAGTAGTTCACAGGCTCTAAGGCTCTTCTCTGAGCATCCCTCCATACACACACCACTACCACCACATACACACACCACCACCAAGACCACCACCACCACATACACACACCATCACCACCACCACCACCACATACACACACCATCACCACCGCCACCACCACATAAACACACCACCACCACCACCACATACACATACACACACCACCACCACCACTACCACATACACACACCACCACCACCACCACCACCACATATACATACCACCACCACCACCACCACCACCACCACCACATACCCCCACCACCACCACCACCACATACACACACCACCACCACCACCACCACATACACACACCATCTCCACCACCCCCACCACATACACACACCTCCACCACCACCACTACCACATACACACACCATCACCACCACCACCACCACATACACACACCACCACCACCACCACTACCACATACACACACCACCACCATCACATACACACACCACCACCACCACCACCACCACATACACACACCATCACCACCACCACCACCACATACACACACACCACCACCACCACCCTCTTGTCTTTACAAATGTTTAAAAAATAAAATTTGGTCCTGACCATTACAGTTCTATGTTGAGCTTTATAATCAGTTTGAGTTTGTCTTTGTAGTCAAGGCTATAAACTCACTAATTTCTTTCTTTAGATTGAGCACACACCATTGAAAGTGAACAAAAGGTCAGCTCCAGACAAAGTTTTTTCACTGGTAATTGAAAAATAAAGACTGGAAATATCCTAAATAAATGGTAGAAAGTTGATACATGATGATGATTTGATGTGAAAGAGATGATATATCATAGAAGGTAGATATAGAGAGGTAGGTAGATGATAGATAGATATTCACCTATTCTAGGCTTTTTTTCTGGCTATGTTCTCCAAGTCCTTGAGGAATAAGGGGGAAGAAGGAATAGGAATTTTCCCAATGAAAATACAAAGAGATAATTTTGTTGTATGTACACTTCCGAGGGTTTTACAGGTTTTTATAAAGAAACAGATAAATGAGCATAACAGTGAGCCATTTCACAAATATTATGGTGGTATTAGCAAACAATGCAAACACATCAAAGACAAATTTTGCAATGACCCATGCCATCTGCCGCCTGGCATGGTCTAGTATAAAACTGAAAATCCTGTCACCAACACCACATGCCTTCAGCCTTTCAACAAAACCAGCATCTACTCACCCAAGGTGTTAGGCACAAAATGACTAGTCAAAAATATACTTGCTTGGGTGACTATCTCTGATAATCCCACACAGCTTGCGGTAGGAAGGAATGTGTTAGAAGCAGCTAAATGAACTTAAGAAGTACACCATGGGGGGAAAGATGAATGTGACCGTGTTTTGCGATGACTGACTTAGACAGAACTTATGTTGGATGATGTTTCAGAAAGCTGTGAAATAATAACTGAAGGGAGATTTTTGGTGAGATTGATAACTCTTTAAGGCCAGCACTGAATGCAGTTACTAAAGCACATGCATATTCATGTATACTGACTGGGAGAAGAAAAACATCATTAGATACAAAAACAGTTACGAGAGAATGTAAGAAAAATCACACTTGAGAAGAAAATAAATAAATGATACAAATCTTTGTAAAGAGAGAAAAAAAAAATTCTTTGGAGATATAGGATTAAAGCCATTATGGTAAAGCTCTCTTATCCTCTAAAGAGGTGTTCATTGAATAATGACTTTGTATCGGTCACTGCACTTCATCCTTCCATTCAACATATGTGCCAAAGAGATAGGGTGTGTCATTAAAGAGCTTAGAATCTAGAGTTCTATCCAGTTCAGATTCAAAAAGACTTCCACAAATAATAATAGAGGACATGAAGTCAGTGGGGGAGTAGTAAGGTGCGGTGGAGGTAGGCAAGGATGCCTGAATAAGATCAAAATATATTGCATGAGATTCACAAAGAATCCATTTTTATTGTTTTTTTTGAGCAAGGTCTCCCTGTAGCCCCAGCTGGCCTGGAATTTGCCTGCCTTTGCCCCCCCCCCCACCTCCAAGTTCTGGGATTAAAGGTGTGTTCCACCACACCTAATAAAAATATTTTAATTACTTACTCTGCCTAATAAAATGCCAGTGCCACATTGATAAAAGACTCCCGCAAGACTTTAGGGCCATTTAAAATGCGATGTAGCATCTGCTCCTGAGTCTGCCTGTTTCTCTGCAGCCTCTCCTTTCTGTTCCTCCTTATATCTCTGTTCTATGCATGCTCTCCCTAACACTCTAGTCTTCTCTGACATTTGGGACTTCTTTAGTCTTTCTCTAAAGCTCCCCTTCCCCCTACATGGCTGCTAGTCCATGTGTCTGTCTTCCATGCTGGCTTAAAAAGCACAACTTCTTTCATTCTCTCCTTTATCCTCCTCCTCCACGCAGCAGCTGAGATTTACATTTTGCCTACCTTGAAGGTTTTGCTTTTAACTCTGATAAAATTGTCCTTAAGCTTCCCTCTGGGTCCTTTCTTAAGTTGTTTTATTTATGAGTCTAAGAAACTTAATAGGGCATCCTGAGTTCCCCTGTATCATATGGCAGTCAAAAAGGGATTCCCCGGTTCCAGTAAAACTAGGGCAGTAGGAAAAGAGACTGGAAACTAGTGCTCCCAGATGAGGCTGAAAGCAGTCATTGGTGCCTTGTCACACAGAGTCTCACAAGCCCTGCTTAGGATATTGGTCTTCACCCGAAGAGCAGTGAAAACCCATGAATGGTGCTGAACAGAGTGAAATCTTGAGAAATGTCATGCTTCAAAAAGCTCATTCTTTGATGAGTGGTGATTGGGATATTTGTCTCTAAATATAAGGATACATATTTTGCACAAGAAATTACATTAGTCTAGGGATGTGACAATCTTGGGGCTTTCTCTAAGATCTATGACCTCTCCAACTACATGTATTTGGTTGTTTAGCATACCATACTTGAGTTTCCTCCCATTGAGTGGGCTTTTAGTCCAATTAGGTAGCTGTTGATTACCCCCAAGATAAAAGTATCACTACTGTACCAATGTCATATGGTTTGCCAGTCATTGATATTGTTATTTGGTCTTTAACCTAGTGAAGCTTCTTTTGCACCAGACAGAGACTATTACCATACACCACAAGTGGTCACACATAGACATTGTCTCTGAATTGCCTAGGCCTAAGTGACATACCTACAATGCAACCTCTACACCTAGAGCTCACAGAACATAGAAGAGGGGTAAAGAGGTCATTAATGAATCTCTCAATTCTCATTAATGAAGTTCCCTCATGCAGCAGAGGATCAGGAACACAAAAGGTCACAAATGACCAAAGCATAGAGAGCAAGAGTCTACAGAATGCTGGTTCATAGGCAGAACTCTTACATTAAATTTCACCCACCTTGGGCTCAAGGAGCATTGTGGTAGAGGGGGCAGAAAGATCATAAGAGCCAAGGAGGAGGTGCATGATCATATGGAAATAGAATCCTATAAGCTCCTGGGACCCTGTTCATATGAATCTACAGTAATGGTGTCAATACACAAGTGCCATGCAAACTCAAGTAGACAAAACTCCAGCACAGAACTCAGGAAATGGGCAGCTGATCCCAATTGCAGCTGAAGAAATATTGGCAACTGATTATTGCTAGGTGAGGAAGAGCTGATCTTCCTAAAGTGAGGGACTCTAGCTAAGCTGCCTAGACCTCAGTAGATGAACTTGCATTGAGGAATGTCTGGGGATACTAACTTGACTCAATAGGCCTTAACACAAATGACAGAATGTATGAATTCCAGTGGGGATCTTGTGGGAGGGTACCAGTGGGGATGGATGTATAAAGATGGTTAAGATTAATTGAGATATTCTATATGAAATACACAAAAATTCAATAAAAACATTTTTTTTTAAAAAAGTTCATTCTGATTGCAGCATGAAAATGTTACAGTATTTAATAAGATTTGAGGGTAGAAATTCAGACTGGCAGTTTGCTATAAGAACAATCTGTAGGCTGTCAATAAAGAAGGTAAGACAAGAAGGAAATGGTTAGGAGGTCCAAAGAATGCCTAAACTCAGAGATGAATTGGATGAGGATGGTGAGGGATGTGGAGGTCTCAGGGAAAGTCTCTTCTGGTTTCGTATATCCAGTGACCACAGGTTGATGTATATAGGGGACCCTATAAAAGGAATAGGATCTGGAGAAGACTGGATTGTGAATTGTGTTGGAGGCCTTTAGTCTGAGGTGTTTTTGGTTCAACCGTTTGTAAAAAGCAGAATGATAAGCCAGGGAAGGAGGGTTGAGATGGAAATACTGTAGGTATTTAAGGGGAAAAAAATCATCTTTTGATGTAGGAATGGATAAGAGAAACAAAGGGAAAGGACGATTTGAAGAGCTCTAAAAGCTGCAATACCAATGCTAAGACCATATACTTAAAATCAAATCCAAGATAGACTGTTCTGCATGATAAAAGGAAAGGCAGGGTTGTGAGCTATAGAAGTTAAGAAAAGAGAAAGCTGTATGAACAAACTTCTAGCTGCAAGAAAACCTACTGCTACTGACAAGCTTCTGCAAATTCAAAGGAAGCTTAACTGGAAAGAGCACATCCCAATGCCCAAGCAAACAACAACAAGCACTGCTTCAAGCCACTAAAGTGGGTTATTTTTAAATAACAACAATGCTACCCACATTAGTAAATGTTTAAATAGGCTGGAAATAAGAACTCTACTCAAAACTGTCCCTTGCAAAACAATGGTTGCCAAGAATGGGCCATTGAAAAGTTGTGGCCTTGATTTGAGATAGGTCATAAATATTCCGAAGTTAACCACAACCATCTTTTTAAAAATATTTTTATTGAGTTTTTGTACGTTTCATACTACGGTTCTTAATCCAATCGAGACCCCTCCCCTCTCCATGCCCCCACACCACTCCCACTGGATCTCATACATTCCTCCATACATGTTAAGTCCTGTCTGGTCAAGCATTTGTACCCAGATGTCCTTTGGTGCAAGTTCATTCACTGGAGTCTAGTCAGCTTATGTGGAGATCTTAAGGATGGTCTACTCTCCCTCACCCAGCATTAACCAGTCACCAAGAGTTCCCAGGCTAGGGCCGCCCCACTGCCCATTTCCCTTGCTCCACTCTGGGCCCTTGCAATCATGTTTTAGTAGCTTTTAGAGTTTCCTTAACAGATGAGGTGTTTGCGCAATTAAAGCATTCTTCTTCAAGGTTTTATCTAACCAGAGAAGACCAGGGTGCCCAAGGGATAAAGGAAAGATGCTTGTTTCTTGCCTTCTGGATTACTGGGAGCTCTTCCTGATCCTACCATTACAACGATGACCCTGCCTTGTTTGCTTGATACAGTCCTCACTCTTATTTCTAAGTGCAAATCTCATCCTCAAAGGGACTCTGACTCTGTTACTGCCTCTGGCCAGCAGCAATGGAAAAACACCACATCCATCACTACCTCCATCTCCAATTATTTTTTCTTTTTCCCATTTAAAACAGAATTATCTCTTTTTTTATAGGAAATAAACTTTATCTGATCCTCTGAGATGACATGGCCAACAGTCACAGATCTGCATACAATAGGGTTACGTACTGACTATTTACAATTTACAGTAGTATTTTTTTCTCTGAAAAATGTAAGTATAAAAGCTAGGTAAACAACGAGATGCTGTCATTTGGGACTTATCATAACTTAAAGAAATAGGCCAGAATGGTCTTAAGATACAACTTGAGTGATACTTCTGCCTAGCATAACTCTCAAACTCCACTGTAAGTTTTTAAGTCTCAAATAAGTCTGGTATGGTGGTGCATGCCTTTAATTCCAGCACTCTGGAGGCAGAGACAGGCAGATCTCTGTGAAATTGAGGCCAACCTGGTCTACATAGCCAGTTCCATCCCAGCTGGGGCTACAGGAAGACAGGAAGACCCAGTCTCAAAAATCAAACAAACAAAAAAGAGTCTCAAAAATTTTGTTACATTATAAATTTTTAAAATTTCAGACCTCGATATGTGATGAGGTTATTTAATAGGGATAAGCTGATGCATGTTTAGCATGTGCTACTCCTTAGTTCCTGCGCAAGCTTGCCTCTACCACCAGATGTGGTCACTTATCCAGTAGGCTAGCTGCTTTTCTCATGGATATGACCAAATATATGACAAGAAGCAACTTAAGACAGGAAGGACTAATTTGGGCTGATTTCAGAGGAAACAGTTCATCATGGCATAAAAAGCATGGTGGCAGCTGGTGGCTCCATGGCAGCAGGACTGTATGACTGGACACCCACAACTCTACAAACCTCTGGCTATAAACCTCGGGGTCCACCCCTAGGGACCTACTGCCTCTAGCTAGTCCCTACTTCCGAGAAGTTCCACAATTTCCCAAAATAGCACCACAGGCTAGGGATCAAATGTTCAAACACGCAAGCCTGTAGGGGTTATTCTGCTTTCAAACCCAGCTAGCCTTACAGCATCTGCCAGATATAGTGTGCTTCTGTGAACAGCCTCAGGCTTGGCTTCTAAAAAAAAGGCCTTGTTCGATAACCTGGTTTAGCATCAGTCTTATCCCTTCATGAGGGATAAGAAAATATGAATTGCCCAAGATCACACACCTTGTACATAGGAGAACTAACATTAAAACCCCAGTGATAGACTTAATTCAAAGCATCTCCTATTAAGAAAGACACAATACTAACTTCCTCTCAAATATCTTTACCTAAAAGCACGCTGCTTTTCCATTCAACACTGGCCTTTAGAAAACAATTTTGCTCAAGTGGGTGCTTCCAAATTCTTTTGAAGTAATTTTCATCCATTTGTAGACAAGAATAATAAGAAGCAGGAATTTTAAAGAGCTAAAGAGAACACAAATAATATAATAAAAAAGGATTCTGGATTTCTCCAAAAATGACCTCTTATACAAATAAATCTACTTGTATATAATGCTTGCATTCTCAAGGATAAATTTCTTTTTTCTCAATACCTTGAAACAAACAATAAATATAGCTTCTGCAAGAACTTAATTGTTTTATCTTTTAAGTCCCCATAATAAGAATGTTATTGTAGAAAAAGCTGATTTTTTTAAATATTTTGTAAATTTCTATATTTTCTGTGTAAGCCTTTGGGGTTTGATTTCAGAAGTGTGTCATGCGTGGCAAAGAACAATTTATAAGATTTGAGCCAATATATATTACAGACATACTACTGCATACATTCTAAAGCTGAATGCTGCAAGTTGTACAAAAAGACACTGAGTGCTAGAAGGGAAGTCAGATTCTGCAGCCTTGCAGCATCAATCATGATTCCCTTGAAAACTTGACACAACAATTAATGACATATCCGGCATGTATGGGCGCCTCTAATCATGCCTTGGATTGCAAACCAAAATTATACTGGGCAAAGACTTTCAGTAAATTACTTTCATTTACTCTGTGCAACTGAGTAGAAATTCTTCCTTCTGACTTCTCTGGACAAATTACGTCTGCCTGATGTGTCTTTTTGACTTGGAAAAGACAGCACACAGAAATGGTAGTGATGTGTCAGGAGATGCGCTGACTGAATCATGGAGTGATCAGTTCCAGTGCCCAGTTGAGGATATACCTGTTTACATCCTATATCAAATAATGTTTCTGCTAGAGTTAGAAAGACTGCCTTTAGATCTATCAATTCAAATAGTCCTCCAGCACTGTAATAGTCACAGAAACAAAGAGTTAACTGATAGGCAACATGCTCCTTCCCCTCTTCCTGGTGCATAGGCAGCCTGGAACAATAACACAACTCCAGTATTAAGCTGCTCTGAGTCCAAGAGTGTATACATATTTCAACTACACAGATTCCTGTATCCTTTTAAGTAAAGCTGTACTTCTATACTAATTCTTACATTAATATATCGTTTCTAAGCACTATGTTAAGAATGCTCACTGTAATGCTATATTGATATGCCTGACTTCATAATAGATACCATTGTCCTAGGTCTTTTCATAATGGATGCAAGTGGCCAGGTCAATGGCATGTTAATAAGACTCAGTTATGCTCATGAATTGTTAATTATTTTGGTGTGTTAAATGTTCTTGAAATAACATTAAACGAGATGTTTTCATACATATATGCATCATGATGCTCATATGATGTGAAAGGGGAGGGAAGTGAGGCTCAGTTTGGGGGACAGCAAGTTGTATGCAAAGATACAGCAAGTTGTATGCAAAGATACAGTCTGTCTTTTGCTGTGGGTAAAACGTACTGAAATTTATGGGTTTAACTTAACTTTCAAAGGACGAGCAATACATTTTAAAAAATAGAAGAAATGAATATCAAACTAAAGCAGGGAGATGTAGAAAAGATTGCATAATGTTCAATCTAAAATTCACTAGGAAATGGGGTTCTTTGATTTGTGAATATTGTTTTCCTACTTCAGAGTTGATGCACCTCTTCATGTACAAAATGTCCTCTTACATATTTAAATGCAACATAATGTTTAATCACTGCATTTGCAAAGATAAAATAGCTTTATTTTGTGCCCTTCAAATTGTCTGGGTGCATTGTAGGTAATTTCAAAACAATGCCAACTCAATCAGAAGAAAAGGAACACAGTGGTCTAGGCCAAACTGCTCATAAATGTCAGCTCTACTTGCATAGGCCAAGATCAGCACAGTCGTTAGGTCATGAGGGCATGGTTATTTTAGTTCAAAACTCCCCAAATTCACTTACCTTTTGTTTGTCATCTGTTATGACATTTGAAGCTCAATTTGTGTGCTTGTCTTAGAATGTCTTATCTCATTGTTTCTGTAATTTGGAGTTACAGTCTCCATTCTGGGATGAACAAGGAAAGCATTTGCGTTTGTTATCCGTGCTCCCAAGTGCTTATTTACAAATGGTATTTTCATAAGTCGAGTTTGAAGGGCTTCTCTAATGCAATTCAAAAGTGTCTCTCGCAAAAGGGATAGGTTTCTAAAGCAACAAATCAATGTTTATCAGATATGGAAGGTAGGGGGAGAAAATAACCAAACTTCTTCCACTGCTACCCTACTATCCAGCCACAAGAAATCTGCTTTTTTTTTTTTTTTTCCCCTCAGTCTTGACAGGGATTCACAGATGTCTTTTTAACACACATAAAACAGAAATGCCCACTATGAAAACAAAGGAATGGGTTCGTTGCTAGTAATAAGTGCAGTAATGAACAACTCTTCCCATCAACACTGTTGTTTTATTCCGTTTCCACATGCAAACTTCTTTCTGCTTATAAATCAGGAGACTAAAGGGGAATAAATACATACACAACCCAGTGCTCCAACACCCATCCCAAGCAAGCCTCATCTTGTGTCACTGCCTAAGTCATGCAAATTACACCAGACCTGCCAGTTGACTAAGATTAATGACACTGCGCCAGCTTCTTTGTTTCTCTCTGCGGCCGTTTAGTGTGAAATACTATCCAAAAACATTATCTATCCTCGATTAATCCCACAAATTTGTTCACACGATGCACATTGTTTAGGGCAATTTACAACAGGAACATACTGAGCACAATTGCATTTAATTACTTGGGTTCTAATTACATTCATTAAAGGCTAATAAAATAAATGAAACAGCTTTAAAAGCTTCTGCAAAACACATGGGTCTTGTCTCCCTTGTGAAACATACAGTAGATGTTTGATGTGAAACACAGATTTGACCATATATGTGCGTTTATAGATTTACATATATACATGTTCCACGCAGTATCAAAGGGAGATTTGCAATCATAAACACTAAAGCTTCAATGTTCTATGAGCGTGTTTATTTAATGAGTGGGTGACAGGCTTTAGGAACCCAGCACTACTACTTTTATTTTATGTGCGGAATAGAGAAAAAATAAATCCATTTCAAAATCCCCTTTGAATCTTAATTGTTTCCACCTGCAGAGCCTGGATGCCCAACCCTGGCTTTCTCATGCCCACATTCGACAGGCCACTGACCAGCAAAATAGAAATGTGCTCCACTCAAGCGGGGTCCTGGAGAATATTTCCATCAGGTTCAATCCCAAAACTCAGTTGGTACTTTTGGCTAACTTTCCTCTAACACTGGCAGCAGCTTGTTGAAAAACTGTATAATCTATTGTATGAAAATTTACAATTCACACTGAATCATTTTCCCTGTAAAGCTTTTTAACATCAACTTCCTAAAATATTTTGTGTCTCTATTCCTATGTGTGGTACATGGATGAATACATGTTTTGTGCATGTGTGGGTATGGATGCACATGCACAGGGGGTGTGCATACATGTGAAGGTTAGAGGTTGACTTTGGATATCTTTCTCTATTACTCTTCACTTTGTTTTTTTGTTATTGTTGTTTGGTCTGGTTTGGTTTGGGGTTTTCTGTTTTGTTATGTTTTGTTTTTTGAGACAGAGTCTCTCAATGAACCCAGCACTCACCAGTTAACTAGACTGACTGGCCACCAAGCTCTGGGGATCTACCTGACTCCACGCCCTACCCCAGCACTAGGGGTATTGGCACAGGCCACCACACCTGGATTTTTAAAGAATTTTTTAAATTTATTTTTATTTTATGCATATGAATGTTTTGCTTGCGTGTATGAAAGTACACCGTGTGTGTGCAGTGCCTGTGAAGGTCAAAGAGGGTGTCAGATCCTCTGGAACTGGAGTTATGGACAGTTGCGAGCCATCACGTGAGTGCTGGGAACAGAACCCAGGCCCTCTGCAATAGCAGCCACTGCTCTTAACTGTGAGCCATCTCTCCAGCTTCCAAGCCTGGATTTATTTTTTTAAAGAACGTGGGTGCTGGGAATCTGAACTCCGGTCCTTATGCTTACACAACAGGTATGTTACTAATGAACCATCTCCCAAGTCCTAAAATTAATTTTTTATACATGATTTTTCTACCATTTTCCATGCATGTTTAATGAATAGTGTGTTTGGAAAATAATTGAGGAAAACAATATATAAAATACTTGTTGGTAGCTATGCCAGGAACAAGCCAGTATTGTGTAGTCGGTAAAGCTATCCATTTGATGGAGTTCTGAGTAGTCTACGTGCTCCAAGGACAAATGTCCACTGACTAATTGTGTGCCTTTTTTAAAATATTATTTTATGTGTATGAGTGTATTGCCTGCATGTATATAAGAGCATCCTTGTCACACAATGCCTACTGAGGTCAGAAGAAGGTATCAGATCCCCTGGAACTGGACTTATGGATGGTTGTTAGCCACCATGTGGGTGCTGGGAACCAAACCTAGGTTCTCTGCAAGAGCAGCCAGTGCTCATAACTGCTGAGCCATCTCTCCAGCCCCTGTCCTGTGTGTCTTTGAAGACCATGCTCTGCTTGGGACAGTGGCTTGCATCTGGGCAGGATGTACTATGCCTGAAAAGCTATCTTTAGCGTTTTGCTCTAGAAAATAGAGTAGCAACCCCTGAATCTAAATTCATGGACATTTCTCATCAAAATGATGACATTTATCACCAAAAATGTTTTGCTTCTAACGTAGATTTTAAAAGTAATCTGGAAAAAAAATTCAATAATTTGGAGGATAAAAATGGTGGGCACCTGGGTTTAGGATTTCTTCCTGGATTCACATCTTTGTCAAAGACAAAGGGGCCTTTTTTCAGCAAAAATATAAATGCATTGAAAGTACCCTATTAGTGTCTTTTTAAAGTGTTTACAGTTTTTGATGCAGCAAATCCTTCTCTAAGTATCTGCCTTAAAAAATATTCTTATATATACAAAAATAGGAAAGAAGTTATTGGAGATTCTGTTTAATGGTGGAAGAAAACTGGAACTATCCTAAATGTCCATTAGAAAAGGGAATGCCAAACAAATTATAGGAAAACATACTCTGAAGGCTGAAAAAGCAATTAAGGAATAAGACAAGTCCACATGTGAAATATGGAACGTTCACAAAAAACAAATGGCAGAAGAGTTATCAAGATAGAATGCTGTGGGGGGGGGGTTATTTAGACAAAGATTTGGAAGAATTTAAATAGTATTTTTAATAGTAAATTATCTCTAAAGAGAATAGAGAGGAATCCACACTGGTAGCTGCGTGTAGTGACACACACCTACAGCTCAGGAACTAGGGAGGCTGAGGCAGGAGGGTTGTGAGTTTAAGGGTGCCTTGGGCTACATAGTAAAAATAAAAAATAAAAAGTAGATATATGTGGGAAAGAGTCCTCAAAGAAGGAGAGACACCATTTGTTACTCAGAAGACAAGAGAATTAAGTAGATCGTTTTGAGAATCCATTCGTGTATTACCACATGTAACTTTTGAAATTACAAGTTAAATACTTAAAGCCATAAATACACACATAAACATAAAAATTTCCCCCAAATTTGTAATTGGTAGCTTTCAAAACAGAAATCTAGAAGAGTTTCTAGGTGAAGGGTCGGGATTTTAACATTTAGAAGTTTTCTCACTCAGATACGCAGTCTCTTTGCTCTTACTTTACCATTTTCTTGTTCTCACTTTACCATGTTCTTTTATGTCAGCAGTTTGGGGGTGCTTGTTACTCATCATGAAGTTGCAGGGGTGCTTGCTTCAGGGTGACTCAGAATCCCAGAAGCTCAGAGTCAAGTCTAACTTATGTGACAAAATATGGTATAGGCTTTGGGGCAAAGCAAGCACATTGCTTTAAAAGAATGATGGTTTGCTATCATTCAGCATTTAATATAAATGATTTCAGAGCTTCAACACTGCTACATAAAACATAATCACAATAACTTGGAAACAGAGCTGGTACACTAAAATAAAAAGGTAAGTAAAGTGAAAAGCGAAGCAGGAACTGTAAAGCCTAAATAGATGTTCCTAAATGCATGCTTACCTTTTTCCTTACCACTTCTTTAAGATTTTATTTTTACTGTATTAATATGTATGTGTGTGTCTGTGGGAGTGTATGCCACATGTGCATAGGTACTTGACGAGGCCAGAAGAGAGTGTCAGATCCCCTGGAGCTGGAGTTATAGACAGTTGGAGCCCCTGACATGGTGGCTGGGAACTGAACTCAGGCTCCCATGGAAAAGCAGCAAGGATTCTTAATTGCTAAGTCATCTCTCCAGTCCCCCTCACTACTTCTTTGTTTTTAATGTTTTTGAGTGTATTGCCTGCATATATGTAAGTGCGCCCCTGTCGAGCAATGCCTGCAGAGGTCACAAGAAGGTGTCAGATTCCCCTGGAGCCGGACAGTTGCTAGCCAACATGTGTGAATGTTAGGACTCAAACCCAGGTCATCTGCAAGAGCACCCAGTGCTTTTAGCCACTGAGCCATCTCTCCAGCCCCCTCACCACTTCTTAAGCACTGTATGATCCCATCTCTAGTGCTTTGAAGACTGAGAAAGTCTAAATGCAGACCTAACATTACATCATATGATATCTCTAGTAACGCCTAGAAAAATGCTGTCCAGATTCCTTCCACTTAAGGCCATCCATTTAAAGCCATCAACCTACGGGATGACAAGTCTCAACCCTGTATTTCATACACTGTTACATACCATACAGACTGGTGGTGTCTCTATGATGGTCTTTCTTAGTAGAAACTCCTTGGTTCAATCCCTTACTGTCTACCTGTTATGCTCCCTGAAGGTCTATTTTAAATGTCATTTCTTCTATCAGTTTCCTTTGCTATCTCATGCCATGCCTTTCCGATTGAAAGTTATTTTTGTAATGACTGTACTTCTATTGCAAGTTATCTCTGCATTATAGGTATTGATATATGTTTCACATTCTCCTAATAAAATACAAACTCCCTAAGCACTCAGACTCACAATACTCTGCCTGTGAGAATAAGTAGACTGCCTACTAAAAAGGCAGGAGAATATTTTTTTAAATAGTTGATTAGGAGCTGGAGAGATGGCTCAGGGGTTAAGAGCACTGGCTGCTCTTGCAGAAGACCAGGGTTCGATTCCCAGCACCCACATCGCAGCTCACAACTGTCTGTAACTCCAGTTCCAGGGAAATCTGAGACTCTTTTCTGATCTCCATGGCCATTGCACGACACACATGCACTTACATACAAGCAGGCAATACATTCATGCACACAAAATAAAAATAAGATATTTTAAAAAACAATAACAATAATTAACTAGATGTAAATAGTACCAGATTTGCTTGATTGAGTTCTTGTCTCTTTGTATCAATATGTTGGTGGCAGACTATCTCCACACCTAATAAGATAACTGGCCTAGGGACTAGAGAAATGGCTCAGCATCTGAGAGCCCTGGTTGCTCTTGCAGAAGAACCAGGTCCAGTTCCCAGCACCCACATGGTGGCTAATAATCACCCATAATACCAGTTCCATGGGATCCAACACCCTCTTCTGGCTTCCTCGTGTACTGCTTGACATGGATGCACTTACACACATGCAGGCATAACACTCATACACATAAAAATAAATAAATAATAGGGCTGGAGAGATGGCTTAGTGGTAAAGAACACTGACTGTTCTTGCAGAAGACCCAGGTTCAAATCCCAGCACCCACATGGCAGCTAACAACTGTCCATAACTCCAGTTCCAGGGGATCCAACAGCCTCTTCTGTCCTCTGCGGGCATTGCATGACATGGGTGCACTTACCTACATGCAGGAAATACATGAGTACACATAAAATAAAAGTAATAAATATTTTTTAAATATATATAAAAAATAAATGAATAATTTTGAAACAGTAAAATAAAATAATTGGCCTATCGTTAGTATTTAATAAATATGTGTTGAATGCCAATGAAAAATATAAATGAAGGGCTTTTTTTCCTTCTTCTTTTCTCCTTGTTCTTTCCTACTATGATATCTCATGACTAATGTCAAGAGGTTTCATGGCATTTCATCAAATAGAGCAGTTTGCAAGATCATTCTAAAATTACAATAACAGCTCTCAACAGGGCCAGTAACTCAACACTAAAATTTTCTTCTGAAAATTTCAGACCTGTGTCACACACTGACACTTGAAGTTTATCCAGTTTTATAATACAAAATAGAGTTATCAAAATTATGTTTAATAAGTCTCAGAGGACTAATTCAATATCTTTAGAATTTGATCTTTGTAGACCCTCAGAGCGTTTAGAGACAAGGTGTGTTTAATGCCATGACCGTCCTCAGAGATGATAGATGGAACCTTTGAAAACAGGAGGAGCTACAGTAGATCTTCAGACCATAGGATACTCTCTTACACCTTGACACCTCTGAGCAAAAGACCGTAGGGCCTTTGGCCTTGCAGACAGCACCCTCACTGTGTGTACTCAGATGGATTCCTACATGTGGTTCATGGAGCTTCTTATTCTTAGAGGGACACACAGTAGGGCAGGAAAAGACACACAAATAATACCAGTACCTTTCCACAGATTTCAGCAATTCCTTTGCTCCTTTCTTTTCTTCTCTTTCTTCTTTTTTTTTAACCTACCTCTGGGAGACTAAAAGGAGCTGTTCCATGTAAGCACCAGAGAAATATATAACTACAAACTGAAAGCCCATGACCTCAATCCTCAGCGCCCCTTGCCCCTCATTACGGCAGCCGTTGGTGTAGGGAAGGATTAAAGAGGGCTAGAAATCATTGGGTGAGCACATGAGGTCTCAGAAACTTGACCTTGGTTACTTAAAGCACAGAGTCTCCACTAAAAGCTGGTATATGAGGAGAATTAAAAACAGAACCAAGAAAGGTCAGGAGGAGTGCAGGAGCACTAACAAAGATGAGGTTGAAATGGAAAAGAAAAAAAACTCCAAAATAGTCATCTTTTCTTCCACCAGGCTTACATGGACATCACAGGGAAACATTCTGGCTTTTGACACTAACCAACAATGCAAAAGTACCTCCCCACCAGAAGCAAGAGCAAAAACCTTAGAAGTGCCAGAGGAAGGAGGACTTTAGAATGCAATTCAGCTAATGAAATGGAATGAAACTGTGCCTCCTTCTGTATCTGACAGCTTTTATTATCTGGATCTATGAATTATCCAAATTTAATGGGAAATACAAGAAGAGATTACAAAAGCACTGGCTAGTAAAATATGTTTACAATTGTGAAACTTGCAGCAAGGCTCACTCTTTTCTAGAAAAGCGAAGTAAGGGCAAAGGGGCTAACGCCATAAAGCATATGCCCATGGCAACAGCCCCAGAGGGGTGTGGACTCCAAAGCATTTCAGAAAACCTGCACTAAGAAGTGAATGATTCCCAGCTGTCAGCTACAATGGGAGCACATTATTCATTGTTCTGGCAGTCCTGTGTTCTGTGGATGCTGGGGGCAGACATCTTCTGTCAGCGACTTCAGTCACAGATGAGGAAACTGAGGCATTTAACTTGGACTCAGACTAAATGACTTGTTCCAAAGAAGTAATCATCCTGAGATCAGTGGGTGCTTGCCAAGTTCTGGGAGAAAGACCTATAGCCAACTTTTTTCTTTCTTAACAACAGTCATTATAAAGATATATAATAGGGAGCTGGAGAGTCAGCTCAGCAGTTAAGGGCACTGGTTGCTCCTGCAGGAGACCAGGTTGGGTTCCTAGTACCCATATGGCTGCTCACAACCATCCACAATTCCAGTTCCAATGGATCAGGGACCCTCTTCTGACCTCTGCTGGCATTGCACACATGTGGTACACTTACATACATGTGTGCAAAACAGCCAAACACATAAAATAAAAATCAATAAAATTTTAAGATCGTTCTGTAATTGGTTGCACTTTCCAAAAAAAAAGATGGTGGGGCTGGAGAGATGGCTCAGCGGTTAAGAACACTGGCTCTTCTTGCAGAAGACCCGGGTTCGAATCCCAGCACCCACATGGCAGCTAACAACTGTCCGTAACTCCAGTTCCAGGGGATCTGACGGACTCTTCCGTCTTCCATGGGCATTGCACGACATGGGTGCACTTAGCTACATGCAGGCAATACATGCATACACATAAAATAAAATAAAAAATAATAAAGGAAAAAAAGATGGCAAGATGTGTGTCCTAATCTCTCTGTCTCTCTGTCTCCCTCTCTTTCTGTTCTCTTTCTGTTCTCTCTCATTCACTCACTCTCTCTTGCTCCTCTTTCTCTCTCTCTCTCTCTCTCTCTCTCTCTCCCTCTCCTCTCTCTCTGTCACTATACTTCTTGTTCTGTTTTTAAACAAAGAAGTGAATCTTCTAGAACAGTGCCATTCAAAAGGCATATAGTCAAATATAACTGATATATTTGTTCAGTTTAAATGTTTATAATAACCATAATGAAACAGGAAAAATGAGCAGGTGAAATTATCTTCATGATATATTTTCATGTAAATCAATATATCAAAATGTTTAAAAATGCAACTTATACAAAATTTATTGTGATAATATTTTATACTGTCTTTTTAAAGGTTCATTTTATTTGTGTGTGTGTGTGTGTGTGTGTGTGTGTGTGTGTGTGTGTGAGTGTGTGTTGTGCGTGTGTGTGCAATTGCCCAGGGATACCAGAGGCAGCAGATGACCCTGGAGCTGGAGTTACAGGCGACTGTAAGCCACCTGATGTGGGTGCTAGGAACTAAACTAGGGTCCTCTGCAAGAGCAGTTTGAGCACTTAACCACTGAGCCATCTCTCCAGTCCGTATTTTATATGAAGTCTTTGAAATCATTTATCATTTGTACCTGCAGCATATCTCAATCAGAACTAGTTTCCTTTTTAAAATAGCACAGCCGATCCTCCCTCTTTCCTTTAATGAGGACGTTCTACTGCACTAGTTTATCACCTGCTGTAGACTTCAAGCATATCAGAAACTGGGAGACTTCAGTTACCTTCACACTTATTAAAGATAGCAAATAATACATTTGGAAGACAACAGCACGTACTGTCCAGTGCTGAGGATGTTTATGACCACACTAGTGACTGTGCATGAAACACATACCCTTACCAACAAGCATTAGCAGTGTGCTTCTTCATGTTAAGCACTGTGTACTAAGCACCAGGTCATGATGAAACCTTCACTTTAACCAAAATACCTGCTAAGCCACTACAGTGAGTAAGATGGCTCTGGTTCTTCCACCAGCAAACCTCAGGTCAGTTCTGAACTGTTCAGTAGCTAAGTGTGGCAGATTCAGCATTAAACAGACTGAAACCTGATTTCAAACCTTGTCTCTTTATGAGCACTATGTCTTTGTGCAAGTCATTTCCCCATCCAGATTTTTAGTTTACTCATTGGTAAAATAAGGGCTGGTTACCATCAGAAGAGTTACCCAGTTCTAACAGGTATTGATTGGATAACAAACTTTACTTCCTTTTAATCTTGAGGGACACTCTTCACACTTCAACCATTGTCCACATAGTATAACTTACAGACTCCATGTAGGTCTTCCAGGTAGAAAAAAAAAGTTAATTATAAATTTCAGCCAGGTAAGATCGTGCATATGCATAATCCCAACATGCAGGAAGCTGAAGCAGGAGGATCACCTTAAGGCTAAGGTCAGCCTGGATTATGTAGAGAAAGATGCTAAATCAATCCCCACCTCCCAAATTTTATATATATTTCAGTTAAGAAGTATAATGTACAGGCAAGTTCCATTTGATATTTATAAGCAGTTATCCACTGTTTACCTGAATTTCCAACTTTACTATCTTTATGTAGTTTATCTGCTGACTCTAGGTGTCATACTCCTGACTCTACAACCAGAGTTTGAAAATGTCTAACTATGGCAAAGTAGAATGAGACAATCACAAACTTCTGTTGACCCCATGAGTTTGAACCCTGGCTCAGTGTATTTTCATTCCATGTGACTTTAGTTTCTATGTGGCAGTTTCCTCCTTTATAATCTTAAAACTGACATAAAAATTGAGTCTCTTTCCTTATCTGAGCTTCTCTTATGGTTTGATAGATTGCCTTATGGGTTGATATTGCATGGCTATCCAATTAGAATATAAATACTTTGAGGACCGAAACAAGGATTTACAATTCTCTATCTCTTCGTGCTGAGTATGACACTATCTTTTATTAATTTAATAGACATTTTTATTGATGGAGTAATAATATAACTCATTAGACACTTTAAAATAACTCATGATTTTGTCTCATTATAGCTGATGAAACCAGTGAAAACTGTCAAATTTATATAACATGGTCTACACAACATAGTAAGACTTTAGTGAGGAGTAGGTAAAAACATCAAACAGGAGAAATGCTGATATTAAAATTAGACAGCTGATCCAACAGCAAAGCTGACCACCACCACCCAATAAAAACCAGGGTCTGAACATAGCAGAACAAGGGTTAGAAAGAGGGTTAATGCACCCTTCAACTCTCACTAGTGAGGCTTCCATGTACATCAGAGTGTGATGCACACAGAAGGCCACAACTGGTCAAGTTTTGGAGAATAAAAGGCCCTAGAGTGTAGGATGGAACTCCTATATGGAACCTCACCCACCCACGGCTCAGGGACCATTGTGGAAGAGGAGGTAGAAAGATTGTAAGAGCCAGGGCTGGTTCATGAACATAGGGAGATGGAGGCTTCCAGGCCCCTGGAGGCATGCTCATGTGAGCCTGTGGCAGTGGTGGCATCAAGCATGGGACCCATATCAGCTCAATTAAACAAGGGCCCAAAGGGGAGGTGAGAAATAGGTGGCCGGCCAGCACTAGATTGACGAACTATTTGAGACTGATTGCTGCTGGGTGAAGGAGAGTATGACTTACATATGACCACTGGATGGGCTGACTAGACTCCAGTAGACACATTTACACTGAAGGACATTTGGGTGCAAACACCTGAATGACTAGGACTCAGCATGTATGGCAGAGTGCATAGGGTTCAGTTGGGGGATAGGGGGAGGCATGGATAGGGGAAGAGGGTCTGGATCTGAATGGGAAATGTATAAAAATTTAAAATTAAAAAAAAAAAAAAGTGAAAGAGGAGCCAGGCATGGTGACACATGCCTTTAATCCCAGCACTTGGGAGGCAGAGACATGCGGATCCTCTATGAATTCGAGGCCAGCCTGGTCTACAGAGTGAGTTCCAGGCAGCTGGAGCTACAGGGAGACCCTGTCTCAAAAAGACCAAAAAAATAAGTAAAAACAAAACAAAACAGGATCTGTGACCACTGAGCTCCTTTGCCAATGAGGACTGCTTTAGCATCCTGATCTCTGTACTCCTCAACTTTAGTACATGAAATTGGACATTTTATGTCACTGTGAGGATCAAGATTACTTAAAAGCCAGAGGTACTTGTCTTGAAGCTAGCCAATGGGGAACGTGAATGACAGGGTTTAGCAAGGTAACTGTGAGTGGTCTGGGATGTTGGGCAGGAAGCCAGAACACAGATGCTTATGTGAAACTGCAAGGTATGGTTGTTTGCACTCCACTGGCCTGGGGCAGAAAGATGAAGAGTAGCCTCGTGTTAGATGACACATCAGAAGTGATACCTGAACAGCAGATCTGAGAGATGTTACAGGAGCCAGACTAAAATGGACTTCACTCCTGCTGAGCCAAAATCTAATACTCATCCCAGCCTCGAGATTTAACCCAGGGACTGAGGAGGGCTGAATTAACAGATTAAGGGATTTAGCTATAGGCCTAACAGGACTGAGAACGATAAAGGCCGATTATCCACTAACAGTTAATAAATCGTGATTATATAACTTTAATATCATATCCACATTCAACCACAGTCATAGTGAAAAGTCCTTTATTTAAATAAAATTTCAGCTCTTAACTAAGGGTGTTTCCCCTGAGCAGGAAGATGACCCACTCCAAATGTGAGTGGCACCATCTCGGGAATAAGTTCATGGACTCAGCGAAAAAGAGAAATCAAACGGAGCATGAACATTCATCTCTCTGCTTTTTTTTTTTTTTTTTTTACAATGAGACCAGTTGCCTTCTCCCTCTGCCATTCCCCACCAGACCATAGACAAAGTGATTTCCATTACAGTGTTAATCAAATAAACTCCTTTCTGCCTTAAGTTGCTTCCTCAGAGGCGTTTGAACCTGAAGAGGAATAGAGTGGGAATGAAAGTGTTACATAAACCAGTCTAACTGCTTCCAGCTGAGGGGGTACTAGTCTATTCTTTCAAACCCCATAAAAATGGGAGCTTGTTTTATAACAAGGAAGTCTAATTTTTTAATCTCACTATACCCTGTAAGACTTTTTAAAAGAAAGACCCTAATATTTTCCTGAGCCTGAAGTCCTGGGGCGGTAGCTCTTCCCCCTCATACTGCCAGCTCTGGTAATGAAAGCAGGTAGCTAGAGGAAGAAGGTAGCAAAGAATCCTTTTGAAGATTCCTTCTTCATGAGACTGGGCTGAGGAGTCTGAGGCAAGGTTAACATCCCTTTGCTTTAGCACACTCTGGAGGGCAGGCCTCACCCACTGAGAGCTTACAACCTACTAAGCTACACAATGGCTCAGCTATGGGTCAAGGAATTTAAACAATGCCCACCCACCACTCTGGAAATCAGAACTTTAAGTCTGGCTTTTTTAATGAGAACTTTTTTAAAATTTTATTTTATGTGTATGAGTGTTATGCCTGAATGCATGTAAGTGCATCCCTATCAAACAGTACCCACAGAGGACTGAAGAGGGCATCGAATTCCCTGGAACTGGGGTTATGGACAGTTCTTAGCCACCAAGTGGGTGCTGGGATTCGAACCTTAGTCTTCTACAAGAGCAGCCAGTGCTCTTACCTGCTGAGTCATCTCTCCCACCCCCATTTTCTGAGAACTTTTATACCAAAGTTGTAGACTCAGCATTGAAGTAAAATCCCTACAGAATTAGTTTCAGTTTGGGTGTGTAATCCAATCTATGCAAAATCTAAGACGACAAAGTCTTGAACATTCTAGAAAGCACCATGTGAGAGAACAAAGCTGCTGAAGTGTAAAAGTAAGCCCTGGAGATGGAACAGTATGTGGTCTGGTTTCCATAACATGTTTTCTCTTTGCTATGACAAAATACCTGACAAAGTCTACTTAAGATTTTACTTTCGATCAAAGTTTGAGGGTACAGTCCATCATTGTTACAAGAATTAGGATCAGAACCTGTGTCCTTATATCCTTCAAATAATGTTCACCCATCTGTCCTCAGTTAAGTCAATTAAAGAGTCAATTAATAGTGAAAAGAAGAAAAGAAAAGAAAAGTGCACCACAAAAAAGAAAGAAAGTACTGCAGAATTGTCTCAGTGGGTCACTCTTGCTTCAGAAACCTGACCACCTTATTTCAGATCCCCAGGACCCATGGAAAAGCAGGACACAGTAGACTTTGCATTTGCAATCCCAGCATCCCGGACAGGGAGATGGGAGACAGAATTGCCTGAAGCTCACAGGCCAGCTAGCCTGGAATTCGCAGTAGAAAAAAAACAAAGGAGACCCTGTCTCAAACAAGGTGGAAAGGGAGGACCAAAAGCTGAGGTTGTCCTCTGACCTCCACACGTGCACCAGTAACCCCCTACACACACACACACACACATACAGAGAGAGAGAGAGAGAGAGAGAGAGAGAGAGAGAGAGAGAAACATCACATATTACCTCATAAACGTACAATTTTTTCATTGTATTACTTTACATTTTTAAATTTTAAATGAACGAAAAAGAAAGGTAAGAAAGAAAGTCCTTTCCTAAGCTGAAGTATGAAAGCAGGTTAATGACACTTCTGAGTGGAAGCTCTTCCTGAATGAAGGGAGACTAGTATCTCTTCTTGTGCATCAAATGATCATTCAATCTGCTTAGAAACAGGCAAGAGTCATAAGAAGAGATCCAGGCTATCTGCCACATCATTGCTCCCACTAGAAACATGGTCATTCACTTTCAATCATCAAGTACGGTAGATAAGGTGAAAAACTATGTAAGATAACCCTACATACAAAGGTAGGGTCCCTACATACAAAGGTCGGTGGGAGGAATGAAAGGAAAGAAAGTAGAATGAGAAAGGAAAACCCGGTCAAAGAAGTAGAAGGGAAAGTTTCAAGCAGTTGGAGTTTCTCCATGGGGCTCGAATACCTGTTTTTCTAAGCAGGTTTACTGAGCCTTCCAACCTTGACTCCTGTTGTACCCGCTTTTAGCAAGGACTAGAAAAAGATTAAACACAGTTTAAACGTCAGCTTAAGTTGAAAACTAACAGAAGAATCAAAGAGTTTTCCTCTGTATGCATTGTAGAGTGAGAAACTAAGGGGCAATTGAGGAATGTATCAAATTGCCACCATCCACATCTGAGAGCTGAGCAAACGTTTGTTTTAATAGGATATAGAACATGAGTCCAGAGTCAATGGAGCCAGGCCTAGAGGTGTCCATCTGAAATCCTAGCACCCAGGAAGCTGAAGCAGGAGAGTCATATAGTTGGGACCAGCCTGGGATTCACAATGAAACACTTTCAGAAACAAAACAGGAGTCAGTAGAGAGATGAGTAAAAACCAGGAGAGGGTCTATTTGAGATTATTTGATCTGCAGATAAATCCATGCTGACAAGTTATTGCTTATTTAATCACCAAAATCTTTCACCAGGGTTCTTAAATTTTCTTCTGACCATAGTATGGTAACATAGCCTATAGAGATTAGAATATAATTTGGAAGCTGGAGAGGTAGTTCGGTAGTTAAGAATGTTTGCTGCTTTTGCATAGGACCTAAGCTCAGCTCCTGACACAGACACTGGGCAGCTCATAACTGCCTCTAACACCAGCTCCAGAAGAGCTCTTTTCTTGTTTTCACAGGCACACATGGGCATGTTCACAATATAACACACACATACACACAGACACACACACACACACACACACACAAATTAAAAAATAAGAATTTAGAATTTTCACCAATATATTGGAAAATGTTAGATTGAAGTAATAAAAAACTTTTATAAATATTATTTTAAATATTAAGATATGAGGATGTCAAATAAAAACAATAAACCTCAAACGCTTTCATTTTGTTCTAATATATTGCAAAAAAAATCTTAAATGTATAACAAACTGACAATTGTAGGAGACCTATACATTTCCTTTAGACATACAGAATTTTAAAAAGCAAACAGCTCTAACATTTTTCTGTTTATTTAATATATCATTGTCTTCATCTGCCCATACATGCTACGTGTTGGCATGGACTCCTCCAACATTTTAAATTCCATTAATCTAAAATATAAAGCCCTGTACCTCTGATATACTACTAATGCTAATAGATAAGATCACCCAATTATAAACTTCAGTTTACTCTTATTAATGTAGCAAATGAAGCCATGGGAGCCAGTGAGATCTCATTTTGGATAAGGTTCCACTGCTTGTTAAATGTTGTTATTTCAGAGTTAGGCATATATCATCATTGAAATAGCAATAACAGATGTCTTATTTGTGAATTCCTCTCCTGTCTGCCTCACAGCAATGATTTTACTACTTGTGAAGGATTACAAAAAATTACGGGAGGATTTACAAGAGGTCTCTGCAGTATTTATTTGGAAGCCAAGTATAATATTGTTTTTCCAAACCCATTAACCAACACAACTTAATCCTGACTCAAAAGAGCTGCATTATTCTCTCCTTAGTCAGCTTGTGTGATTATGATTTCAGAACCTTCTGTCAATAGAAGTTGGATTAGTCACGTTAACAGATGTGTGGTGGGGTAAGAAGATTCCATCTTCCTATTATTCTGGAACACCAAAATGATCTTTTTCAAGAGGTGTTAGCACAGGTTCTGTAGTGTGCACAGGAGTCTGCTCCTTTTGAAACTGTGGTAAGATTTTTCATGGCAGTGGTCTCAAAGTGTTTGAAACTTACTTGCTTTCAGGCTTAATTGAAATTCTGTTGCTTTTAATGATTTAGTAGAGAATAAATGTAATAGAAATTTGGGGATTTTTCAGAGCATTCCAATCACTTTCGTGGTTAAATACTCAAAAAGAAAACTATAAAACAAGACTTTTAACATCATAGTGTTGGGTGCAGTCATAGGGCTATGACCTCACATACTGTCAGCAATGCAACTCTGTAATTTCGTCTCTAGATGAGAGGAAAGTCAGAGTTCAGGTATGTGAACACAGAGCTGTGAATATTTGTTACAGAATAGTTTATGGGCTTTCCTAATATTTCAGGAATTGCCCACAAGACTGCATTTACATTCCCAAGGACATATCAGAGCAATAAGCTGGCATTGCCTCCTTAATGGGTGGACCCAGACCTAGAAATTTGTATTGTTTTCCTACAAGTTAAGTAATAAGACTCACTAATATCCAGGTTTTTTTTAACTTAAGATTTATTTTTATTTACATGTATGTATCTATGTATATGTATGCCATGTGTGTGCAGGTGCTGGTAGAGGCCAGAAGAGGGCATCAGATCCCCTGGAGTTGGGGTTACAGGCAGTTGTGAGCCACCAGGCATGGATGTTGGGAATTAAACTTTGAGACCTCTGGAAGAACAGCAAGTGTTATTAACTACTAAGTAATCTCTCCAGCCCCATGATATATCTAGATTTATTGTCTTCTGTTCAACAACACATCAGTTAGAGTCTAGTTTGAAAAGCACACTGTACATATTTCATGAAGAGGTAATTTAAGAGGAGAAGATGGTAAGCTGGTAATGGAAGGCAGACAAGGAACAAAGAAGCAACCAGCAGGGAGTTAGGGCTGGGCAAGGTGGCATTCCTAGAGCCAAGCAGCCAGAGATGCTCAGTGTGACTTAAAGCCCCTTTCCGCCCACAAATCACTAGTAGAAACCAGGACCATGAGATAGCCAGAGGCACAGAAAAACATATCATCACCAGAGAGAGGAGACTTCCCCAGTCTCAGAAGACCTGGGGCCAGTGCCAGGCTGGCACTGCTGTTTGTGCAAATGTAAACCATCCATTGGCTCAAAATCTATTATTATCTGCTTTATCTCAACAACAACATCTTCTCCCCAACTAATCAAAGTATGATTAGGGTCTCCGTTCTTTTATTACTCTTTGTTATTATCTACTATGGCCTTGTCTGGACCCAGAGATGAGACGTCTCAGGAGATCCAAATTCGCTCATATAACAAATATTTTTATTAGAACCATGATTATTACATGAGGTTTTCAAAAGTGTGCCACATCAACTCTTTTTATTGTTTGTGTTTGCTTTGTTTTGTTTCTATAGAATGTCAAATATTTTTGGAAAGGATGTATAACATTGTAGTAGAAGCTCTCATAAGGAAAAAGATCATTTGGTGTGGTTGCAAAGCACGCTATGAGGAGCGTAAGGTCGATATGGTTCCTTCATTCATTCTTGTGGCTTTTAGTAGATGTTTCCATACTTGGCAAATTCAAATGTGAGCCAGATATTGTAGAGAGACCTTTCTAAAGATTCTGCTTGCAGAATTGTAAACACTGGATCATTGGAAATAAAGCAACACATGTTATAATAGAGAAAGTTTGGAGCAAGAGAAGACTCATCTTGCCTATCGATGTCAAGAAAAGCTTTCATAAGAGGTGGTATTAGTTTGATCTTAAATGCTATTGTGGCAAAGGAGAAAATAAGCATCCCAAGAACAGGAAAGCATGTAGGAATTAATATTATTAGCTAATATGAGTGTTAGGGATGGAGTCAGCAAGGAGAGTCTACAAAGAAAAGAACCAGAGCCACTGGTAACTGGAGAAGAAAATTGCTGCCTCACTGCAGAAGCCTGGTGGGAATTTAGAGAACATCCTGTGCACCATTGCCTTCTGCTGAGGTCTTGAAGGAGAGAAGTAACTTGATGAGAACTGTGTTCACAGTGATCATGCTGGTGTCTCAGTGAAGAATGTCTGAGAGGAAGAAGACAGATGCCAGGGAGATCAGATGAGAAGCTGTGCTAATCCTGCAAATAAAATGATGAGGGTCTAAGCCAGTGGCCATGAGGATGATAAAAAGGGACTTTAGCAAGAGGACACTTCTGAGGGAGAGCTGACAGGTCTGATGATCGATTGGTCATGGAAAATAAGGGACATAAGTCAAGGATGACTTTCTGAGTTCTAGCCGAGGCAACAGGATGTATTGAAATGCCATTAGCCGAGGTGCACAACACTATAAGGAAATGCAGGGTTGGGGATGAAGACAAGGGGCTTAGCACCTCTATTTTCACAATGTCAACTTTGCTTCAGAGGTGGATATGGGGCTTTGGTTTCTGCAAGATAAATATATCCATTTCAGGGAAAGCCATGGGTGGAAGCTATTTAATCATTTGGTCTGCATATCGTAGCCAAAAATAGGTAGTCTAATTTCCTGATCTATTAAGTGGGTTTTGTTTAGCAATGCTTGCAAATAGATCCAATCCAAATCTATACTCTCAACATTTAAAAACCTCATTAACAGCAGCATTGCATTGCCAATCCAGAAAGCATCAGTCTCGTGTGACAAGCATGCAATATGGAGATTGAAAAAGGAACAGTAAAATCTGGCGTGGGAGGGCTGGATGTTGTAACCAAGGACAGAGACAGTTTCGTGGAAATGCTTCTAGTGTACAAAAAGAAGGCAACACACATCCTTGAATTAATAGGAATATATATTCTAATTAATTGACAGCAAGAGCTGTTGATAGAATGAAAGAATAGATCTCCAGCTCCCTAAGCAAGCACCCAGACACAGCTAAATAAATTGCTGAGGCTCTGTCTATATAATATATGAAGCAGTCTTGCAATAATCAGCCTATGCTTTCCTGTCCTCCATCTATTATTTTGGGTCCTGGCTTCCTTTTATACTTATAGCTAGCATTCACATGTGAAAAAATCTAGAGCTGGAAATTAGAACAAAGAGAAAAATGAACATTCAGAAGGAGTTCTTCGATTCAGATAAAATGGACACTACATTGTACACTTGAGGAGTCTGTGATTTCCTAAAAATAAAAATGATACAAGGGACCCTAAATCATTGTCTTGCATTTCCCAGACATGATGGGTTATTTTGGACCATCGACATTTTCATATCCAGTCCTTTTGATCAAAACATATTGTCATGCAGGGGATTAGGATTAAGAGTGTAAGCTTCCCTTTACTAAATTAATACACCACTTTGCCTAATTAGCAGTTTCTTCAGATTATAAATAGGTCAGAAGCACAGCTCAGCAGTAGAGTGCATGCTGAGAGCAGATGAGGGCCTCGGTTCTACTCTCCAGCACTGCAACAAACAAAAATCTCTACATTAACCACTTCATCTGATCCATCTACACACTCATCGGATCCCTAGGAAGTGTTTAAATAAGTTACAAAGGTGGGAGTAAAGGGATTTCTGGAAACCCGAGCACAGGTCTAGACTCTTGGCTTCCATTTATATCACTTCCTTATGAAATAAAGTTATGAAGAAATCAGGCTGTTTTCTGAATTGTTGTTAAAGTGATGCTTGTGTTTATATTGTATCAATTTTTCAACAAGAAAATATTTTAAGACAGACCATTTACACAAGCCCTTTATTCTAATATGCAATTGATTAGCTAGTATGGTACATAAAGAGAGAGTGATTGTAAATTGCCTAAACAATCTAGAAATAGTCCCCATAGGAGTACCAAAATTGCAAGTCATAATACTAGGAGAGTGAGGGAAACTTGAATAAAACTTCTGCAAATTAAAATGCATTTCCTCTACCAAGTCAGTATTATCATTGCCATTTACTAAGCTGTTCACTTGGTGCCAGACTCTGGGTTGAGATGGAGGGACATAAAGATGAATATGATTAAATCTCTGCTCTCTAAAATTGATAATCTAAGCCAGGCGTGGTGATTCATACCTGTAATTACAGCATTTAGGGGCTGAAGCAGGAGGATTGCCATAAGTTTGAGACCAGCCTAAGCTATGAAGTGAGTTACAGGCCAGCCCAGAATACAGTGTAAGATAATAAATAAAATAACTAATTAATTAAAAAGTTGGTAGTTTAGAAGAAAAGTAAAAAGTATTATAGCTATCTATAAAAACAATAACAAATGCTCTTAGGTACACAGGATCACACATTTGAATACAGTGTGAAAAGCACCCCATTACAGGGCGTGACCCACAGGCAGGCTTTGCGAGATGTTAACTCTGACTATTGGGAAAGGCTTCACATATGTAGGAGTTCTAACACCATATCAAGAGATGGTGTTAGACACTGAATGCCATGTTGTTCTCAGCTTCCTCCAGGAATCAATTAAGAGTAATCAGAGAGCATCATCTCTGGCTGAGGTCCATAAAGAGAAGGCAGGGCAGGCCAAGTTGGCAAAAACAAGTGTGTGCATTAAATGATGCAGAATGAGAAAAACCAAGAAATCGCCAAGCACGAAACTGTGCAGGTAAAACCAGCAGATCAGTGAGTCCCCATGCGGGATGAATGGTATGCTGATGGGCGCAGCTCCTGTTTTGTCTTGTAGCTGGCATTCATCTCCTCAGGTGAGGGAGAAGTGGTCTGTGCAGTACAGATGTCATCGGACACTGTGAGAGCGTCATGGAGAGGGGAGGCAAGGCATTCAGAACACGAAGCCAGGAGGGAGTCAGAACTTGGCACTGCAGTTCTACAACCCACTCAGGATGTCACGTATGTTGACTCAAGAGAAAAATCGCTATACATCTCTTGAATTCATAAGCATTTCAATCCTGTAATGGGAATTTGGTGACTTTGCAGTCCAGAAGGCTCAAGCCCGTTGTTAAGACTGCTTGTAATTTTTATAAAAAACACCAGATTCCTCAAGATCTAAGACAGATTCTCTGTTGGGATGTCATGAGTTCATCCATTAACTTTATCCTGTTGCAGGTTTTCTAAAATTGCACAAAAGCTTATTTTTTGGTACAGAATACCAGGCAAGAGAGAAAAGTTTTAGGAGAATGAGCTCAAGGAGAAACACCTAGGGAGTAGTCTGTGCTCCTTTAATGCTCCGCAAAACTTTCGCATTGTGGTGCACACAGAAATGAATTCTGAATGAGAGTCAAACAGTAGGAGGGCGCTGCTGACAGCTGGATCTGCTGCAAAGCTGCTCACTTATGAAAAATGCTGCAAGGAAAATTGTGAATTTCCTGCTTGGCATTCACTTTAATTCAGCGATTCGTCCCTTTAAAAATGTAAAATACTAAGAAAATGGTAAATGAAGTGCATTTTTATTTGTTCAGGACTTGAGAGTTTCTATCTTGTGAAAAGGCTTAAAAGACCTAAAGGCGAAGGAATATTTCGTCTCAAAGGGAAAATGTGGTAGACGAAAACAAAGGTTGAGTTAGGTATTCTGCAAGATTCAGAGTCCCTCTCAGGGGAAATGGCCTTCATTTGGGGAGACTCTTAAACTCATTCTAGCCACCAAGGTACCAGTTAGCACATGGCAGTTGTAATACTCTAAATGGAACCCTGGTGGCCTAAAAGAATCAATGCTACCAAAGAAACAAACTCACCTACAGGGAGCAAATTAGGTGCTTGCAGAATGTCTGATTATTTTGCCATTTATATTTATAGAGCCAGTGAGTCAACAAGTATTTATTGACCCCCCAGAGGTTGTGCTGCTCTCTAATAAATGTGTGGGCGCTTATTAGTGCTTAGACACAGTCTCCTGCCCTCAAGGAGATTTACAATCTAATCAAGGTGGTAACTATCCTTTAAAATGGACACTTATGAATAAATACGACAAAAGGGAAATTAGAAAGGTCTGATCAGAGATTTCCTTGACACTTGAGAAAATGCAGTATTAGTAAATCAAGATAAACCTACTGGAAGTTGTCATTGAAGGTTTGTTTGTTGTTGTTTGCTTGTTACTTGGTTTCTTTTGCTTGGAGTTTTTTGTCTCTGTATATTGTTCTATTTGTCCTAGTAGGGATCCAATAGACTAAAAGGAAAAAGAGAATTACTTGAAACTTTCACAAAAAAACTCAGTTAAGGGTTTTTGAGATTAAACAAAGAAGAAAAACAGTATTGGCCCCAAACAAATCCTCTCTTGGTTGGAAGGCTAAGATACATGTTCTGAATTACATGAGAGAGAAAATATATTTTAAGGGTATGTCTTAAAATATGGGGAGGTTTTAAAGGGAAAAGATTAATACCTAGTCAGGAACTCAAGAAGTTACTGAAGGTAATTATTCGTAGAAACCCAAGATCTCAGTAAATGCATTAGACTAAAAATGAGCACCAGTTTAGCCACGTGCAGGAGGACTCAGAATAAGGACTTGGAATATAAGACTTGTAGTTCTCACACCCAAGGCAACAGAGCTCGGTGGTTGGCTAGAGAAGAACAGAAGCAAAGTTGTTCTTGGGGAAAATCTTCTGAAGCAGGAAAAAAAAACATGTGGCACCATTTGGTAAGTCTTAACTGTTTTTAATAATGACAACAGGAAACCCAGTGAATGTTACACTGAGGGCCAGGAGAAGCTGAAGAAAAATAGCTAAGCTTGGAGGCTTATGCTTGCCATCTCAACCATTGGGAGACTGAGGCAGGGAAATCGCTGTGAGTTTTAGACCAGGCTGGGCAACATCATGAAGGCCTGTCTAAATAAATAAATATTTTTAAAAATATTTTATTTAGGCCGGGCGTGGTGGCGCATGCCTTTAATCCCAGCACTTGGGAGGCAGAGGCAGGTGGATCATTGTGACTTCAAGGCCAGCCTGGTCTACATAGTGAGTTCCGGGAGGCTGGGGCT